>NC_137699.1:25320026-25442526 GCF_964034855.1 Anser brachyrhynchus | reverse complement strand
GAAATCATGGGCTCACTGAAATGAATATGTCCATGTACAGATCCTCTGGAAAAAAAAAAAAAGACTCCAAGAGTTATAACTACTGTAGTATAAACATAGGAACTAAGTTAACTTGTACATTTCTGTTGATCACTCCGTTACGTTGCCTCAAATAGTTTTAGAAGAAAAAAAAAATCCTTGTTTTCCACACTATGTGTGTTGTTCCCAAAAGAATGACTGTTTTGGTTCAGCAGTGAAGTCACTATCCATGAAAGACCTGTTTTGGCCAGTGAGAAAAGAACTACCCTGGAGATGAAGACGAAAGTCTTGCTGGGTCTCTCATCACTCAGAAGACTGTTCCAAGAAGGCCTTGCCATTCCCTCGTTTTGTTCCTTCATAAAATGTGTCCTTTAGTTTCAAACAGATCTTTATAGTTTGTGCTTCATTAAGTCTCTCCCCATTCCTCCCCAGTTTGTTTTTTTTTTTTTTTTTTTTGGACTCTTCTTCAAAGAGCTTGCAGGTGAAGATTTAAAAGACAGAACAGACAGAGCAGGAGCTTCTTCCAGTAGTTCTGAGCCTTGGCTTTGGACAAAACATAACTAAAAGTTGGGCAGCTTTCCTCAATGAAAGAAGTTACTAACGGTCTTTGCACCAAACCTAGAACTTTATCATGAACTCAAAGCTTGGGAAAAAAAAGCAAGAGAATACTGTAACAAACTTCGTACAGAGTTCGGTCTATTAATTGTTTCATGTTAGATATTCTATGTGTTTACCTCAATTGAAAAAAAAAAAAGAATGTTTTTGCTAGTATCAGATCTGCTGTGGAATTGGTATTGTATGTCCATGAATTCTTCCTTTCTCAGCACGTGTTCCTCACTAGAAGAAAATGCTGTTACCTTTAAGCTTTGTCAAAATTTACATTAAAATACTTGTATGAGGACTGTGACGTTATGTTTTAAAAAAAAAAAAAGGTGTTAAGTCACAAAATGCGGTAATAAATATTTCATTTTTGATTTTTTGTTAGGCTTTTGTGTTTTTAATCATGCTTAGTCAAGATTGAAGTTATTGGAAGAGCTGTCTCAAATATATTTCTTCATGAGCATTGAAAAGAAAGGTTGGAAAAATCAGAAACAAGCCTGTCATCGGCATTAATAGAATAATTGGGTGAAAGAACATCTGAGATGATATATTTCTGCTGATTATCGATATTATTTTCATACCAGACTAAACAAAACTCAAACTATTCTCTCACCAGCTTGTATTTCAGAGAGCTGTGTCTATTATCTGTACTATCTGCTAATAACATAGAAGCTCTGTGTGAGTTGTGAAGGCCCATGTACGAGACCAGTAAGCCATGTGTGTTAAGTGTACGTGTATGTGTCTATGTATGTGTATGTGCATGTGCATGCACAGCCACTGCCGTCCTTAACTCCAGCTACTTAGCTCGGCGCTGAAGAATGGCTGTAACCCAGGCGTAGGTTCAGAAGTTTCGGGAAAAGCAGCTTTGACTTTAACGAGAGTTTTACCTGTGTGAGGATTGCACAATGTAGCTTTTGAGATGGTTTTATTGCTTTTCTTTTCTTCATTTGTTTTCATAAAAAAAAAAAAAAGAAAAAAGAAAGAAAAAAAAAAGGAAAAAAAGAGAGACCCCTCAGCTAATGAGGGAAAATGTTAATTTGACATTTTAAATATAAATAGCTGGTGCAGAATCCTGGACGAGGGTTGGTTTTACTTTAACGAAAGCCTGTGGCATTTGGAAGAAAGTGAAGGAGAGTTTGAGCTGGGGGGGGGGGCGACCGTCGCTGCTAGAAAGGCAGCCGGCTTTGGCTGCGCTCGGTGGCACTGCTCAGTCAGCAGGAGCAGGATGGGGCCCAAGGAGCAGGGAAAGGCTCTGCCTTTATTTCGGGCGGAGGGGAGCGGGAAAGGGGTTGGAATTAACTTTCTAGGAAGCCAGTGTTACTGCTTTAACCATTCGTAGATTCGTGACCCTTCTCCGCCGTCCTCCTCCTCGTTCCAAATGGCTGGCGTGTTATTAAAAACTTGGGCTGACAACTTTTGCCGCCGGAATGCCGCGAGAGGTTCAGCCTCGGAGTTAATGTTTAATTTCTGAGCTGAGTAAATGGACCCACGCTGCTGGCAACAGAAGGGAGGATGCCAGTGGAATGGGTGTGAGGATTTATTTAGCAGTCGGGTCCTGCTTTGTGGGCGTCTTTTTAGGGCACCCGTATGAAATGTAAAGGATGGTTATTCCACACCAGGCTTGGATGCTCTCTGTCCCGGTTAAAATCACATCGACCCCTAAGTCCTGAACGAAGAGCACGCCCTGGGTCCCAATTTTCACATTCTGGTCACTGTGGATGCGGGAAATAAGAAGGCAAGGTTTGTTGTGTCAGCACGTTAAGAGGGAGGCTGTGTTTTTAATCAGGACTTTATTTTCTTGCAGATCTTTTCTTTACAGTTTTAGGAGAAAAGCCAGACAACGTCCTCGCCCAGGTAGAAGGACAGGGAACGATTTTTCCGTAGTAGGTTGTTGGGTTTATGTTGAACTAAATATTGATGTTGCTGTGTTGTCCTTTATTTTCTTTCTCGTTTCCTTCCCCTTTTGGGCTGTGCTCGCCGTGAGACGTTCTGCTGCGATCCAAGGTACAATAACGCGCAGAGATTTCTCCATCTGAGATTTACTGTTTAGCACGGAAGGTTCCGATTTTGGTATTTTTAAGAACTGCTCAGCTGTCAAAAGCAGCCAAAACGGGAATAATGTTTTGACAGCGGTATAGTGTTAAAGAAAATACTCTAGTCTGAATAAAAATTGCTTATGCTGTGGGAAACGAAGGGTAGCAGAAGAAACACCTTTTGTTTACACACACACGTTTATAATCCCAAACTCCGTTTTCCCTGAGCGGGTCTGGGCCGGGGGGTTGCAGTCACCGCAAACGAGGGGTTTTTCTTCCAGATTTTGCTGCTGTTAAGGCGAAGAGAGGAGGGAAGCGCACCTCCGCCCGCGCGGCCGCCCCCAGCCCTGCCCGCCGCGGCGAGCGGCCGCAGCGGGGCCGAAGAGGCGATGCCGGGGGAGCCAAGCGCTGCCCCCCCCTTTCCCTCCCGGCGGCAGAGCGAGCGAGCAAACTGCCCCCGACCAGGTTTGCGAAGGCCGGGACCGGGGAGGGGGCCGGGCACGGGATGCGGCGGGGGCACCCAGCAGCCGGGGCGCGCCGGCCCCCGCTCGCCGTGCGGCGCTGCCCCTCGGACCCGCAGCCCCCCGGGGCACGGAGGGGTTTGGGGGGCCGGCGCGGGGCCGGCCCGCACCCGCTGCTCCTGCGGGGGGGTGGGCGGGAACCCCCCCGCCGCCGCGGCTGCTTCCCCGTGGAGGGAGCGGGGGGCTCCGGCGGGCCGGGGGAGGCCGCCTGGGGAGCGGGGCCGGCTGCCGAGGCTCGGGCCGGCACTTTGTTTGTGCTCCTGGTCCTTGTCCCTGTTGCTGGGGGGAGCGGGGGGCGAGCCCCCACGGCGCCGAACGAGGGCTATCGGCTGGCAGGCGGGCGAAGCCCAGCGCCTGTGAGCCGAGGAGGACCGTGCGAGATTCGAGGCTGGCGGGGGAAAGGTTCGAAGGCGGATTTTAATATTAATAGTTTTGGTGGCGAGAAAGAGAGACAGAAGGGAGGTCGCTGCTCTGGGCAGAGTCCCCGCGACAGTGATGATGGATGACCCCGCACAGCTAAACAACTCCTCCCCTTCATCCCCACACGGTGTCAGAGCTACTTTACTTGCAGCTTTAGGAATAAAATAAATAAACACCCTCGGCCCCTTCCTCGCATCGATTTATGGATCATTATGAATCAATTACTGCTCTCAATATTTTAGAATTTGCTTATATAAAAAGGGGGTCTGCGGCCGGAAAAATGCATTAATCTTTACCTTAGCAGGAAACACAGAACCTTCCTGTACAGTCCTGTGACTAAAAAAATCGCTACAAATAATTCGGATTTAACCATTTTCCAAGAGCCGCGTTTCTGGGGAGGTGACGGGCGCTGCAGCTGCGCATCTCTACGAGCGACTTTCGAACTGGCACGTAGGGAGCGAGCCGTGCAGCCACACGGTGCGTGCGGCTCCGTTATTTAACCCTCCTAGAAAAGGAAAAAAAAAAAAAAAAAAGAAAAGAAAGAAAAAGAAAAGGGGAAGCGAGCCCCACGGCACACGCACAGCCCCTGCTCGATGTGGTGCCTCGGGGGCGAGAGAGGGGCCGGGGTTCGGCGCCTGCGGGGCAGGGGCGCAGAGCGAGCCCTGCTCGGTGGCTCCGTGCTATGGGAAGGGGGCTTCGGCAGGGACAGAAAGTGTGTGAAGTTGGGTTTCTCTCGCTTTTTCTGTATTCTCCCATTTGCAGCCGTGTTTGAGGATCTCAAGGTGTTTCTATGGCTACCTTGTGTATGTGGGAGGGTCATATGTGGGGGTGCCCAAGAGAAAAGGCAGCTCTTGGGTGATCATTTATCAATGTCACCCACATAATGATTCTCTCTGCAGCCTTCTATTGATGAGGATAATTACATTAGCTCAGAGTGACTGATCAATGAAAAACCACCAAACAAAAACTTCTTTACTCTCCTATAATACCAAAAACCGATACAGAAATAAGATAGAAAGCGAGGGTGGGATTTCCCTTTCCCTTTAGCAATGATTTTTTTTTTTTTTAACGGACAAGGGAAAGTAAGGAAAATTCATCCGATCAGTTACCTTTTAGAAAGAGGCTACCATTCTCTGAAAAACGTTCCCCTAAATCGCTTGGCATCATTCTTCGCCTGGTAAAGGCAAATACTTATTTAGAATACGAACTGCGGCTTCTTCCTAGCTCCCCAAGCCTCTGCTTTTCCGCTTGTGGTTAGTTCCTGGGGAGGGGGCCGGGGAGAGCACGATATTCTGGGGCTGCGAAGAGGGAGAGGGGAAGGCAAATAACTTTTCTTTCACCGTCGCAACTGTCTATTTGTCAGGTTTTCTTTGTTTTTATCACTTCATAAAGTAGGTCTATTAAAGACGGAATGTTTTTCTCTCCCCAAGATGCTGCTATATCGGTGAAAGTTTGCAATTAAATTACGGTTGCGTTCTTTCCAGAGTTAAAAATCAATGTTTTCTCAATTAAAGGGGATTTTAATGCTTTTACTTGGCAGTTGTTAAGGACGCCGTAAATTTTATTATAATGCCTCCGAGCTGCGAAGCCCGGCGAGCGGACAGGTTGATATTCACGTTGGGTTTGGGGGAAAGAAGAGCTTGTCGCTGGTTTTGTTTCTCTCGAAAGGGCCTTCTTCAGAAAACTCGGCTCATTCCGACCAGCCGCAAGGCAGAGCGATGCCGAGGGGGCGGGGGCAGCCGGCCTGTGCTCCCCCCGGCACTGCGAGCTGCTGAGCGGCCCCCCCGGCTCCGGGGGCCCGGTCCGCCCGCGGGGCTTTGCCCGGGGCGCCGGGGCGGTTGCCGGGCCGCTTTTAGCGAGGGGTCGCAGTTTAGGGACGCGTGTTTTGAAAGGGTCCCCGTGCCCGCTCCCCCCACACGGGGCTTTCGGTGGGGCCGAGCCCCCGATGCTCGGCCGCTGCCCGCGGGCTGCAAGGAGCCGCCTGCGCGGGCACTGCGCGGGCACTGCGCGGGCACTGCGCGGCTCTGCCTGCGAGCACGCGGCGCGCTAATGAAGGCATGTGTCTGGGCTGGCGAAGACCTTTACGTGTCTGGGAGCACCTACTTACAGAGGGGACTACAAGTTAACAGTTGGAAGTAAATGGGAGCCGGAATCAGGCTGGCAGAGGCATTTTTTTTTTCCTTTTTTTTTTTTTTTTTTCCTTGGCCAGAACATTTTGTCTTTACAGGCTCCTGCCAGGTAAAACACACCAGGGGGCTGATTCTGAACCCACTTACAGGGGGTTAACTCCTCGAGCCGCAGGAGAGTTCGTTCCCGGGCCGTGGGACCAGAAATAGGCCCCTATCGCCTGGTTTTGTCTGAAGCGCGTTTAAAATTCCTTAAATTAGCTCCATGAAGAAACAGTGCAAACTCCTTTGATTAAAGCGACTGTCAGATTCTTCGAGATTAGGAGAGAGAAAGCGCAGAGTAGGATGTATTTATTATTTATGCCACAGTCCTCAGCGCCCAGTTGGAAGGGGGGAATTACAGAGGGTGTTTGAAGGGGGGGGGGGGGGGGGGGGGGGGAGAAACAGAGGGCGAGCCGGGGAGATGCAACAACGCTGGCTGGCGGGCGGGCCGAGCCCCTTCGCTCCTTCCCCTCCCGGAGCCCCCTAGCAGCTGGGGGCTCCCCAGCCCGCTGCTCCTGCCGGCGGCCCCCGGGCAACGCCAGCTCCGGGCTTTTCCCTTCCCTTCCCTTCCGTCCCGTCCCGTCCCGTCCCGTCCCGTCCCGTCCCGTCCCTCTCGGAGCCCGCTCCCACGGGGCCGCGGAGCGCGCACCGCAGCCGCTGCGGGTGCGGGGTGCGGGATGCGGGATGCGGGGTGCGGGGCCCCAGCTTGGTGCGGAGCCGGGTCCCCAGCGCGGCCCCGCGTCCAGGTGGCTGAGCCTCGGGTGGCCGGGTGCTCGCCCTTAGCGTGGGGCAGGGGCGAGCGGCAAAAAAAACCTGAATGGGAGCCGCGCGGCAGCGTCGGGGGAAACTAACGATGTGCTTCAGCTCTTGCCATTACAGGGAAGGAGAGGGGGGGAACCCCCTTCTGATTAATAACTAGCAGGGTAATGTTGAGGGCTTTTTCTGCCCGATTGCCTTTTTGAATTAGAGCCGATTTCTTCACACTTCAATAGGGCCTGTCTCTTTTAAAATGACTGACAGATTTGTTTCTCCTTTTTTCTCTCCCTGAGACTTAATGATGTAAATTTTCTAATTAGTTAAATCGCGTTGCTTAAAGGCCTTAATATTTACCGGGCAAGGACCGATAGCCGCGCTCGGATCCCTGGAAAGAACCGGAGCGGCTTTTCGGGAGGGAGGGGGCAGCCAGGAGGGAGGGGAGGGCTGGGGGAACACAACGCAAAACGAGAGCTAAAGTTCAGCCCGGAGCTTCTTCCCTCCTCCCCCACGCCCCCGAACCCGCTTTTATTTTTCAATCAGCTAAGATTTAATTAGGAGCCCCCAGGCCGGACGATCTGATATTTTCTCATTAGTTTCCCATCAGTAATCTCGAGTGTTAGATTGGCTTAAAGGTTGTCAACATTTGACCAATTTTATTTAAGGCAAAGAAAATCACGCATTATAGCTCCGGGACCTGAGATCTGAAAATAAATCCTGCCCGGATCAGCGGAACTAACAGGCGAAAAAAATGTTGACAATTCCTCGCCGTATTTAATAAGTTGCATAATGCACGGTACACACAGAAAGGCGGCGGTGAATGGGGAGGGGAGGGCCCTCTCCGCGCAGCCACGTCCGGGCCCCCGCCATGCGCGCACCTTGCGCGGCGCCCGCCCGGGGTTGCGGGCGCGGAGAGCGCGGCGGAGGGAGGGGGCGCGGGGTTGGGGGGGGGGTCAAGGAGCGGGGGGCGGCGCGGAGCGCGGCTGCGGGCGCGGCCCTGCGCCCCCGCGGGAGCGCGGGCGCGGCGGGCACGCGGCGCGGGCTCCCAGGCGCAACGTCGGAGCGCCCCCTGCCGGCCGCAGCGCGCAGCCTCCGGCCGCGCCGGCCGCTCGGTTACGCGCCGAGGGGTGGGGGGGTGGGGGGAGGAGGAGAAGCGAGGCCGTGCACGGCGCCGGGAGCGCGCATCGCCCGCCTGGCGAGGGAGCGCGCTCCCGGCCCCTTGCCCTTCGCTCCGCGGCCGGCCTCGCGGGGCTGGGGGGAAACTGTTTGCCAAGTGTCTTTATTTTATTTTATTTTATTTTATTTTATTTTATTTTATTTTATTTTATTTTATTTTATTTTATTTTATTTTATTTTATTTTATTTTATTATTTATTTTATTTATTTTATTTATTTTATTTATTTTATTTATTTTATTTATTTTATTTATTTTATTATTTCAATTTATTTTATTTCATTTTACTTTATTTCATTTTATCTCAGTCCATTTTAAAGAGCACCGACAGGGGAAAGAGCGGGCGCTGATAACGGGGGTCAAGGCGCTTTCGCAGCCCCCGCCGTTTGCCTCCCGCCTCGCCCCGCAGCGGCTTCCCCCGGACAGGGTCCCAGCAGGGTCCCGGGCAGGGTCCCGGGCATCCCCAGCCGCATCCCCAGCCCCAGCCGTGCCCGGGGTCCCCGCCCTGGCTGCCCGGCACCCGCCCGGCCCCGCTGCGCACCGGGCACGCATGGGGCCGGCAACCGGGGAGGGGGAGCGAAAACGGCAATAAAGCAGGGCAAAACGAGTGTCACATGGTGCCGGTAATTTATAGGTAAGCAAGCCTACGGTTCTGTGTTTATGGAAAACACGGCAGAAGGGTGAAACCAACCGATCTGCCGCGGGGTTGCATCCCAGACGTGTCCCCGCAGTGAGAAGCGCCTGCCCCGCACCTTCCTCGCCCCGGGAGCGCGCACCCGCAGCCCCTCAGCGCGGCACCGGCCGCCCCCCGGCAGGCTCCGCCGCAGCTCCCGCTGCCGGCCGGGGAGCTCCGGGAACAGGAGGGGGACGCGGATGCAGGGGGGACCCCGGCCCGGCGCCCCCCGGACCCCCGTTGGTCCCCGGCGAGGAGGACGCGGTCCGGCGGGGGTGGCGGGGAGGGTAACAAAAGCACAACTCCGCTCGGAAGCCACAAAAATATTAAAAAAAAAAAATCATAAGTCGGCCGCGTTTAAAGAGGCACCCGAGCCTCTTTGCGCGCTGAGGTGCTCCAGTTAAATATTTATAGTTGGCGTGATTATTTTGCCCATCGGAAAAATAAAAACAAAAGCAGAACACCGCCGCTCAAACCTGAGCCGAGTTGCGTTGGGTCAGGGCTGTGCCTAGACAGAGCCCGGCCGAAACAAAGCTTTGCGGATCTGGCTTGCTGGATCGAGACAGTAGTTGCTCAAATTTATTTTCTTTTAAAAATGTGCGTGGAATGGGGGGGAATGGGGGGGAATGGGGGAGGGTGGAGGGGAATATTTATCAGAATAGCAGAAGACACCTTTCTTGAAACAAAGGCGAGGGGAATCATCTCGATTGCAAATCCATCAGGCAGAGACCAAATAACAATATTTATAGGAAGGCATTCAGAAATACGGTGTGCTTAAATAACAACAACAAATGCTTACTACAGTTGCTACAGCGCAGCTTAATAAAAAATTAGCCTTACTGACAGTCTTGTCAACATCTTAAGTAAATTATCATAGCGATGGTCTTTGGAGAAGAGAACCCACACTCCTTACTAAAACACCTCCTATCATTAATCTTAAACCACTTGAAGATTATGATGGAAAGAATGGGATCAGTAACCATTATCATCTCAAATTGCTGTTAAAAACTCCGCTGTTTATTTTTGCAACCAAAGCAAATGTAACTGGGAAATGCAGAAAAGGGAAGAAAGGAAAACACAAGAAAGGCAGAACAATTCAGGCGAATCCTGTTGCAACCTCGATGATAAACACATGGAAAAAGCTGTTACTGCTCTGCGGATTGCTGGAATTTGGGTAGACATTAGAAAAATAAACAAAGCGACGGCTCCGCACCAGCTCTGTAAAAGCACCGGTACATTCAAGGAAAGGTAACTTCTTAAAATTAATTGCATTTTCCTGAATATTCGCTATTTGCCTTTATCTACATCGATCGTTTGATAAAGATCAAAACTATTAAAAACGTACTTACACCTTTCACTGTTCATATCGGAAAATAAATTCATTTTTAGCCTTTTTTTGCTGATATTTTGGTATGCGTTGCCTGACTTTTTTTCCTCCATAATGGTCAGAATAAAGCCTATAGCATCATTCTAATGGGGATCCGACACACTTGAAACCTTTGCTCAAAGCGAAGTCTGTTCAGAAGCGGTCTGTTACTTTTGTTGTAGCCTCTACTCTTATCACATCACCCCTCTTTGAAATGATTTTTTACAGCTGAAAAATAATTTGTTGTTGTTGTTGTTAAACTAATTCCAGGATTTGGTGGCAGAGAAGGGAGAAGCTGCTGATTTAGGGACACTGGACCTGAAACGTTACCAACGGCTTTTTACACCTTCGATGAATCCGCAAATCGATGCGAGCTGGGCACCCGCGGCTGAACCCAATCAGACGCAGTTTTTTGAAGTTATTCCCTCCAAACGCAAAAGTTTACACGAAGCCTTTAAGCGGCGCGACGCACCCCGGCCGGCCCTCCCCTCCCCACCCCTTCCCCCGAGAGGGAGAAGGGGCGGCTTTAGGACAGGGGGACGTGACCTAAAATCCCCCGACCCCTTATTTTCGCCCAGCGGAGCCGCGTCTCCCCGCTGCTCCGGCCGCCATCCGTTTCAACCGCGGGTCGCTGGCGCCGGGGGCGAGCGGGCGGCTCTCCCCCCGGCCCCGGGGGCGCGCTCCCGCGGGGGGCGGCACTGCGCGGGCACTGCGCGGGGCGCGCAGGTAGGCGCCGCCGGGGCCGCGCTGCCCGCTCCCCCGCCGTGGCCCCGCAGTGACCCCAGCCCGGGGCTGCGGGGAGGTGAGAGGTGACGCCGCGAGCCAGCGCAGCCCTGGCCCTTTTAAAGCCACAGCTAATCAGTCCTCCGCTAAATTAAAACCTGGGAAGCCGAGGGGAAGCAATTTCGTTGTGAAGAATTACGGGGCGCGCACCGGCACGCAGGGGGCACGGCAAGGAGGGCTGCGCACAGCTCGGGGGCCGGGGGGGCTGCGAAACGCCCGGCACACCGTGGGGATCCGGTGGATCTCCGTGGACGTGGGATCGCACGCACACACCCCACTAAAAGCCCGGTTTTCCGCTGGAAAACTTCAGCCCCCTAAAGCGTGCGGCGGGCTGGGGAGCGCAGGACTCCCTGCGCCGGGTGGTTTAATTGCCTCCCTCGCCAAGGGCTCGGCGTTTCATTAGGGCACGTGAAGAAATTAAAGTGGAAAACAAAAGTGATAAATTTTCCTGTCAGTTCATTTGTCTTCAGTTGCGAGTTGTTCTTTAAGCTCCGTGAGAAATAAGGAGCCAGCCGCCCCAGAGGTGCGGGGACGAGCGTGCCCGTGTGTGCGCCGCGCGTGTGCGCGCCCCCGAGGGAAAAACGCGGGGGACCTGGGCGCGGGGTGGCCCACGAACTGCGCAAAAGGGTGACGGTTCATTTTTTCCTCCCTAATTAGGAAATATCCCTCGATTGGTTTGGCACCCATTACTTTTTAATAACTCCGCAGAATCAGGAGAGGAAGAACAAATGTCTGCTGCGGGTAACCCGCGGTAGCGCAGTTGTTTTGCTAGGTTCGCGGGCAGCTGCATGCGCAACACGGCAATGGTCGTGAAGGAGATGCACAGGGAAAAACAGAAAATAAAGACTGCTGGAGGAATAATGATATTTGGCAATGTATTTACGTCAATGGGTCGTAGCAAGGAGCATCGAGCTTTGCTAACGCTGCTCGGGTACATCCAGGCTCCAAGGAAACTTTGCTTTTTTGTGCATTCCAGGCAGCAAAACACGGGGCTGAGGAGGCTGCGAGTCACTTTCCCGGCTGCAATTAACTTAGGTGTGGCGATCGCAGATCCGAGGGAGAAGGACGAGGCTGATTTCGCCCGTCCCCACTTCCCTGGCGCAGCCCCCAGCGCAGGTAAGACGCTGCTCCAACTCTTTGTAACCGAACAAAAGGGGGAGCAGGCGCCTGACGTCAGGGAGCAGCATCCCCACGGGGGTGCGGCCGGCAGCCAGGCTGACCCCCCCCCCCCCCGACCCCAAACCCTCCCCCCGGGGCTGGGGCGGAGGGTTGGGGTTAGGGTTAGGGTTAGGCTGGGTTAGGGGGCGGCGCCCGCAGAGGCTGTCCCGCAGCATTGCAGGACCGCGGGCTGGGGGCGGCGCTGGGCGGGGGGGGGGCTCGGCAATCCCCGGCACCAAACTTGTGCAGACCCCAAAACAGCCACCAAAGTAAGTTCAGCGGGCGTCAGAGGCGCTGGGCTCGCTTTTACCGTCAGCGGTACCCGGCGGTGCCGTCGCGGTGCTGTGCGACCCTGCAGCTGGGCGGGGGGGGGGGGGGAGGAGGAGGAGGAGGAAGGGCACGGGGGCGGTCAGCGGGGGGCCCTCTCCGGCGGGGCGCAGCGGCCGGGGGGCGATCGCCAAGCCCCCCCCGGGCGAGCTGTCAGCGCCGCCGGCCCCTCCTCGCCCCCGCTCCCCTCCTCGCCAGCGTCAGCACGGAGCCTTTGGGGCGGTTTCAGCTAAAACAAACAAACCCGCCAAGATTCACCGGCGAGAGACGCGCCGTCGGCCCGCAGCTTTAGGCAGAGGCTCCTCCGGGGGGGCCGAGGGGGCCGCAGCCCCTCAGCGGCCCGGTACCGCCCGGTTCGGCTCCCCCGTGGGCGCCCACGCGGGACAGGGGCCCGGTGTTGTGGGGGAGCCCTCCCCGGGGGGGCTGCGGCGGAGTAGTGCCGGCCCCTCGCCTGTGGGGCTGGGGGAGGGAGACGTTGTTGTCAGTGCCGATTGTTAACCCAAATAATGATAATAATAATAATAAAAAAAAATCGTTACAGCTGGGCGCTGGCTGAATATGGCAATTACTATTATTGCCAATCACGATTAGAAATAATTATCCTGAAAGCGCGAAGGGCTCAGCTGCCAAGGTGTTTTGAATAATCGCTCCAAAATGAACAGCGAGATGTTGGGTTCACGCACAGGGACGACTGCAAACTTTCAGTTGTAGGAGACTCTAATGGAGATCCTACCCCCAGCAGGCTCTGGTTTACTCGCCAGGCTTCACCTTGTCATCTCTTGCAGGTCCACCGCAGTTCTGATCCCATAGCACCCTGCATGGGGCTCTCCTGCAGCACCCATCCTGCTCTCCTCCACCGAGACCCCTGACCTCGTCAGGTGGCCGAGCACCTTCTCAAGGCACTGTGCTCGGGTCCCTCCATCTTAAACAGAAACGCAGCAAGCAGGTTACCTCCTAATGTGGTAAGCGGAGTGAAGCCCCACTTGCTCTGGATGCGTTCTCCAACTCTGCACAGGCCTCTCCTTTCAGGTATTTGAAGTGATGTGCAACTAGAAGGAGGTCACAGGTGACTGACAAGTTCAACCTACTTTGCTCAATTATCCAAGTTTCATTTCCAAATTGTGTTCAATTTGATCTTCCTGCCTCTCTCCAAATTATCTTAGAGGGGAAAAAAATCAAATGAAAGCAGACAATTTAAGCCAAATCCTGTATACCATTATTTATATGCAAAATCATTTTTGTGATATATACTCCTATTAATGGTTATGGGATGCCGGATCCTTCCAAGTGGATTTACAAACCTAGCTATCAAATTATTTCAAAGGCAAGCCTATTAGGGACAAAAATAATTATGAACTTTCAGAAGCTTTGGAAAAAATAACTTTCTGAATGTTGTCTCTTTAAATTTTACTTAAGTTTTGTTTTTAATTTAAGCCTGGAGGCACAGTAGAGAGAGATGCAGAGTCTAATAAGGAGTTTGGAAAATAATGTGCTGTAATCCAGTGCCGAGCTATTTCTCCATAAAATATAGATAAGGAATCAATTCATAAGCACAAATATCTACTATGACTGAGTTTTAACATAACGTTTCACATGAGCATTCTTACATGCATTATTAAGGAGATAACAAAAGTGCTTCAAATCAAGCCCCATACAGTCACATCTGGAAATGCTCTTTTCTGTCTAATTTTCTTTTTTTTTTTTTTCTCTGAAAAAATGTTAGAAGAAAAACTAGTCTGTCCCCTTGTATATTAACTGTTACCATCAGCTTTTAATCAGCAACATGTATAGTTAGATTTACAGAATCCATTCCATGTTGCCTCTTTTAGCGAACAGTAAAATGAAGATAGTATCTTTATTCATTTATAGAACCTGATGTTAAAACTAAAACCACACACAAATAGCATATACATTACTTTATGCATATAGACAGGCATGCAGATACATAGACACAACACACATATACGTGGAAACAAGTCGTGACCATGAGTTGGAAAACATAATAAAAAGTATCTGTGCATTTCACCAGATCCTAAGTCAGACGTCATCAGATAAGAAGTGGTCTAGGGAAAATTAGTTTAAGATCAGACACAGCTAATTTCTGAAGATACTGGAGCTTCAGCAAGCTTGGCTGTACAATATGTAATTGCTGTCGGTTTTAAAGGAAGCTCCTTAGGCTTTTGAGTTAAATAAAGCATTGCTTAAGTCATGAAGGGTTAATAAACTTGCCACGAGTTGCAAGCAGTTGAAACGGTTGTTGGGTTTTGTTGTTTGTTTTGTTTGCTTGTTAATGTAGAATGTAATGGAATTATGTTCTGAGGACAAAGATAAAAGACATCTCTAAGATCTGTTTTGTGTTTATTTATTTATTTTTTAATTTTGTGTTTATCCTTAGAATGGAAAGGCAAACAAAGTATTTTCCAGAAGGAAACACTAAGGACTTTTTAGGAAAAAATGAAGCCAAACCACCATCGGTGTTGTTTTTTAAATACTCTGGAGTTTTCTGAATGACTCTGATGTACTCACATCCGTATCACAACTATTTTCTTCCTACTATTGTAAGTGGATATTCAAGCTAAATTGATGCTTTATGTATACCCTGTCTCAATTTGTAATACTCTATTCTCTGTAAGGAGATAATTTGAAAAAAAAATACAAAAAAGAAGAAGTGATACCACTGACAACAATTTACTTAAATTCACAAACCTTGAAATTGATGCATCTCCTATCAATCATAGTCAGAAGCCACAGTAAAACACATCCAACATTTGTATATCAAAAGTAGGACTAAAAAAACACCCTGTTTTGTTCAATTTAAATGTCCTTCAACATGTTGTCATTTTATACGCTGGTATTACTGGGTGATTCTTACTACGGGTTAGCTTTCTTCTGTCTAACATATGCATGACGGTAACCTTGCGAAATTAAAGTGCATGCCATTATACTGCACAGATGTTTGTTCTCACTCAGTTACTGACAATGAAATACTTATTAAATAATAATAAGGAGATATTGACTTCTCTATTCTGTCAATATGAAGATCTGTTGATCTGTGAGGTTAATATTGATGAGGCAGAGTGAGGTAAATGTTTCATCAGGAAAGCAAGTAAGTCCCAATTCCTGCATAAAAAAGCCAAACTTTGTACATACGTAGAAATTAATCCTTTTTGCATTTATTGGGTAGATGAACACCAGTTCAACCTGTCAGCTAATGCTGAAGTAAAGCCTTGACACTACGTTCAGGAAACGTATTCCAAAATATGTCTATCATAAGTATTTAAAACTAAGCTCAAATGATGCCAGGCACTTAGGGTCTTTAGTCATGCTGCATGCTCTGTTATGAATGGCACGTTTGCTCTAAGTATTACTGGATGGCTCCACATACACCATCAATATTTTTCATGTTAAGGGGATTTCTGTTTGAGCCGGCAAAATGCAATTTTATTTTTTTTAATGGGATGAGCTCTGTCAAAATATTATTTTTATTTGTTGTCTCATCAAAACATCTGTGAAAGTTCCCTCTCTTTACCCTCTGCCACAGAAGACAATAGTGTACATGCTTTGAACAATACAAAGAGCCATTTAACTTGATGGGTCTGGCAGAAGCAGCTACTTTTTTGTTCATTGTTATCTTTAGATTTTCCTTCTTTCTTTTTAAGGGAAGCTCAGAGCTGCTTTTTTTAGAAGACTCTTCCATCAGTCAGGTAGGTCTCGTACTTTGACAGCATTATTTAGAGGTATTATTTTTAATGTATAACACTTACACATGTAACAATCTGCGTAACTTGCTTCCAGCTTCTGTATAGAAATGAAAAAGACATGACCCTAACATGCAAGACAATAAGTCAATACAGTTTGGGGTAAAAGTGCCAAAAGATTCAATTGTCAATTTTCCACTTTTTGTTATTAATTAAAGTCTTGACGCTGAGATTCGATTTGCAGGTGCAAAGGACACGTGTGAAGCAGCTCTTCCTGTAGTGTGACTGCTTGCAAAGCAAGAGCTCAGTCACTCCGATCCTTCTGTATGGCAATGACCTGAAAATCCAAGTATCACTTCAGATGCTCCTGTGAGCTATCTCAGTCTGGTTTACAGGGTGGAGGAGCCTTTTTCACAGCATCCTCCCTCTTGCCTGTCTGTAGCACAAATGTGTCTCACCAGGGAAAGCAAGGGTAGCACGCAGTGCTTTCTCTGCATTAGCAGGACATCTTGTTGCTGGGACAGTGCAGGGAAAATTACTGCTGTTTGTGCTGCTCCTGCTCTGGAGGTGCTTGGAGTGCTTCTTCCAGAGATCACTTAGGGGGTCTAATACTTTTGTCTGAGAAAGGTAATAAAAACATGGATTCTTTTTTTGCCCTAATGCTTTCTTGTCCTTCTCATGCCCTTCTCCCCTCTGCATGTTCAGCAGAACGTTGTTGCTGGTTTTTGTTTGTTTGTTTGTTTTGTGCCTAAGGCCACAATACTGTTATCAGGCTCCCGTCTCTGCAAATTCCTGTGTTCGCCCAAAGCTCTGTTAAAACCAGAGGTTTTAAAAACCAAGTGTGTTTTTGTTTTGCCATGCTGACTGCTTCTGATTTTTCAATATTTTCGCCCTTCTGTATCTCAAGAAACTTTCTCCTACAATCATCTAAAGTATTTCCCAATTTCTGCTTAACAGCAGTCAGTTGGCAGAGTGTCTGTGGGCCGTTTTTGGTTCATGGGTAACTCGTGTTCTACCATTTGGCTGGCTGCTCTTAAACATTTTCCTTCTAATGCACATCAGCTAATCCTTGTAATAATCACAAGAAAACTTTTAACTCACACTGAGATTTTCATAAAGTTCTCTAACATTTTCAAAATGCATTTTGCCAGTTTGGCGGCACACATTCTGTCAACCTCAAGACTTTGGGGCAAGGCTTCATGTGTACAGATATAACAACTAGTTAGACCAGGGACTTGTGTTCCAAATCATCTTTGTGTGTATTTATCTGAATGTATTTATGTGAAACAACATTAGATTCTCAAATCTTGTGCATGCAAAAGGAGCCAGCAAATATATTGAACGCTTTTGCTAGTAATTATACTTGAGAAATATGATCATATGCCTCCACTTTGGTGCACATCCTTGCAAGTACAAGGTATGTTCTCTGTGAAGTTCACCTTAAGATACCAAGCTCATTTTTCAATGCGGTTTCAAGGCTGGAGTCCTTACCTGTGTTTCCTGTATGGCAATAAACATATTGATGGAACAATTGTTCTGCTAGTGGATTAAGCTGAATAAGAGAAAAAAAATCAGTTAATAACTAGGGGGCTCCCATGTCTGGTTGTACACTGCACAAAATAGATTGCAAGTGAAAGAAAAGGCAGAAAACTGTGTAAACTGAGTACAGATAATTCCCATGCTGTGAAAACCCTTCTACCTTAAGAACACTAGCAATGAAAAGGTTACAAGAACAGGGGTAATAAAAATATCAAGAGAAACAAAATAGAAATAGGTTTCTTTGCAAGTAGAGAAGCCACTTTCTAATATGGTGGCCTTATACACAAGTACATTTGTCTTCCAGACCCTCTGCTGTTGATTAGAATTCTGATGCCACTGGAGGGGTTACAATTTTGTTGAGTTTCTGGATCTCAATTGCGCTGTCAAGGGGTCATTCTTTCTGGTAATAAGGTAGCTAGTGGCCCCTGGGAGAGAAGGAAAACAATTGACTCTTGAAAGCAGAAACATATACTGAAGTCTAGAGTAAATTTCTGGCAGTGGACCAGGTCTTTTCTCATAGCATTTGTCATTGTAGCAATGAAAAAATTGTGGGAGTTCTACAGGCGGCCAAAAAAGGAAAACAGAGCACAACAACAACAACAAAAAGAACTAGATGTAATTTCTTTTGGAATTATATTTAAGAGCAGGTTGTTTTTTGTTTGTCACACTGTTGGTTCACTTGTTAGAGATGTGGATCCCATTAGATAGAAATATGTTGCTTATTTTAAAGCAAATGATTATCAAATGACTACACTTCAAAACATTTTTTTGCTTTAATTTGAAGTGAAGTCATTTGAGTTTGAAACATATGCCTTTGCTAAATGCAGAATATTTTGTTGCCAAAAACAGACAACTTCATTTTGAGTCCACTGCTTGTGAGCATTGTTGATCCTGGACGTCACTGACAATATGAGTCTTGGCAATAAGTCTTTACAGAGGTCAGTAGTAAAGTTTCTCTTATTACCACTACGCATTTAATTTCTTTCTTTTTTTTTTTTCCTTTTTTTTTTTTTCCCTTTTTTAAAATTCTTATTCCATCAGGTCAAAAATGGTCTCACTGCGGAATCATACTCGTCTAGAACAAATGCTATATTGCATTTGATTGACTTTGGAAGTGTTATTCCACTTTGTACAAGAGGATAAAGCTCACTTCTGAAAAAAATAATTTCCACATCTTTCTAAAAACCGGTGTAATTATTTCACAGGCTATATTACCAGGATTTTATTTTTTATTTTTTGTTTTTATTTTTTATTTTTTTGGGTTGTTGTTGTAGTATAATCATATGTAAAGCATTCATGCATGCGTGTGTATGCATACCACCACACAAACACATCACCGGCACTATATGTAATTTGACATATGATTTATATTATACTTGCAAGATTTTAAAGTGGATTTCAAATTTATTATGCGTTCTAGCACTGCAGCAGATATACATGGATTCATCCCATCCTTTAACTGAAGTACCCAATATGGGATTGTAGCAGTTTGAGACTTGCTCTGTTGTCAATGGAGAAAGGCAGGCAGACCCAGAAACACACTTCTCTGAAGGTACTTGCCTTTCTTCACAGACTATAGAGCAAGCCTAGAGCAAATACACTCCTAATTTAGAATAAATGACTGATGCAGACTACAAGAAATCTTGGCAGGAATGTGCAGACAAATCGCTGTACCTGCTGCCATCACCTATAGGTTCTGGGCTGAAAAAAAAAGATCTTTCAGTTTAGGATCTAAAATGGCTCATATAGATAATTGCGTGTGAACTTTTACACAGAAGAAAACCAAAAGAAACATGGGCTCAGTCTTTTTAATTTTAGCTGTTGAGAAGTTGGACATCCAGTCCATAATAGCTGTCCCATTTTACACCAAAGTCTACTCATTTAACTCATTTGTCTTAGAATTAGATGAAATATGCTGAGGAGGAGGATCCTGAGACAAGAGTGAGAGGTAAAATGATGGGTGGGGGCATATTCATGACAGAACAAATTTAGATACCTAAATTAGGAGAGGTGACCTTTGGATTAGGATTTTAGGTGCCTGGGATAACTTTTAGAGAGCTAAAGCAAAGTGAGATGAAATCAAATTTTTGCTAATTGATTTCTGCAAAAACATGCAGAGAAGGAGGCATTTGCAGACTTAGGGCAAAAAAAATAGTTCTACTGTTTCCTGGTAAAATCCTGACAACCCCCTGCCTTGTTGCGTTAGGTAAAATGGGAAGAACAAAGAACATCTTGAAGAAGCCCTAATCTCACACCACATACAGTATTGTGCAACAGGCTGCGGAAGGAAGAAAGAAAGGTGCTACTCCTTATGTAGTGTTAGGAAGGCTGGCTATAAAAATGACTTTTCCTCATGCCTATATGTGGGCACAGGGAAATCGGAAATTGGAAATAGATGTTTTCACTTAAAATCCCAACTCTCTCTCTCTCTGTAACACACACACGAACACAAAATAGCTGTAGTTTTGCATATACATTTCAATGTCCAAGAGCATGTCAGTTTTATCTTGTTTATCTCTTGCTCCAGACAGCTCATGGAAACTCATTTTCATACAACTACGTAGTCTCGTGTTTTATTCAACCATAAAAGCAAATTCATAAAAAGCTCCAGTGTGATTAAAATAACTAACCTTCATTTGCTCTGAAGGTCTTTCCTCTGTTAGTTTTTTTAGTGAACACTAATTGCAATGATGTTATACTTCTTGTAAGGGTGAACTTTGGTCCCAGGTAGATTCTAACTGGACTTTGTACACATTTACAATTTCATTTATAATTCAGGATCCTACAGTGCACCATTTGTTTAAAGAATATGACTGTTGTTTTCAGACCTTTTAATTTAGAGCATCTGTTGTTGAAGGAGCTGAAAGTTTGTTTACTCATTAATGAAAAATTCCCTACAGGTAATATTCAAAACAATATCCTGCTGTCTAGAATAACACAGTAACAGAAAACAAATATCTAGTACTGAAGTTAGCCCTAAGACAAACTAACTGGTGACGTGTTCTACTGAGAGCTGAAGCACCGTAAGATTGTCAAGAGGAATTAGTTCTTAAGCAAGGTATTTATAGGAACATAAGACTGGAAGGCACCACCAGGGTCACAGAATCATTGTAATAGAAGAGAATTTGTTAAAAGACATTCCCATATGATCCTATGAAAATCCCCCCCCAGCTTCTCTGAAACTCCCTGCTGGTCTGACCATGGGGTGAAATTCCATTTTGACTGTAAAGCTGGCACTCAGCATTTTCTGACTGTATGATCACAAGGTACTGGCCAGACACTGAAGCAATTTAATACCTGTAGGTGCATCGGTTCCCCGGACCTAGATTCTAGTTCTAGTTGTTGACTGACTGAGCAAAGAACAATTAATAGTCATTCCCCCTCTCTGAAAATCAAGAAATGTATCAGAAGAAATAAAAATCCTCCCTGGCTATTGCAGCTAATTAATAAATGTCTTCTAATAGGATAAATAAAGTATAAATACAGCAGAAACATACATTCAATGGACATAGTTTAAGAACTGAGAACAAGAGCTGCTCTGCTGGCCTTAACTCTTAAAACGAGGCTTTCAAGACTTTTAAGCAGCTGGTGACCAGATAATTCAGATATTTGCAGGCAGAATTGCACACAGAAGTGAAGAGGAATCTACTGCAAAGGCCTGAGCAACTGCAGCCTGTGGTGATTCATCCTACCCACAAGGCAAGCAGCTGTTTTCAGCAGAATCTGCAGCTTTTGGGTGGACTCACTGGCCTGGTATCCTTTCTCCTGCAATGCTATTAAAGTGAGTGGAATTACATACGGGATGAACTTGGCTCTTTAGGTGTGGGAGAAACCATTTCCAGTACTGACATATGGATATTAGCACTTCTTTATGCAGGGCTTACAGACAGGCTTTAGGAATGTTTACAAGGTGGGAAGGACAATGAAAGAACATGTAAAATCATTTCACCCTGATTCATCTTTGGAAGGGACTTTGCACATGGATCTCTCTCTTTCCAGTTGGCTGCTTCTGCCAGAACCCGTTCTTCCAATTCTGAACCTCATATCCCTCCCACAGCAAGGAATTTGGGCTCTGTCCAGTGGAGGACTGGGAAGAACGTATACATTTCCTCCACACTCCCACATGCTCCTAGTCTTGGGGACTAAGGATAACACTGCTGAAAAGTGCATGTGAACTGAGAAAAAAAGTTCTCAGGAGCTGGTACGAAACAGGACGCCAGAAAATCCTTCACATGTGGGCTTTGCTCCAGTTCTAGGAACAAAAGCTTTTTTTTTTTATTATTATTATTTTCTTTTTTTTTTTTTCTGGCAATCAAAGGATGGCAAACGTATCCCACTTGCAGAAAGATTTTAAGGAAGTCAAGCCAGTCTCTCATCAGCCACTGTGCCCATACCCAACAAGATAATACATCTCGTTGAGTCCATTTAAACTGAAACAATGAACTGAGTCAAGCACCGTATTTTTACACCTAGGGGGACCAACTGTCTTTCAAGGCTGCAGAATTTTAAAAGCCATAGCAGAGTTCCACAGCAAGTTGAACCAACAACTTTCTTTCACAGATGCAACAGTGCACACAAGCTATTTATCGGACAGTGGCCACCAGAGGAGCTGGCTGGAACATAAAACTACTCCCAGAATACACCTCGTTTAACACGTTTGCTTCTTTTGCCATGGGTTCACTGCATTCCAGAAGGCTGGGATTGTGGTGAAGAGGTTTTATTCAAACTTATTTTACACTTCCACTCATTATAAATGTGGGATGTTTGCCATTTCTGTGGTGTGATATCATTCATATAGAAAAATAGGGTGTGGGAAGGTCTCAACTGTTAGTGATACAAAGGTACAGGGTCGCTCCTCAATTAGAAGTTTTACTTTGACATAGATGTGCAAACCATTACGCTTAACCTCACAGCAGAATTTGGCCAGACATTCTCAGAAATTTGTCACAATTAGTCTTAGTGTGTGAGGCACAGAAAACATCTGGATATATGGGAACAATTTCAGAACATTATTCTCTTCTGGCATTCATATTTTTCTGCTGCTGATTGAGTTAATGATTTTCTGCTAATGCATCTTCAGATACCAATGCTGATATACAAGCTCAGGACAGATGGGCTAACTGCTTGGTTTGAATCTTGAAAATGAAGTATCAAGATTGAAAACAACATGAAAGTGCTTAATTTTTGTATGCCTAAATATATCACTGAAAACAGGTAAGGAGGTGATCTTTCTGAAGCAGCAGTGGGGAGCTTGTGATCTGAGTGATCACCTGTGAGTTACGGCTCACAGGTTTTATGTCTAGTTTTGCAACTGACACCTGAATAAACTTGGCTACATTATTAGCCTCTTTTTACACAAATCATCCTTTAAATGACACTAATCTCTACAGTCTTTACGTGGTTCCTTCCTGAAACTTAATTCATTAATGTTCATGAAATACAATGAGACACTCAGACAAAATGTATGAGGTATGTGAAGACTATATACAGGCTGCTGTACCATAGCGATTCTGCAGGGACCTTTTAAAAAAGAAACAAGCTCCTGTATTTCACATACTATTTTGGTTCCTGAAACACTCCCAAGGCCAACTGAGGTAAGAGCAAACCTCAGGTTTATTTACATTTATACACAGGCACCTACAGATAGATACGTGCACAGGAAGTAACAGTCATAAGTACGATCGTGCTAACCTTCCCCATTAAGAGAGGAAGATGAAAAGGGACAGAACGGTGCTTGGCAATGCAGGAATGCTTACTCATGACTTTTATTTCCTTCCAGAACAGTTCATCAGTGCAAACACTTTACCCTTGCACTTCAAGCAAGGTCACTGAGACGCTTGGTGATGTGCTGAGCAAGACCAACTCAAGCTATCATCAGTTGAGGCAGCTTCACTTTATGTGTAAAGTATGTAAAAAATGTATGTAAGTTACAGCTTTAGGGAGTGATAGCAGACTACAGAAATAACTGACAAATGCTTAGTTGCCTTTAAACAGGTAGAACATGGAGCGTATTCGTATAACTCTTTTTTATTTTCTTTCTCCCTCCTTCCTACATTCCCTGCACCTTCCCACTACTGTCCTGATGTAGGACTTTTCCTGAAAGCAGAATGTTTTTGAAGATACTAAAAATTTGGAAAAGAAAATTCATTAATCTAATTTTTATTAAGACTAAACAAAGCTTTGTGATGCATATGGTGTAAGTAGCAGCAAAAATGTCATATTCGCTTTACATTAAATCTTCTCAAGCAACAGAAGTAGAAAACCAGAAGAGAAACACATCTTGCAGATGGTAGCAACGGCACCCCAGTATTCCCCCTGAATGCATTTATACATTTTCATAACCCCTTGTTCTGTCTTAATAGTCTCAAGTTCTACAGCTCCTTTCTCAGAAATACTTTATATTCACTTTCAAGCAGCATGTAGGCACTGTGGATTTTTTTTCAGCTTAATATGAAGAACCTACATGGAATCTCTTCTTTTCTATTGTTGCTTTTTTTACCTCCAGATGTTCAATTACCTATGAGAGTACTCAAGGAAACATAGGTATGTTGTATGCCAGTACTGAATCAGTTTAATTGAAAAAATAATATGTGATGTGTACAGTAAGGGAATTTTAAATGAACTCCCTAGCATATTCATGGTTAAATACAACGGTTTCGCTTTCTAATAGGATATAACACAGTGTTACTAAATGATTCCTACTAAAAAAACAATGAACTTAATACTCATATCAGAGCATTGCAGGGAGCCAGGCACACATCACAGATTATACTGGAGAGGACAGCAGGCTGCACTGTCACCCACCAAAGCCCCATCTCCAGTCATTTTGTTCTTTCAGTGATGGTGAAGTTCTTACGCCTGTGGAAACGTGCCACTAGCAAGAACAACCTGATCTTAGGCAGTGACTTGTCATGCCTGATTGATGCTTAGGACTAGCATGAGTTACATGGCAGTAAAATCTCTTCTGTGCTAAGCACACATATGCATATATAGGCATAGTGGAAGCTTATCTCCAAGCTCCTGGAACTACTGCCACTGCCTTTGTTGTTCTGCTTACATAGCACAGAGCTGCGCTGATAAAGACCCAGATAGGACAGATGTAAAATTGACACATGAAGTACTGTTTTCTCTAATAATCTGGATCGAAATGTTAATTTTTCCTCCACATTTATCAATCTTCTAGCACATATTGGCAATAGGCTCCCTCATCCTTCTAAATGGTCGTAAATAGACGTCAGGTTCACTGCATACCAGTCTTTGTGCGCTGGTGTTATTGAAAGCAGGGCTGCCATCAGCTGGTTTTGAACCCCTAAAATATCAGCCTGGAGAGGTGTCTGCTGTAGTTAAGTAAGTTCCTAAACTGCAAAAAGCTTGAGAGGTTGTAGGAGAAGGAGCATTATCAGATGTTTGTCCTGTTTTTATGCTTTTCCCCAAACATACCCTACTAATCCCTCAAAGAGAGTTTGGGGCAGATAGTTCTTATCTCTAGCTAAAGAAGGTTTTTTGTATAGACTTCTTTTATTCATAATTACTGAATCAGCCTTTAACCCTGATTCTATAAATAGCCAACCCTAGGCACCATCCCCCAAGTAATAACAGGGCAGGGAACTAAACAATTAACACATGATTGTTTGCAGCTCAGCACATGGTTGATCTCCAAGCAGGCCTTGGTTCTTATAAGAAGACCTTGTAGGAGGAAGGCTCCTTTTTCCCTGCAGCCCTAGTAAGCAGCCTGGAAACATATCAGGCAATTGGTTTTAAAGGTCAAGAGGAAATCCCACATGGGCTTCCTGCTGCTCGGTGGCTTCCAGCTGGCTTTTGCTCTAAGGTAAGTACAGCATGCAGGGACTCAAGTGGCCAGCACTGGCCCTGTATTCTGGGATTTAGTGGGAGTATGTGTGTGCTTTGGTACGAGTCCCATGATCTGCTCTTGCCTCTACAAAGGCATCTGGAAGTGGTGTTTCCTGGCTGGGACTTGGGTAAGCTTGTTGGGTGAGCTACACTAGTGAGAAACTAGAGTTGTTTTCTGGGCTAGCCTGAAGGTGCTCTCTTACCTGCTGCAAATGGTTCATGTTTCTTCTGGAAATCAAGATGTGAACTGCATGAAGCTGTGCTTGGAGCAAAAGTGAGGATCTATCTGTGTGGGACAAACCAAAAGGCTGCTCCATTTCTTGCTGAACTTAAAAGATACAACTTAACACATACATACAGTCTTATTTATGTTATTAAAATACTGCATCTAGCAACATTTCTGGTTTAGCTAATAGAATATCAGGTTCAATTACTATTAATCCTTAACATTTGCTATGCTTTTCCTGCAATACAATAATATTATTAAACTAATAATAGTAACATTATTTAATTACTAGAATATGGATTTAGCATTTGGAGAAACTGTAAAAGCATTTTTTCTTTCTTTCTCTTTTCCAAAGAGTGTTGAAATATTGGAGAGGTGGAGCTGAAATATAAACAATAACAGGAACTGCCTTATTTACTTCAGGAGTGTGGTGTGGGTTGTATATAGTGCTTTTGAAAGTACTGATATTCATACTTATGGAATTAATTCATAAATGTAGTATTGTATATATTTCTAATACTTAGAGTTACATGGAAGATACCTGCCCTTCCATTTTGAAAGTAGAAAGGAAATAAAATGGAAAAAATAATATTGCTGATACTGGGGACAGTGGAAAGTCTTCTAGTAACTCAAGTGAGCTTTGGAATGGACTTAGTATTCTGGCAGAAGATGAAGTATTTTCTCACTTCCAATTCTGGCAGACTCCTTTTTCTGTGGCTTTCAGTAATGCCAGTACTTAAATTAAAAATTATTCTTTGAGTCCTAGTGAAAGCAAGCTTGTTGGTTTTGGCTACCAGCATCTGTAATACGGTCTCTCTTCTCTCATTAACACGGACTTGTCATTCTTCACGTTAAATCCTACATGGTGTTCTTATTTCTTTGTGTACACTTTGATGCTGCAGTCTGTTTTCATCGAATGCTTTTGGAACAGGAGTTTTGCAATAGATAAGTTTACAGTCCAAAATGGTATTCAAATGTTCTGTTATGTTACATGCATTTAACTTTCAGTTTCCAGTTGAATCCAAGTAAAACCTCTACACATTTCTTTGGCAAAACCGTCCTGCAATTCCTAAGTAGCGTCTGGATGTGATTTGCACCTCTAATACAGCCTGATGCCACCTAGCTTATTCAGGTCACCCAGAAACAGCAAAACTGTTTTCTTCTCAAGTCCTACTGTTTGCTTGACTTCTTCCCCCCCCCCCCCCCCCCCTTTTTTTTTCTTTACCCCTTCCTTTCTCCCACATTGTGCAAAATAACCTTTGCTGGATGATTTTCTTTAAAAGATGACTGATCATCCACACAGGCAGTTGTCCAGATGGCCTGAGCATGCAAGTTTATTAGTTCACATGGGTGGAAAACTTGGTTTGGATTCTACAGTGTGGAAGAATATTTCCGTACCATTGAACTGTTTCTTTTAAATAGACACAAATTTGAGATTCAAATTTTTCCTTGCTTTTTCTTCTAGTTTTCATTAGCTTACAGAAACCTGGCTTTATTTTCAGTGATATCTCTTTCACCGATCATTCTTTGATTTTTCATTGAGAGATGCCTATCCAACTGCATCAAGTCTTCAAGAGAGAATTTTTGCTTATTCTTACAAGATTTGAAGCTTTTTTTTCTTATGTGAACTTTCACACCATGAGAGTCCTACCTGGATGTTATGTGCTTTTATTTGGTTTGGGTGATGTTAATCTTGGACTGCTCTTGCCTTTATTGGCATTTCTGTAACCTTGAGGTTTCAACAGCATTTGACTACTCTGTGTCTGCCATGTTCACGTACTTGTCACAAAGCAACAGAACAAGCTTCTCATCCCCAAAGACAGTTACTGTAAGCAGGAACTTGTTTTGCTTCACTGCTTTTCTGTTAGAGCACTTAGATAATGCTTAAAAATTTTCAAGGTACATCCTGAGCATTTCTGGAAACTTGGCCCATTTACTATTTCAAGGTAGGCAACCCAAGCATGAAGTACATCCCTTTTGTGTTACTATTGAAATTTTGGCCGCTGGCTTTAAATTGCACCTGTGCTTTGCTTTTAGGGCTGCACTAAATTTAGGCCAGTGCAAAAGATTCTGGAAAGTCTCTGACAGTAACTTAATGGGAAGTTTGAATGCTTGTATCCAGAAATTAGACTGCTCAGTTGAGCTTCTCAGATAGATAGTTAGATTGCTTCAGGCAGCCAAGTTTGAAAAGCTTGCCCTACTTCTCTGCTTTTGGAAACACTAGCCGAAAAATGACCTTTATAAGATAGCTGAAAGTGTCACTACTTCTTATCTGTATACTGTTCAATATGCAAACTGGTGTTGGGGTCGCTGTAAGGTTTTAATAGAAATATCTGGTGAAAATGATACAGTGATGTGAATGCGATGGAAGCTGTCTTATGTAGCGATTGGGTGCCATCCTCGATTCCCACTGCTGGTGAGAATTGTGTTCCAGGGAGCAAATAGAAGAGTACAGTCCTGGTTGCCGCTCTCCCCAGCTACAGGTGGGGAAACACCTGCAGCAGCCTTTCATCCTCTCATCTGCATTTACTCAGATACTTGAGGGGCTCAGGATGAAAATCTACTCTGCAGGTTGTTAGTGAGACCTGGCTCTCCTTTAGTTAGTGACATAAAAGTCACTCTCCAACCACTTGCTTTGCCTCACTGGAGTCCTGAGTATCATTCATGCTTCTGCAGAGCTGGTACAGGCACCTGCTCTTAAGGCTGTGATTACACATTAGTAAGTAATAAAACACTAAAACTATATGTCTGTATGGGGAGCTGCTACACAGGAAGGAAAGCTGTGCGTAGTTGTGAACACTTCTACGGGACAGCAAATAGGATTAATGACCAGACAATAGCGTGCTCTGTGGTTGTCATAACTCTTAATTTTTATGGTCATAACTATAACTTCTGTTGAAATTGTAGTAAAATATACTAAACTCACTGTAGTGCTGTTTTTTTACCTTTTTTCCCCCCTCCTACGTTACTTACAACACTTACTTGTTTTGTTACTCGCTCTGGGCTATGTATTTGTTTTTTAAAGACTTTTGTTTAAAGATGTATTCAAGGGATTTGTGCATACAAAGTCTTGATCTGCAGAAAAAAATCACAGTATTTTTATAAGATGAGGATGGTACTGCACCTGCATGATTGTTAAGAGTTCTTTTTGTGAGTTTGTTTTATAAGTGAGTTGGTCTGAAAATCTGATCCTTTCTGAAATCAGATTTTGCGGAGAGCTGGGAGAATTTATTTAAGCTAAGAGATTTTTGTGGTAGCTTAATCTAGGCCTAAGTGAACTGAGAGTTACAGGGAGATAAAAGTTAGAGCAGTGAGAATGAAAAGAAACCTCATATAGAGCAGGGCTACTCAGGGAAACCCCAAGGGATTTAATCCCCATCAAATACTGAGGATGGTTGCTCTACACTGAGGAAGGATTACAAAAAATTTCCAGAACTTCCAGCAAAGCAAGAGCAGTGTCCTGCTGAGTTTACTGCCATGTATTGCGGCAGCCAACTAAACACAGACGTATGTGCTCTGCATTTTGGACAGCTCTTCTGCCCATTCTTCTAAGATCCCAGACCTGTGACCTGTGAAAGGAACAGGGAATGCGTGCTAATACTTAGTTTTTCTTTCTGTTGGTTTGCTTAACCCCCAACACAGGAAATTGTTTGTGGGGAAGTTGGTGGTGTCTTCATGTGGCAAGACCCTTAAGGAAAGGGAAGTCAGGGGGCTACTGGTCACTATTGCTAACACGGTGCATGCTTGTGCACCATGCGACCAGATACTTCTTGCAGCTGGAAGGTCAAGGAAGAGTTGTTATATTGCTGAGCTACTGAATCCTTAGGGGACAACTTGTCTGCAGAGTTAAATTACTGTTTTTTAAGCAGTAGTAAGAATTAAAATCAGTAGACTTCCATTTCATTGGTATAATGGGAAATTAGTAGCTTTTTTTTATTTTGTCACAAAAGGGCAAAAATGTTTTTTTTAAAGTTGCAAAGTAGGACACTGCACAAACATGGAATATGAGCACATATATATTCCTTCCTCTGCCCCCTGAGGTATCCCTCCAGTGGCATGTGTCAAGGCATTTCCAAAGCTGGACTGTAGAGTCTTTCTGACCTCTATTGTACATTAGTCTCTGCACCCGTAAATTGACTCTAGGGTCATCCAGGGGATAATTTAGCCTTAAATACAGGGTTGCACTGATATGTCTGTTGGCCCTCACTCATCCATATGAATTGGCAGAAGTCCAGCTGGAATAGGGGAGAGGAGCTGTTTAAGAGCCCTGCTCATCACGACTGTACTTTATCACATCTCTGGTCGTTCACTTCCAGTGAAGAAGAGGCTAGAACAGGATCAGTGTAATGGAGCAGACCTCCTCCAGTGATGGGGAAGTAGATAGGCTTTGTAACAGAATAGTGTGTAGGGCAGAGTAAAGCCCAGACTCTGGCCCAAGGACAATATCAAAACAGAGAAAAGGAACTTTTGTAAAGTGCTTTATGAAAGCTGCTGAATTACACTTTGTGCTTATGGACAAATTGTTGTGCCAGTTTATTTTTGAGTCATTTTTTTAAGGAAAAATGTATTTGTCCAGTTTTTAGATATGAAGGCAAAAAGTAACTTGCTAACAACTGTTTGGGTTGTTTGTAGGGGCAAGAAAAGAAGTGAAGACATTGAAAGCTGGGATTATTTATGGGTCAGATGTCTGTTATACCCTCAATATGTAAAATAATTGCATTGTGGGCAGAAGAGTGATTACTTTTTTTCTAAACTGTAAAAATTAGTAGAAGAACCACTTTTATTATCTTTCATGGTGAATAAAAAACTGAGAATGCTTGCCAATTATCTTGTGTGGCCAACTTTAACTCTGCAAAGACTCTAGTTTGAGTAGTTTAGGGTTTTAAGATATGCATGTACACAAAAAAGTATACTTGATTAAATAAAAGAAGTAGCAAAGGGGAAAACTGGGTTTATGCTCAGGGCCTGCCCCTCCCCTACTTTTTTTCCCCAAAGATTCTAGATTGCAGTGCTTCAGGCATCTGCGTAACAGGCTTGCCTGTGCTATACTGCAGAGAAGCCTTCCTCTTTGACCTATGGAGTGTTTCTCTTCTGAAGCAGGAAAGGAATTCTTTCTATGCTAAAAGAGTTCAGCCTCCTCCTGTCACTGCTGTTTAGTCAAGACCAATTATATACAATGCTTTTTTGGGGGTTCAGCTGTGAGGAAGGCATGTATGCAAGTGCAAACCCTGGTGTTGCATTGATACCATGCACAGGAGCTGCATGTGTGCTGCCACTGAGGATTTACCTTGCAGGGCACTCTTGCTGTCCAGTGGGACCTGTGGTGACACCACCACTTCTCTCCTCCTGCTCAGTTCTCTTGACTGGCACAAGGAGAAGAAAATAGCAGTGCTATGTTTGTGCAGGAGTAGTGATAGCCCTGGAGAGGAAAAGTAAAAAGGCTATTACAGTATGGCTTCTGCCTGCTCTGAAACCTAGTAAAATAGAGGCCAGTGAGTACATAGCTGATGGCTATAGAAGTTCTGTTTTTCCAAATCTGAGACTAATTATGTAAAGTGTCCTTTGCTTGCAAGCTAAATTTGCATCTTAATTTTGGCCAGCCTCCCCTGTGCCCCTCCAAATTACCGATTGGTAAATTTCCTGAATGTGTTTGACAGCTTTCAGGCTAGTGGTATTTGGCAAGGCCTCTTAAGCTGTAGGAGATTTATGGCTAAAGAGATCATCTAGCGGTGGGTTCAGATCCGATCCCTTTTCCCCGGCTCCTGTGCCGGGTAACAATGACAGGAGCTGTCTGTGTACCAGAAGGAACAGTTTAAGAGGGGTGGCGGTGTTTGGAAAGAGAAGCCCCCGTTAGCAGCCGGAAGCATTGGTGCTGAAAAGCAATCGCTGGTGTCAAGAACTTTCTTAGCTGAGCACTGCAGCTGGTGGCAATAAATAGCATTCTAATAAAGGAGGATGTTCAACCCATGACATAAGCGAATACTGTTTCAACCACAAAAAGTAATTTATGGCGCTGCATATGTCTGAAATGGATTTTTTCCGACACATTTTAAAATAAAAATGCTAAGATTTCAATGGGGAGAAAGATCTGCATTTTAAATCAAAATGAAATTGAAAGATCAATGAAAAGTGTACTGCTTTTTTAAGTACGCAATGATACATAACGTCTTAAGGATGTGCACTGTCACAAAGCACAATTACTTCCATTCTAAAAATGAAAGATGCTGTTTTCTGACTGAATGTTCTCAATATTGCATCAAACCTAATAATCTCCCATGTCAGTGATAACCCCTCCCTTAACATTTAGACAGAACCATCGTCTTCTCTCCCAAGAATGCTAAAATGATGATGCAGAAAGTAGCAAATAACAATATGCTTGGATTGCATAAACATGAATCCTGGAAAAATCAGTTCCAGTCTCAATGAAGAGCAAAAAAAGTGGATAATAAAATCATTAGGTTCATTGGGCTTGTTAACTTATTGAGTACACTACAGTAAATAAGTTATTAGTTTTGACATAACCAGTGGTTTATTTGAATATAATACTGCTGCTGTTTGTTATACATTGTTTATACCACATGTGATTTCTTAGATAATTGTTGTGAAACATAGCAATGTTACATACTGCATCATGTCCCACTGGGATGAAGACTGTGGAAGTGGTACTGGAAGAAAGAAATAGAAGTGGTACTGTCTATTCCTGCTGGCTGTTCTTTTGTGTGTGTGTGCTGAAGAGTGGGTGATTTTCTTTGCTAACTGAGCATGGGCTGGCACAGGTTGTTCTGGAGGGTGTTTCTTGCATGGGTTTGTTCTGAATCATAGGGACTGTGCAAGCACCTAAAAAGAGTAACTGGTTAAGTGTTACTCAGGATGAAAATCCTTTGTACTAGAATGCAAAACATAGCGTGCAGAACATTATATATATACTTCAAATTTGTTAAAGATTCTTTGTATTTCTACATGTTTACTAATTCTCTACTCTTGCTTTTGGGAGAAATAAGCCTGCATATTTAGGAGATGGCTGATACCAAATTATCAGTGGTAGGGCTCTGTACTTTGCTTGATTCCCACCCCTGCCCCCTCCCCCTGTAGCTGGTTTCTGCTGTCATCTAGGAGTTAGAGCCAGATTCTCAGCTGGTGCACATCAGCACTGCTATCCTGAAATAAATAGGCATAACTTCACTGGAGTCACTGAAATCCAAGCTCGGATTCTTGGGTTTTGCAGTCCTTGAGTGCAGTGCTTTAAGGCTTATGATACACACTTCTGTGATACTTTGTTATGGTATAAACAAACACCACGGTTCTGATTCGAATTATAATCTCATTCACCCAGAAACCAATAGAGCTCTGCTTATTTATACCAGCTGAGAGGATAGCCCGGAGGCTTTTCATGTTCTATGATAAAGTCATGGGCTGTGATTCCAACTGCACCCCTCCCCCATATAAACAAGGAGGCAACCTCACTACTGCTGGTGCAATTACTTAGATGCAAAACAGTTGTTGAGAGAGTTTGGGATTCAAATCAGTGCCATGATGTTTATTCTGCAGCGAAGTGATGTGTGCGTGTTGAGGCTCCAGTCAGCAGAAAGAAAACAAGAGTCTGAATTTAGGTGTTGGTGTGAACAGTTGGGTAGAAATTTGGGAACAATCAAAGGATGGAACACCTATAAAATTTTTTTTGAATTGAATGTTTCCTGTAAACGATGTGTGCAGTCACAACAGTCTTTGATTCTTATTTGCGTTTAAAGCAGGGATGGAGTCCAGCTGTAAAGTCTGGATCTGGATTTGAATTTCCCAGAGTTCAAGGTTGTTGTGATCGACGGGGTTTATTTGGTTCCATATCTAATTTAAATTCAAAACTTTAAGGTAACTTCAATCAGATGTTCTTGAGATCCACTGAAATAATAGTGCAATAAAAGCAGAAATTAAACATATCTGGTATCATGTAGGGATTTTATTAGTATTCCAGTTTAAGGTTAAAATAGTGCTCTCATGCAGTTGGCCTATGTTAATAAATTAAAGCAGGGGAGTTTGCAAATGATTTAAAATCATGGCTTACACATTTTCCAAAGCAAAAGAGCAGTACAGAATGTTCATCTGAATTCTCAAGGCGGTGCATGTGGTGAACATTAGTTTTCCCTTTCCTTTTTTTGTCAAGGTTGGCTAATGCTTTCTTTTCTTCACAAATACTATACTGGTAGGTGAAGATGTCTTCCACATGTGTACAACATCAGGGATAGCAACATCAATGATACAAGGACCTTCTTTAGGTGTCGTGTGTAGTAGTAAACAACTCTGTGTGTATTCAGATCTCCCCAGCAGCGTGTTCTGATACTGCAAATAGCTCTTAATGAAGGAACATGGCCTGGAAAGAATTGGGAACTGGAGGGAGAAAAGCATGCAGTATTTACTTAAAAACAGGAGGGGAAAAAAAAAAACAGTTCAGTTTGTGCTTCTGAGTTTAATCTGCAATATTTCATTCAATAGTCTGTCTTGATCCCAGCCAGTTATAGGAATGTGATATTTATCAGTTGTGACACTTTTTCAACAGGAAACCAAAAACGTCAGTGATCCACTTATTCTTGGTTACCTGCTTTCTTCAGCTAAGCCAGGTTAGTGGTTACCTGTGGGATGTTAGTAATGATATGATTTGGAGCTTCTATCAAAACTATTTGGCTAGTGAGAAGACATTTGATAAGACCCTGACAGGTAAAGGGGAAGAAGACAGCTGAGAGTTGAAGAAATACTGTAGGGCTTTCTAGAGCACTGAGGTTTGCAAATGCTGTATTCCTTCTGACAAAACTGGAATGCTCTGCCTGGTGTTGTGGACTGGTCTTGTGTTTTCTGGCTGCATGGCTTGCAGGTTATTTCTAGGAGGTGATCTCCTGCTTGCACTGAAAAACTGCACTGGAAAAGCATCTTTATGCAAGGCAGACGAGTGGGGAAGCAACAGGAAAAAAATTCAGGGCTATGAGAGCTGCCACCTGTAGAAATAATCCATGACTATGTTAATACTTTCAAAGAGCATGAAGGTCACAGCTTTTCTGTGGTTTGGTCCTTAGGTAGCAGGTCAGCTGGGGAGGGTTGTTGAGGGAGGCTCACAAGGTTCAGCTTTGTCAGCTAACTGTGGTTTACCTGGTGTGATGTTCTCGGTGAGCAAGCTTTGATGTTCCTCCACTTGGTTATTTTTCAGAAGTTTGAAATACAGAAGTCAGATGAGATGTGATCTCTGGTCAAAGAAGGGTGTCTCCAGGCAGTTCAAGAATATACTTTAGCTCAGGATAAGCCAGCTACTCAAATGTGTGTTCCACTAGAACTGAAGCAGCTGGTATGTAGGACTGTACATACTCACCTGTGCATGACCTCTGATGTAGTTTTAAAACTTGAAACCCATTTCTTTCTCTCCACTCCCTTCATCTGATTTAAATGTACAGGAGATGACTTACCACTTTGTCTTGTTTTTAGAAGTCTATATGTTGCAAAAAAGCTTGTAGCACTCAGCTCTTCCGATCTCCCCCATACTGGTGATTTGGCACTGTAGTCACACTGTTTTCTGTGTTAGACCTATCTAGTTGCATACCAGAACAAATGCGATTGACAGATTTTGAGGCTTTAAACTGTCACATGATACTCTCAGATGCAGCAGTGACTTCAATGGTCTCATCTCCACTTTCCTGGTCAAATTGGAGGAATAAAAAGCAAGCATTAAGAGCCCCCCCAGATTTTAAATAAACAAAAAAGGACCCTTGCTTTAGCTGGGTGCTTGTTTCCATTCTCTTTTCTCATGTCATCCCAAAGAAAAAGCACTGGTGGCTCCTAAATGTGTGTATCGAGTGCTGGCAGCACTGAATCATTGTGAATTCTGCCTAAGAAAAGAATGACAGTTGATGGGTAAATGTTTCCAAAAAGGTCTGAAACAGACATGTTTACTGAATTAGATCCTTCGAAGACTTCTATTAGATAGTGAGGGTACTTGCTTACTGCGGCTATATGAAATTAAACTATGAATTACTTCTCATGTCTTCTCCCCCCCCCCCTTGCCTACTGCAATGATTTTCAGTATTCTAGTAGCATGGAGTAGGGACTTCAGGCTCGAATAGGAGACTGTATCTTTAAGAACTCAAACTTCAGAGGACTTGCCAAATCCTGCATCAAATACCAAATTTGCAGAAAGAGCATTAAAAAATATTTGAACTAAGCGATTAATTTCTTGCCATCTGGAAAACCACAAGCAGTGACAAAAGCAACTCAGAAATTCATATGCCATTTATAGGCTCACTATTTCAATACAGACTATTCTGCTGTTTGTAGCAGCAGAATAATGTATAACCAGTCATGACTGGCCTTTCAAACATACCGGAACAGACAATCCTGTACATAATGTGGAATCTCTATATAATGATTGATGTCCAAGATTTATGATGTTATAAACTATTGGTTATGTTGTTTTGACAATGGAAAAATTAACGAATGAGACAGATCTGCCTGCAGTGATGAACTGTATCATAAAGAAACACTAAGAAAGACAAAACATTTGGAAATTCTTTCTGAAAAATAACATTTTTGCTCTTTTCACAAGGAACAAAAGAAGCCAGAAACATGACAGATTTCATCAAGAGAGCTGTTCACAGATTAAAAGTAGGTCTGATTTTTTTGTTTTGCTGTGCTAGACTTCACTTCTCAAACTACAGAAGAGTGAGGCGAGTGTTTTCAAGCTTATAGTTTTTTTTGCTTGTGTGGTGAATGTCTTCCTCCTGCTAATTCTGTTGTATCATACAAGAACTGCATGTGTCTGGGGGAGCTCAGAAGGTTGAACAGAAGGCATACTCAGAAAATGCCACGTAAGATCTATTGTGATCTTGATGTCTGCCTGTTAAACCAGCAAGGCCCACTCATGTAATGAGCTGTGGTGATGAACTGGGGGTGTTCAGCACCATGTAGGACCTGCAGCTGACTATTTCAGTGTAAAGAGACTTGAAAGGCTGCAAACAAATATATGGGACAGTAGGAGCTGAGGCTTGCAAATCTTTGAATATTGAAGGAAATGGGCTACTCTGTCAAAAGATAACCCTGACCCAAATGCCTTTCAGTGAGGGAGTTATTAAACACAATGTTTGGGATCTCCTGCTTCAAAATGCCTTGAATAGCTTGGCAGCTCTTGTCTTAGTTCTCTGTTAATCTAATCATAAAGATCTTATCTAAAAGGAATTGATCTAGATGCCTAAACTCAGAACAGCATTCCTGCAGATTGTGGTTCCAGATGCTCATTTTGCAGGTGTCTGAGGCAAATAACACCTCCACTTTTGATGTCAGACTTCCCCACAAGCTGATCCCCATGTCCTGGAGCACCTTGGCTGTACCACCATCACCCTGCCACTTTGTTCCAACATTTTTGCTGGCTAGGATCCTGAAGTTAGAGAAACTTCTCTGTGGGGCTTCATCTATATGTTAATCTAAAAGGAGACCTACATATGGTAAGTCAATCAATCTCTACTTGAAGTACAAGGATACAAACTTCTTACAGAATGCATATGGGAGGAGAGTGAGTTGCTGTCCCCCTTCTTACACAATGTCATTTTGGTAAGAGCATTAATATGTAGTTGTTTTTCTTCATGTGAATAATAGATCTAGATTGACTGAAGACATATCCGAAATAGGACTGTGCTCATTCTTTTTCTCGCTTTCTGGCCCATGAAGTTTGAGTTCTTTCTGCATCAAAATGACTGTGGCAGATGAAAATGAAGGCTGTTAATTGTGCCCACGGGTTTGAACTCCCACTTGGGTCTTTTTGATCCCAAGAGGGTGCAGCAACCACCTGCCTTTTCATGCAAGTGTATTGAGAGTGTGCTCTATCTTCTGTACTCGGGAAGAATTTTCTTCTGTTAGGACAATGTACAGGCACTTAAGCTTTTGCAATGGGCTTACCATCTATTTCATGGGAATCAAAGCTTAAATGATCTCTAGGAGAGAGAAGTTTAAGCTATTGCTGACTGCACGAGAAAAATCCCACTCATTAATTGATTCCTCAATTAACTTCTTGGAAGATATGACAACAAGGTATCTGTTGTAGTACATGTATTGTCGTGCAGTGCTTCAGACTGTAGTCCCTGGCTTTCTAAATTAAATGTGTAATATCCTCCACTGAACATCAGTGGTAGGGCTAAATTAATTTGAAGAGCTGTATATAAGGCTTTTTAGAGCTGAGATTAGCACCTTAAATGTTTTAGGCTTATTTCTGTTGCTAACAGTAGTGAATTGCACTGAGGAATCTAAGATGCAAACCTGTGTGCTGCTTATCTGTAGTTCTTTTCAGATTGGGTATGTAGCAACCTCACTGTGTCTTGCTTTGGAGAAAATTGTGCCTTGGTACACAAGATACAAAAATAGGCTGCAAACACTTTTGGTTTGTGCTGCATAACATTGCCTTTGAATGTTGTGGGAAAGAAAAACCAACTGAACAAACCGACCTAAAATCCAAACAACTGGTAAAACGAACAAAAAAGCAAAACCCTGAAGTTTAGAAGCACAACTATACATGGGACATAGTAGCTGTGCTGTGGTCCATTTGCTTTTCTCCAGTGCAGTATTTGGCAATAAACTTAGTTTTAATTCCTGGGTTTACCCTTGTCAGAGGTGCAGTGGGAAAACAAATACCTTCAATGTTGTGAGATTAGTGATGTTTGAAGAATAATTTGCCAATCCTTCAATAATAGTAGCAGGACAAATGTTAGTGTTCACTGGGACTTCTCAGCACGAGATGTGTATATCAGAATGAATACAAATACATTTTGAAGTCAGAGGCAGGTATTTAATCAGAGTTTTTAGTTATTGCTGTAAGAGGTCTATTTTTAGAGTTGTACTTGGCTGCTGTTTGTTGGGATTCCTTCCTGCATGGTTACCATAGTCCATCTGCTCTATAAACTATGAAGTTAAATACCTTCCAAAGTGTATAACAAGCTAAGATGAACACCTGGGTCATCCAGCTGTTATTAACTCTGCTATTCTCAGTTCTAGCACATGAGCTGTCCAAGGCAGGCATCTATCTTCACAAAGTTCATGGTTTTGTATGTGTCTTCATTATGAAAGTTGTCCACTTAAATTGCTCTGTGCAACTAAATTGTTTGATAGTCTCAGATGAGGTAACTAGATGCTTAGTTTCACACTAAATGGCTTTGTGCTTCAAGCTATAAACTTTTGATGAAAGTTTCTAGAAGACTGTCCCATATGGAATTGCTATTAGGGCCAGAGCTTGCCTCCACGTATTGGCAAGAGCACAGCTGCAGTACGGCACTGTACGGTAGTTGTGGAATACACCAGTGATGTGTTCCAGATGGCACAGCCAGGGAAGCATCCTGCATCATCCATACAGCTTCAGCTGCATTCACTAAGACTTAAGCTCTGTTTCTCCAAGTGAAACAGTTTAGGACAAATTCACTGTATAAATCCCAGCTCAATCCCCAATTAGCCTAGAACCTGAGGAAAATGGTATCTGCTTTTTCTTACTAGTGTGCTTGCTAGGCTTTTTTATATCTTGCCATCTGATTAGCCAGAAATAGAACAGACCCTTTAAAGAGACAGTTCTTCTTGCAGTTCACGAGTCTCTGAATTCACTCTGCCTGAATGATTTCTGTAATAAACCTGCTAATTTTACAAGTAGAAAATCCATTTCTAATGGGTCAGCGCAGGTTCTGATAGTCCAATTCTCATCTTCCCATTTCACACATTAGGCTAGAAGTCCTCCTGGCTGTCTTTGGTGTTAACTGCACCTTTGTAATGCCATTATGTTCAGACTGTGCTTTCAGTGACAGTCTTTTGAGTCTGGAGGTATCGTGTGAACAGACTTTCTGATGAAATAAATTTCCAGGCCTCTGGCTGTGTGTGTCTTGGCCTACTAGTGTTCTTGGCAACTTTTTATTTTGTTTTCCTTGAAGTACTTCAAAGTTTTCCTTCTTTCTTGTCTTTGCTATAATTGCGAAACCAACAGCATTCACCACTCCCACCCACAACAAAAAACAGCTGAACAAAAAATCCAAACCCCAAACCAAGCACACTTAAAATCCCTCAGTGACACAGCTAACATTTGGGGGCACAAGGAAAGGACATCACTGTTGTATTGCTGCTTCATTATAGCTGCATTCATCTGCAGGTTCAAGTGTTTGTTTTAACCGTTTTAACCTCCACCTTTAAATGGTTAGTTCATTGTAAAGATGGGGGGAATATGGGAGGAAGCAGATAGAGTGCATTTCAAGACAGTTGTATGTATGCTCATTCCTTGGTTCAGGCCAGCCATGTCTTAGTCCCTATGGGGACCCATCTTGTTTAGCTTTCATATGTTTAGAAATATGGAAGAATGGTGGGCCTGTGCAACACTTGCCTTGCGAGCAGCCCAACATCAGCACTCAGTTATTTGAAAATTTAGCACTTTTGTGATCTGAGCTTTGTTTTGGGATGGTTCAGTGACTCAAGACATGTGTTTTAAAAGATGAACCAAATATTCACTGTCTGATACAGCATATTGTAAGATTATTTTTGGAACAAATCAGTTGCATTTCTGAAAGCTGTGGGTTTAACTTTTTTGATTGAATTCAAGTAGTATTTTATGTGCCCTTCTCACTAGATGAACAATGGCACACAATTTTATCAGCTCAAGGGTAACGTTTATATTATGACAAACCTCTGCACCTTCTATGTGCTCATCTGCCATACAGTACACTTTGTGCCACAGATGCATCGAAAACTTGTCAGTACCCTGGCAGTATCTACATCTGGGTACTTTTGGCAGAAGCTATAGACAAACAAGAGAAATGTATTGGCTGCGTGTTCCTTCTCCAAGCATTGGGTTTTAAATTGCATCACTAGAGCTTTGCAAGTCTGTGTTTAAGATGCTTTAGGAGTGGTGATTTACAGTAGAGGAGATGACCTGGGTCCCCAATTTAAGCAGATAAACTGAATCAAGGTCATTTCAGAAGATGACATTACTCCAGTTGTGTGGTCAAATGGAAATTCCTAAAGTGAGAACAGTGCAGAGAGATGAAACAAACTACACAACAAAACAATTATTTAAAAATATCTTTTTTGTATATTGGCAAATGGAAAGTATTTAGCCAGTATACAAGTCTCACAAGCTGCCTCTCAATCTGGACCTGTGGAGCTGAGAGAAAGCACCGCAGAGAGGAGAATAGAGACAGTGAGAAATCAAAATAAGACTGCAGACAAGGGGAATATGCTGTAAAACAGCTTACAACCCCAAGCCAGGTCAGTGCTAACCCCATTGGTGGTTGAGTGCTATAGGACTAGATGTTTAGAGGAACTACATCTATCAAATTAGTTACGTTTTGGTTCTTCAGTCGCTGGCCCGTCAAGGCTGGGGTTTCATCCTTATGATGGGCCCTCTCCTTTTGTTTTCCTCTGTTTTTGATACATATCAAATGCACCTTGCCAAAGAATTCAGGAAAATGTTTTTTGATATCCTTGAAGGAAATATGAGGCCAAGAAATCAGAAAATGCTTTGCTGTTTAGCTGTTAGTATTTATGAAGACAGGAAGCCATCACTTATGGGCTTGCTATACAAGGGCTAACTAGACAGAGGAAGTCTGTTGTAACATTGTGCTTTAACGTTGTTGGTGCATCAGTGGGAAGTACAGTAATGCATTTGCCTGGCTAACATTTAAAAGCATAACTTGTGTTCATTAAAGTCATAAAGTGTCACTTGTGAACCTGCTGGTGACTGTCTCTAAATGTGTGTGTGTTTTAAATGCTGGAATAAAGCACATGGAAAGGGAGCAGGGGAGATCAACAAATTGAATCAGATGAGAGAGACAACAGTAAAAACCATAGTGGAAAATAACAAAACTTCATTAATGAAACTGGAAACAAACAAAAAAGCCAGTACCCTAGAGACAGCCAGCAGAGTATGCTGTGAGAGAGAAGCTGCCTTTGACTGAGGAGACGCTGCCTCTTGCTGCATACAGCTCAGCAGAAGCAGTCCCCGTCCCCTCTGGCACAGGATGCCTGTGTACTGACCCAGCGAGGTGAGGGGCTCTCAAGAGCCTTGCTGTGGCTGCTGCACACCAGGGCAGGGCGAAGCACAGCTGCCGCTGAGCCCCTGGTGACAGGGGGCTTTCCTCTGGTGGCCTTCCTGAGGCTGCAGGCTGCCTCAGGATGCATGAGGCTTCTCCTCGCTAAGCTGCAAGAACACCTGTGGCCAGGCTGGGCATCTGAGAGGGGAGACTTCTGTTTGTTTTCATGAAGCAAGCAGAGCTTTGTGCTGGGTACTTCTGAGAGAAGAACTGGACCAAAAGAGTATAGTAGGGAAAAATGGGGAAGAAGCATGACAGCACTTTTCTTGAAAATAAAAATAGAACTGACATGTTATTAATACATGAAAAATAATATTTTAAGTAAAACTGAACAATGGGAGGAGTGAAGCAGTTCATGATGTTTCACCAACAGTTCATTGGTGAAAGAGGACGTGGTTGGAACTAGATGATCTTTAAGGTCCCTTCCAACCCGAGCCATTCTATGATTCTTATTTTGGAAAATGTAGCCTGTTAACATGACAGCAGCACTGCAGAAGACCAATAAGGCTGAATGAAGTACAGTCCCTAGGTATGAATAAAAGAATAAATCCTCAGACACCATGAGTCAGTGTGATGCTCCTAAACACAGACATGTGTGGTGCTGCACCAGTTCACTGTCTTGGATCTGATTTAACAATGCAATGGTGTAGGGATATGAAAAACTAGAAACAGATTTGTAGGCCCTTGCACGTTGTCTGGGGGCAGAGAGGAGGAAGGGTAAGAGAAATCCAGCTCTGTCTGGTGAGCATTCAAGACAGGGCTCTTGCAAACTGAATGCCAGGTATAAATAAGTTTCTGTGCCTGAGTAAATAACGAAGGGAAGAGATGTGCAGCTTGTAAAGTGGGGATGGGAGGACTGTAAACTGCACACTAAAGACTCGCTATAACAAGTGGTAATGTATTTTCCCTCTAAATAGACTCTTCAGTGTTAGTTTTCCAGTCTAACAGATACCTCACCTGGGACATTATTAAAACTCCCCACTGTTGTTCAAGTCTGAGAGACTTTATCTTTGTATCTGTCTTCAGTTAGGTACTTACTCAAGTAAAGCTAATACTATCTCCAGTCAAGGAACATAAAACTGCTTCGCATTGCATTAATGGGCAGGATTGTTTTAAGTCCAGTGTGGATTAGGTAGATGGGAGACAAAGCTCAGTCTGTGATACTTACTGTCTTGCATTCCTGTGACACATCTGCTTGTCAAGCCAGAAAATGTTGCTGTTTCCCAGGGTTGTGGGTTGTTGGAGCACAAACATCTCCTAAAACCCTTTGGTTGCCTACTGAAAACCTTGTAGGAAGGTTAGGGTGAAAGAAAAGCGCAGGAAACCTTGGCTCCACTGGAGCCTCCAACTCTCTGAAGCTGCAATCATCAGTAAAGCTGAGTATTGGGTCAGCAATGACAGGATTGTGAAGATTATTAAACCAATTGCAAGAATTGAGAGCCTGGAGCTTTATGGCAAATGTAAAGATTTAGATAAGACAGTGGAATATGTTTCTAACCAAAAATGGATAGTGGAATGGATCTACACAATTTTTCTAAGCATCTCCATCGCTGGAGGCTCTTTAACAACAGGTTAGACATTTAAACTGATCTGTATTGCTTCAGGAAGGATGGATCTGTGTCTTGAGATCCAACTGTACCTAGACTGTCTTTTCAAGATAGGTCACCAGACCATTTTTCTTCTAAATGTATTTACTCATTTATATTTAATACAATGCCAAACACATAGAAAAGGAGGCTGCTTAAAGCATGTATGGGAACAAACTGATTAAATTAATTTTTATTTCCATTCATTATGGAGTTGTTATGCTGAGGCAGAACACAAAATGGGGAGTGTGATGTGAATGCTTGTTATGGAAAAGCAAAACAAAAAAAATAAAGGGAAATATTGGATTTTTTTTGTGGACTGTTTCTACACCATTTTTGTTTTCTGGTAATATACCATGCATCCCCAAAGTTCTTTTAGAAATGTTCATAACACTTCTGAAGTACTTCCATGCAGCTTCACACGGGAGACAGCCCAGAACACAACAGTTCCAGCTCCAAAACCTGCCAGCTCTGTGTAGGGTCTAGCACAGGCTTCTCAAGGTGCAGCTCATCCACTTGGCTGTGCCATGCCCTGTCAATGTCACTGTCACTTGTCAACTTGCAGAAATGTCTCTGTACTCTCCTCAACACTTAAACATGGAATACTGTTCTGTAAGGTATGGATAAGTATACTGTTGTTGCCCTTTACTGAAGACCTCTACCAAAACACCTATAAAAAAAAAAGCAAACAAATAAAATAGGACTTTTGAAAGAGAGAGGGTAGCTTTTTTATTAGTAGCAATAATAATTACATATAGTAATATATAATAGTAATATATAAAAGTATACAGAGTAATATATTTATAAAGAAATCAATATTTATAAATATATAAAAATAAAACAATTATATTACTTTTCTTCTCTCCTTAGGATGTGAGCCTAGGGAGACTTCACTTGTGTTTGTACAGTACGTTGTACTTACGAAGCGCTGATCCAGGTACCAATCTCTCATTCTTTGTAGAAAGGAGATGTTACATATCATAATACATAATGCATTTATGTCTTCATTCTACAGTTGTATACTTTGGAAGCCTGAATTTGCATAAAATTTGTGATCTTGACTTGCTTCTTGTTATATTTTAAATAATTATTTTTAGAAGTATTTTTAAATATCATTATTGTTTGGAACAGTTCTGTAATTGTTTGATTGTTTTACATGTCTGCTTTATGATGAATGCTTGTGCCAAGCAAACAGTAGTTGCTGTATGAATGTATTGTTCTGTGCTAATACTTCTCCGTGTTCCTATTGTTTAAATTAGGAAAGTTCTTAGAGGTAAACATTACAGTAAATCTGTCTCATCATAGATGCTTGACTGGACATCAGGTTAAATCATTAAGTGCCATCACTTGTGTTTAAAAAAAAGTTTCTGCCAGGTATTAGGTGGATTCACTTTCTAGGAAAATTTAAGTTAGCACTAACGTGCATTGCAGTGCCCTTCATGCTATCGCTGTTTGAGGCTACAGCAAAAAGTATTTACACGATATAGGGGAAAAACCCCTCCTCATAATGAGAATAACCTTAGCCACAGATATTTCTCTGAGAATTAATAACTAGCTGGGGTTAATGGTCACTGGCTTCACCTTAGGCCCTCAATTAATCCCTGAACCTCAATTGTTATTACCTAATTGACTTAGTTTCATTTCATTTTAACATCTCAAAGTGATCTTCCTAAAATCACCGTGACAGAGTAACACGGTCTCTGTAGATGTGCACTGACATGGTTTCAATATTGTTACTTTGTCTCCATACACTTCCATTGACATTTCATTTTGTTTTGACATTGCAATGCCACATCTATGGATCTGCGCAGATGACATGCGGTTGTTCAGGTTAGGTGAAAGCCAGGAGTGAGGGGAGGAAGTCCAGGGGAGACTAATGTCTTAGAGGACATGATGTCAGCTAAAAGCCACTAAACAGAACTACTGCTACTATTGTGAAGAATTGTTATCATTGTGAACGTGATTTTTATGTTTGTAGAGGGAAGAAAGTCAGATAAAATTTCACTGGAAATCATCCTGTTTTTTCTTTAATAATAAAGGAAAAGTCTTTTCACTTAGGTCAGCTTAGGAAACGTAGCCTGAAAAACATACCAGGTAATGCATTTAAAAAGAGGTTATTCGATATTACAATTTTGCATTTATTTTAGGCTGCGAATAAATTATGTAGATCTTGTGTGTTCCAATAACATAATATTAACGCAGCTAGCTGAGTACTGTAAGATGCAATCTAAATCAAGAAAGAAATCTTTATAAAAACAGGACATCAAAATGAAGTCTCTTTATTATGTAGAAAAGTTTTCACAAAGTCTTTTGAAGCTCTTTGATCCAGCTTTGAAATAATTTTAGTAGATTACTATTGTATGAAAACCGTAATTTATAGTAGCTGACCTAAGCTGCTCTTTGTATAACAGCCACATATGAAACAATAGCAGGAAAGTGAAAAACACAAGGGGGACTAAAACTGTTCTGTTTATTATTTAGCTCATAATTACATCTTCCTTATTTAATCTTTTGAATCCTGGCATGTTCTTAATAATACAGGTTCAAATAATATTTACTATACACAGGAGAGTTAGTTTTGAGTAACGCATTTAGACTATCCAAACTTTGTGTAACTTGTGACCTTTCCCTAACCTAAGCGAGGTCTATTTTATACAGATCGTCCTAGATAGACGGTTTCTCTATAAATGGCGAAGTTGCTGCCAAGGTCCCATTGTTAGCTAGCTCATTTTTCAACAGGCACACTCGAAGTTCCTATCACACAACTGTAAAGAGCAAGCCCTTGAGGTTTCTTTTGTCAACGTAATAAAATAGTTATTTCTGAATAACCTGCAAATCCACAACAAATAGCCCTTTGTGACTTAGAATAACATGATAGGTGTGATTTTGGGGGTTTTCTAGGCAGCCTGTTATTTTATTCCATAGCATTAAATTAATACTTGAGCAGCATTGGTCTTAACATATTTATAACCTCATTCCCCAAAATTACAAAAGCATGTTTCTTACAACTGATCCTCACTCACTATTCACCATCTAACTGCAGAAGATCCCTTTAGCAGCTATGTAAGTAGTGAAACCAATTCAGCTCAAGTAAGAGGAAGAATCGAGTTCAATTCCATGCATTTTTTTAATTGACCCTTGCGGAGACATAATCAGCTCTGGTAAACAGGAACAACCCATAGGATGTATGAGCTTTTGCCAGACCAACTGCGGTTCAAAAATGGGGAGCTAGCCATCTTTTCCCTTTTGAACTAAGGAAATTTTGGCACAGGAGGGAAGCCAAACCTTTGACTTCCATAGAACTTCTCAGAAAAGCACTGCTCAAGCTTGGCAGGTGCTTGCAGAAAGCCAGTCTCAACAGCCAAATTCCTAATATAGGCCCTGCCCATGTTCTAGTACAGATGCACTACCTACTGTCCTTTGTACAACTGTGCTAGATAGGAATGATTAAACTGTATTAGAGCTCTGCTCTGTCAACATTCCCAGCCTGTGGAAATGACCTGAAATGATATTTCAGACCAAGAGAATGCAGAACAGCATCACAGGTCTGTTACACCGTGGGGATATACAAGGAAATGTGAGGGCAGTCCACCCAGTACCAAAAGCCACCATCTAAGTTAGAGTAAAGGCAAAATTGCTCGAGATGGTGGGTGAGCCCTAACACTGAACTGGAACTGGAAACAGCACTCCTCAGATGTACTAGCAGAAACAGAAGCAGGCAGTAGAAAACATAGGACAGATTTTTTCAAAGGGGAAACAAGGGTAAATGATACTGAGTAAATAAATGAGAAATAGTTCAACAAGATGAAAAAGCAAAAGGGCAGGAAGTAAAGGCAAATGGAAAGGGCCATGAATAGTCTTCTCTAGTAGCTTGGATGGTAGAGAGAACCCAAAAGGTGGTGGAGAAATCTGAAAGCAAAATCTGAAAGCAAATACCAGGAAAGAATGAGATTTTTGAATAAGCAAGTACAGCAAAATAGGATAAAAAGTGTTTATGAACTACATATACTATTATCATCATAAAAAAGTAGTGAGGTAAGCACAGGAAGACATTTGGTTCTTTTTCTTCATCTTTAGATCAGAAGTTTTGTTCAGCTCTGAGCTGGCTTTAGGGAAAGATTATTCAATTCATGCTAGTAATGAGCTCCCAGAATACAAGAATGCTAAAATTGTTTTCTTAGTTTGGACCGATGTACACCACAGTGTGCCCTGCAACAATTGTGCTGTTACTCTTATGCAAGGAAGTTTTACTTCCATGTTCAACACAACTGCACCAATTTCTAAAGCTTCTAACAGGCTTTATTATAGTGTTTGTAAGAGCAGATGCTTGGCAAGTCTATATATGCCAGTAAGAACATCATTCAGTTTTATGCACACTTCTGCTTTCTGGCTTGGCATAATTCATTAGCAGACTCTACAGAATACTCCATAAAACTGGATATGGCTTTAGTGTTAGGGTTCTAATGGCTACATCATTGTTTAAAAAAAAAAAAACAACAAAAAACAACCCACAAGCAAACAGTAGTCTCTCCTCTTTAATACTTAAGTTGATGTTTACATCCGATAAACAGAAAATACACAAAGGAGGTTTTCTTGCAATATAAAAGTTGGAATAACAATGTAGTTTTAATTTTTATGATGTCCTGTTTTCAGCATTTAAAGTACTGACACAGCATAATTTTTTGTGGTGGCAAAGTTTGCTTGATCACACTTAATTTAATTAGCACAGTATGCACATTTTTGTGGCTTATTTCAACTTCATTCTAATACCAAGATTCTTAAAGGGGTCAATATATATAAAGATGAGGTCAAAACTTTAATCAAAGACAGCTGTACTGCTTTCCAACCTGTTATGTCACAGCATTAGGTAGAGGAATAAATAAACAAATACAAGCCTAACCTGATTTATCTGTGTGTCCCCACATAAATTTGTTTAATGTAAAAACAAATAAAGCAAAGCTTTGATGGAGGTTGAGCAGAATTTTCAACATCTGTGCAGATAAATTTAATTTATTCAAAAAGAAAAAACAGCATTAGTGCATTATGTAAAAGCTGATTTAAATGATTTCATACAACAGAAAGCATATGCACTAGCTAAAACAAATTCAGTTTGCCCTTAAAACCTATTTCACTTAAACAACCATTACTTCTGAATTTTCTCCTACAATAATGCACAGTTATTACTTTTTTTACTCTCCTCTTGATTTTACACATGCCACTAACCTAATCCACAGTTAAAAGTCCCAGGGGCAGCAACACCCTAACTGCAGCTTCTGTGTAGCATCAAGCAGGTACACTTCACAGATTGCTTCTGTGCATCTTTATGTGCAGATGCATAAAGCTGGTCAGGTAAAATAAGCTAAGCACAGTACCTTAAATAGTTGAACATAAATGAGTTGCAGGTGTTTGAATATTTTTTTTAAATAAGTCTTTTCACTAGAACACATTCAAAACCAAGCAAATAGTCTCTCCATGCCAATTGCTCATTGTAGTGGGGCTAAACTAGCTTATCTCTCAGCAAGGAAAAGAGCACTTGGAAGACTAAGGATATTTTTTTTTCTGACAATGAAAAATTTGTCAAAATGATAAACTCCTCTTTAAAGCTTACTAGAAAGTGTTAAGAACTAAAAATTCAAAATAAAAATACTGTGCATGCATCTAAAAAAAAATCCTTTCTTTAAACTCAAGGTGAGACTGCAGAAAGTCTGTATGTGATTTCTGAAGTCATACCGATGCACAAAGTATCACCCCAACTGAAAAAAGATGATGAATATGCACAGTAATGTTTTAAAGACCCTTTCCTTATGGAAGAGGTTATAAACTTGTGCTTTAAGGGGACTGTTAATACTGTTAATACACCTCTAATTCCACAACAGAATCTGTACCTCTGCCTAACTGCTGTTGAAATCTGGACATGGGAACATACAGACAAACTCTTGCTGACTGACTGTTGAAAATATTTTGTCCTTTCTTGAATGTCTGTTAGCAAAGAAAAGAGTAGTGAAAACAGCTGCTGGGCTTGGCACTATTTATTAAGAGATCTCTAACTTAGAGCAAAACTGAGTCCAAATATTGCTCCCTGAGTGGTGCTGAGTATAGAAAAAATGAGATTGAACCCCTTAAAATTTCAAGGGGGGCTAACGCCCACCTCAGTGTATTTCCAATCATGGTGGTTCCAACAAGAGAAAAATAATTATCTTACAAGAATACAGGAGTACTCAGGAAACTTTAACCCACTTGTATGCTTTATCTGTCCTATAAGAAGCACTGTTTTATCTTTTTTCTACTCCCCTTCTTGAACACCAGCAAGATAATCTTCTTCAAAAGTAACCCACATAGAGAGCCCCTGCACACTGTTCTTCTAGACTTCAGTATACCAGAAAATTGCATGTTACAGTACCTACAGGGGTTAAGACAGATTCATTACTTAAGAGAACAACTCCTAGGTATGGATTCTTGGGTGGGGAGAGAGAGAAGGGAAGACAAAACACAAGTTATTTTGGCATCATTAAACTTTTTTTATAAAAACATGACTACATACCACAAAGTTCACAGGCTCATATACATAAAATGAATCCTTGCTTTTCACTTCCACTCCCTAAAAATCCCCTAACTCTAGTTATTTTTTTAATAGTTAACTTGGGATTTTTTTTTTAAAGCAATGAGACAGCAAGGAAACATACACTAATTATTCTCTAAATATCTGGCTTTTTACTGTAAGAGCCAGAAGTTACATGATCCTGTCCTAGCAGTTGGGCTTTATGAGCTATGCACGGTATTGTTTTAAGCCCCAGAATAACAGCCTTTACCAGTTTTCCACCCCCGTGTAGGTGTTTCAGCCAGATCACTAACACTGAATAAACTTGTGAGTGAAACCATAAAGTCCCTTATTTTTAAAGGTGACTCTGCAACAGGAATAAGAACTAAAAGTTGCACCTTTCATCCTCTGCACTTTTTTCTTTGTTTAGAATGCTCGAAGAAGCCATCCGGAAGGAAGAAAGATTATGAGTATCTAGGAACTAGCTGTTTGACAGAGACAGAAATGCTGATAATGAGTGGGTTGTGTCTGTCGTTTTTGGCTGATCACAACAGAGGTCTGAAGCAAAACAGAAACTCTTGATATGTTTGTGTAAAGAGGCAGTAGCATAAGCACGGGCAGCAGGAGTTCAGCTGAAGTTCAGGGCAGATGCTGCTATTAGTTTACACTGCAGGAAAGTAAAATTGCTTCCGGATTTACCTCTTCCTCCCACCATCAGCGTTGAGCCATGCTGTGTCGCAGAGTCACAATGTCAGTAGGAAAGCAGTCTTTTAGCAGGATACCACGTTCACGATGACAGTCCAGCTCTTCAATAAATCCATACCAGTAGATCACTAATCCAGGGCCAAATCTATCAAGCAAAAAGGAAAATGAATTTATGTGGTTGTGCTAGGTGTACTTTAATTCCCCACCTCTGCAATTCCAACGCAAGTAAATCTTCTGCTAATTTCACTACCAAATTTGAGAGAGTATTTGACCTCTGCTTAATTTGCAAATTTTAATCAATGTTGAATTGATATATATCATTAATGTCACATTCCATGAATAAAAATCCTTGTTAGAGACTCAAACAACCTACATTAGTCTTTTTTTCTTTGAATAGCCTGCTCATGACAGTAAAAACAGACCAATGTCTTAAATAACATTTAGTAACTTTGACACATACAGAAGTTACTCTTGCCATGCACTCAGCTTTTTTAGATTTGGATATGTAGGCATTAGAAATACAGGGGTTGATGCAAGTCCCAGTTCATGCAAATTGCAATACCACAACAATCAACAATGAATCCTTAAAACATAACTTCTATAATGAATTACTGTTCAGGTAATTATTAGTGTAAAGCAGAATTCGTAGAGAAACAAAGTTTCTGCTGTAACATCTCTTGAATGTGCCTGAGGAATTCCTCAGATATTACTAGCTCTGACTGATCCCCACTAGGCAATCTCAGGAAGTAGCCCTGTGGACTATTTTACCCATCAGGAAGTTCAGACCTTCAGGCTGGGTTCATAAAGAAGTAATCACTATCAATCACTGTGTACTGCGATATGTTTTGCACATCAGTTTCACGTTTTTCCTACTGAGAGCACTTAATTAAAGGGCAGCACTACTTTTGGTGTAGTGTTGCAGGAATTTTACAGTGAAATCATAAATTATGAATGTTGGGTTAGTAAAAGGATGTCTAAAAACAGAACTGCTTTCTGTAGTCTAGCATTACAGCAGTCTGTACAACATTAGGCCAAAAAGCTTTTTCTTTCCTTGATTTATTATATGCTGTAGTGAACTTGCCAAAAACAACAGTGCAGGATGAGCTGTTAGATACCGTCTGTACAAGAAAAAGTTCAATAGAATGTCATGTAATGGTTTATATGCAGAGCTGTGCTGAGTACTCAACCAATATGGTAGCCAGTTTTTGTTAATGTTTAATTATAATAAAAATGCACTGGGGGGATGCACAGTAACCTAAATGTCCACTCGGCAGACAATGCAAGCACTCAAAACTGTGGGCAGTGCCAGACTGGCTTCATTAGGGTGGTTTCTTTCCAACAGTGGAGGGAAAACTCTATTTGATGTGCTCGTGTAATAGAACAGGCATCAAAGGAAGAAGAAACCCCTGTGGCTTCCTCCTGCCGTTTCAATTAGATATGGTAGTCTTTTACCCGAAACTGCTGCATAGTGTTGTAACGTTTTCGTTTATGGCTACTGCTCTCCGACTTAGAAGAGGCTGCAATTTAGTGGCTGAGTAAATTACCCCTCTGCATAGCTGAGGCCACCTTGGCAAATGGTATTTTTGAAACTGAAAGATGCCATTTGAAAGTAGAAAGGTTAAAATGGTGACACGTCCAGATGCACTAACTAGCGTATTCCAACATGTTTAGTACTGAAGCAAGCACAGACTAAAAAATGGCTCCTAAGTTTTCCCTGGCCGGCCAACAACTTCAGCCTCCACTGCTTCTAAGGACCTGTCTCCATTCCCATTTTTTGAGGTTCATGTGGGACAGTACTGCAACAAGGAGGCCAGCTAGCCTACATGCAGCAAGGAGCTAGGGTGGATGTACTTATGTATTAACTAATGTTATTTTAAAAGCGGAAATCTCCCTGCGATACAGATCCTTACGTTTCTATTGCACCATTTCATGCAGGGCAGAATTAATGAAACATACGTGAGTACTTGCTCAGTAGTGTGTTTACCTGGTAAAAAACTTGATGCTAATGAGCAGCTGCTCAGCCCAAGTTTTAAGGGGCTCATTTTGCTCTGTGTGGCAGTCTGAATCCCTTAGCCACCATAGAATGCATGGAGCACCGTGCTTAAGTTACTTGTTACGTATTTAAACTTACAATTTCTAATAAAATTAACATTTTAAGACCCTTAAAAAGATGATGTCTTTCTATCTTATCATCACTACTCATAAAATCAGACTTTCAGGAATATCGTTTGCTTAAAAAAAAAGTTCAGAAATGCCAAATTCGATGATAAATTATATATACAAGCACACTGCATGCCGCTAATTGCAGGAGCAACTACATCTTTAGCATGAACGCATACATCAGTCCCTCTTTTCACTGTGTTAGTATTTGCCCTGTGCTGCCTGTGGCACTTTTTCACTGTATCATATCGTTCCTTCTATTATAGCTTTATATCACAAGGAGCATATGTATGATCACATAAAAAACATGCCATACTTTTGTTTAAAAACACTTAAGTGGAGTACTTAAGACCAAAATTAACTTGTTGGCACATTAAGTATTTGCCACTGAGGATCAGGAACTCCTGCTGCTAAGTGCTAATTTCTCTCTCATTAACGCCCAGAGTTGGCAAATCACAAACAATGCCACTGGTTAATTACTGCTTCCTTAATTTGAAAAGACACTTAACCTTTTTGTGTAAGGGGATGAGGTAGGGAAGTGTAACCTAGAAGTAAGAACTATCCTTTTCAATTTGACTCCTTCCAAAGTGCCTATATGTCATCACAATGAACAAATTTCAGTGCTGAAAACTGTAAAGATGAAAATAATATTTCTGCATTGGTCTTAACATGTAACAAACTGGTGACTTTGGTTTACAGGAGAATAAACTAAAATGACAGAGTGCTTACTTTGTATTGCTATGGAAAGGGGACTCATTTGGTAGCAATGAGGAGAAAAAAACCTTTGAACATACCAAATGATTCTGACGCTGTAGCGATACTGTATGCGATACAGGCCAGGTTGTCTCATTTCATGAGGAAGACATGCTGTTTGAAGGAGGTTTAAGTTTAAAATGAAAAAGCAAGCTTATAATGTATGTAACTGGCTGTGGAATCCTGTGGATTTTGCTCTTGCTCAGACAAATTGTAAAACCCCCTAACTAGGTGTTTAACTTCCCCACCCCCTCCTTTCCCATGTCTTTAGTTCTTATCCTGAAAAGCTTAGAGACACAGGTTATAAAAAACAGTAGTTCTACTTATTCCAGGGAAACTATTGCTTTTTGAACTACATGGCCTTTTCTTTTAGCTGAAATGAGATCAAGGTAATTAAGGTTTTAATTCCATATTTTGTGCAGTAAAAATAGAAAAAAACCAAGAAATACAGATGCTGGGTTCCTTTGGAATATAATAAACATAGCAAGTAAAACTTGTCCACACTAGTTGCATAACTTTACTTAAAAATCAATTATTGTAGGTAGCATTACAAAAATCCTGTTTCAGTCATTGTCTAGTTTCGACATGAGAAGTTGTGAGTACAAGGCAACCAAGGCAGTCTAGCAGCACTTCAGTGCAGGGTCAGAGTGCCAGAAGTGCCAAAAGGGAGGCAGACAGACTTATGACCGCACGGCATAGCAAGAAGAAAGACGGATCACAAAAGCTCATGGATTAGTTTAGGCTACCAAGGAACTGCAGCCTAATTTAGGCTTGATACAGAAGATTAAACTTAGACTAAGGGCAGCAGACGGTGTCACTCGAAGAATAAACTGAAGGGTTTAAGTTAGATGCTGGAAATAGTAAAATATAGCTTGAATATAGTTACAGACTCAGTACTTTAGCTAGAACTTATGTCTGATCATGTTACTCTAAATAAGTTAGCCTTGCACTAATTCAAGAGTGTTCAGAGAATCTTTTGTACTGGTTTAATTACGCTGATTTTGAAAGAGACCCATAGCTAAAGGAGTATAGATTTGTACGTTGATAAACCTGGGATGCTGTCCTTTGTTCCTGGAAAGGAGTTTCACAGAGAGATGATGAAAAGCCAGGAAGGTAAAATTCAGCTAACCTGAAGTGTGTTTGGAGCACAAAGAGCCAAATGGTTGTTGTTCTTAAAATAAATACATAAATAATAAAAAATCATATCTTCATATAAGCCAAGAAAAAAAAAAGGAAAAGAAAAAACTAAGTAAAAAGTGAATCTGGCTTTAACTTGCCCTCCAGTTGAACCAGTTTTGTACTTGAACAGAAAAAAGACTTTTATTTATTTATCGAAGTGGCCTAGTAGGCTCACACATATTCTACTTCACTTTAAGAGAAACTACTTTCTAGTAATGTCTTTTCTTCTGGAATGTCTGTGTGGGGTCTACTAGCTTCTAAGGATTTGCCTAGACATGTGGCTGTTGGGAGTTGATTTTTTCACCATCAAAAAGCCTTGCATGTGGTTTTATGAAAAATGCATTTTCAACACACTGCTCGATACTGAGCAGAAACGTAAAACATCTTGCAATTGTTTTTAAATAAATGTTCACTTTATTTATTCTTAGTCTATTTGTTATAGATGGATTATATGTATCTCAGAACAATGTAAATAGTTCTAATTCCAAGAGACTCTCATAATGAAATGCTGGCATATGAATTAGTATTTCTAATACACATGCATCTAAGCAAATATTTTACAAAAATTCAGCTAAGTACTTGTTAAATGAAAGCATAGCAATCTACCTGGTTGGTGATTTTAATTATGAAGATCACATCTGAATGTACCTTTGAAGGACTGTATTCTGGTCTCTCACTTGTTAATGTCAAATCACTGTCAGTGCCAGCTGGAAAGCTGGCTTTGTTTCTTTATTTTTAAAATATCAAGCAGATTAGAGCATTCCAACTTGCACTATGGAAATTATAACAATTCGGAAATAAATTATTACATTCTAAATCAATTTAATACAGTTCTTGAGAATCACAGTTGTGAGTAAAGTGGTCTTACTAGTAGCATTAATAAACCCTATAGGTATAAACATAAAAATCTACAATATCTATTGAGTTTACTTTTTAAGGGGTCAAGGTTTATTTTTGGGTACTTGTAGAAGTCCTATTTGTGTTAATGGAGGGAACTGGATATTGGCGGAGCGAGGCTCGTAGGCAACAACTGCAGACCACATTTTCAAGTAAGGTCAATTGGCATCAGTCAGCCAACTTCCTTACATCTAGACCAGTTCACTACTGCTGATGACACAGTGTTATATATCTTGGCAAATTTTAATAGCCGCTGCTCAGAAACTGACTTTGATTAGCAAGAAATTTTCCATTTAAACAGCTACAGCAAGCCTAGTTCAGATTAATTCGTAACAATCTATTTCTACTATTGTTCATTTATATAGAGGCTTAAAATCAAATTAAGGTACTTGTACATAAAGGAAGTGCATCCTTAAAAACTCTGAATGCAATTCAAAGATAACCGTGTCTTTGTATTACCCCCTTCACTTTTTAAATCCTCTACATTTCACTTTTGTTTGTGAAACACGGGCACACTCTATGATTTAAATAAAACGTGCCTTCAAGGTATCACACAGCTCCTTACTTCTGACTTCACCACATCTGGTCGAAACAAAGAAAAAAAATCCAATGCTTAGTAAAATCAAGTAACTGAAAGATATTTTTTGCTTAAAAAATCTGGTCCTTAACTTGTAACCTTAGAAGGCAACAACATTTTTGTTCCCAAGCTCCCTTAGCTACTTAAAATTGTCTACCTGTAGCAGTAGCTGTAGAAAAAGGTATGTAGCTGGCAAATGTATCTCAAGAAAAAGTTTAACAAGTTCCCATCACATATTTTCAAAAATAATAGGAAACGTGTACGTGGCACTAGCAGGCAATATATCAAGTCCCACACAGAGAAGTTACCAGTGTGTTATTTCTCAGGGATCCAGGCATCCAGTTTATGCTGCTTAAGGTAAAATTAAGCAGGTAAAACCTAATCTGCTTTAAGCTTTGATGTTACTACAGTGGTTGGATGAAGTCTTATTTTTACTGAAGACAAGAAAAAACTTAAAGTCTATTAATATTCTGTGAGACCTCCACTCCCAAGTAGGTTTTGACTCAAAAATGGAAATTTCCTGTGGGCTGAGAAAGGTAAGCATTTCCTTGAATGCCAGATATTGATGTGATACTCAGTTGATGTGGAATGCTGGAGTTGTCAGGCGAAAAAAGGTGGACAGAAACTAATATCAGGACTCTGTCTCTATAGTCACACCTCTCTTGGATACAATTAAATTTTAATGAGCTTTTTTTACACTAGCTTACTCTGGTTTACACTAGAGTCTTTTTCTCTCTGCAATGATGCTGTTAAAGCATCAATCAAAGAGCAGCATTTCATCAGGCTTATGATATGATTTAATTGCTCTTGGCATTTGGAGAAATAAAAACAAATCGAGTGATATTTATATGGAGATAAGGAACCATTTAAAATATTTTAGAATTTTGCATAGCACAACTTTTAAATGCGTATTAATAGAATGCACCAAAAACTGTGCAAGGCACTGTCATTAAAATATTATAAATACAATATAACTTTTAGCTACATAATACATTTTTAATAAACAAACTGTCGAAACACATTATCCACTTACACTTATTCATTCAGATCTGAGTACTGTTCTCCAGGCAAATAAAGGATTTTTATAATCCTCAATGACAAGTTAGGGTTTTTTTTAAATATAGTTCTCATGGAAATTAACTTTAGAAAGCTATGATTAAATAACATTAAGGTTACACTGATTTACAAGGATCAAGGCTTTCTAAGTGAAGACTGATGCAGTGAGAAAGAAAACACATACTGGCTTAAGGCAGCTCGTCATTAAGCCTTGACTGAACTTTGAATTTTTCAAGTTTTGTTGGTTTATGTCCTAACTTCTATTGAAACATAATATTTTGTTGTTTATTAGTCTTTGAGACACTCATCTCTCTAAGTGGCTGTGTGTACTTAAGGTAGAACATCTTTTTCAGTCTCAGCATCTTTGAAATGGGTTAGATGCACACCAGTCAGTAAGGTTTTGTGATGTAAAGAGAGACTGTAAGGTACTCCTTATGCCTGTGTTGCAGGATTAGGCTGTTGTAGTGAAAACTAACATGATATTCATATCAGCGCTTTGGAAAGAAATTGTTAATCCTTGTAGTGCTCGACTGTTTGATGGAAATTATGGTCACAGTTGTCTCTAGCATTAATGGAGATCACTTAGGTGTGCACTTTGGAAAACAATGCATTTTAGCCGTCTGAGAAGTTAGTTTCAGTATCTATCTAAAAAGAAGTTAGAGATAATAGAGAGTATTCCAGCCACCTTACTGGTAATTTGTAGATAGGTCCAAATTTCCCTGGAATGTAAGGATCTTGTATTGCTTACAGCACCCTGGATGATGGGCAAAGGAGTAAGCAAAAGAATCTCAACCAAAAAAAAAATCTGTCTGAAATGCACAATAGAAAAAAAGTTTTCTACATTTTCTTCAGAAATTTCATAAATTCCTTTCCGATGGCGAGAGTCTGATATTCTATATGAACTAACTGTGCCCTCTAAATACTAGTTTTACTCAAGCAGCAATACCTTTCCATCCTACAACATGCTATGCTACTTCTAGTTAAGTGGTGCTAGTTGTAGATACCAGTTTAGACATTGCAAAATTATTGCTATCCTTTGAAAGAGTGTGGAGAAAAAGAGGTTGTTGCATATATTGTCTTTGTAAGCTGCACTTTCTGAGGAAACCCAGGCAAGAAATGGTGCTTTCTGAGGTACTTGCTTGTTACTGTTTCGCTGAGAAAACCTTATCCCTATTAGTTCCCTCTCCAGAGACTGCTGATGGGAGGCTGCTATTGTTTGACTCTACATGTTTTAAGCTTTAGGTTGAGAGGAGTTACTGATGTTATTTGAAACATTTTGTTAAACTCAGAGCAGTCCTCTCAAAGGAATGCTTGGCTGCAAACCACCTCTTATCCTGGGTGACAGAAAACATGAGAAAAGCTTTTGAGTAGAGTTAGATTGAGGTCCAGGCAGCCATAAGTGCTGGTCAATTCATGTTGCCATTAGGTGATTAATAGTTGTTTATTTTTAGGGCTGGAAGTAACAGGCCATCTGAAGGCCAGTGCAAGATGATATCTGAATAATCTGTGAGTGCCTCCTAGTTTGCAGAAATCCTTTCTTTCTGTGCAGCTGTTTATCTGGTGACAGTGCTTGCCAGAGCGATAGGATATGCCAAAAGTGCATTTAAGAAGGGATGCAGGACTGCTCTCACAGCAATTTATTTTCGTTTAATAAGTACTGTAAAATGGAACCACGCTAATCGGAAAAGTTGTTCAGCAAATTTTGATCGCAAAAAAAGTTGATAAGTAAATGCACTGTATACCTGTATTACCATTTGCTCAATATAAATCTTGGAACCAGCATTAAAGATATCTCAAGACATTCTGAATGAATTATTAGACAATTCTGTATCTCAGAATTCTTATACACAAATATACAATAAAACAAACAATGTAACAGATGAGTTAACAAATGGAGGACAGCTCATCTGCGCTTCCAACTTCCCAGATCAGAGAATTAGTCCAAGACTGGATAGTAAATCACACTGAGTATCTTCACACAATGCTGCTTAGCAGTTTAACTGCCAAACACACCATTGTGCGTAATTGACAGGCAGAAATATTTTATGTGTGATGCTGTACTTAAATTTACTGTCTCTGAAAGTGTAAGTCACCTATCTGTATAAAGCAGGGAACAGATGAAGAAGAAAATGCTACATTTGCTACCCGTTGTTGTGGCACCTCATCTCCAGCCAGAAGGAAAGCAAACACCTCCTCTGATGTGGAAAATAAAAATACTCTTTGCCTCCTTTGGAATCTGCTGGCAAATTTTAGTTGTGCCTGGCACTGACACTCTTTGTTATGAATGTCTTCTAATGCCTGGGGCCCTTCTGAGTTAATACATTAAAACCCGTGTCTGTACAACCCAAGTTGGCCCTACATCATTTCACATTTGAAAATAACTTAATTTTTAGTTATTTGGAAAACGTGCATCCTGAGATACGTAAATCTTTTGTAGCAACTTGTCACCTGCAAAATATCCAGTCTCTCTAAAAAAAATAAAAATAAAAATCCAGAGACTTTAGGACACCATGAAGGCTTTTTGTAGAATTATTACATTTGTTATTAACTCAAACTGGTGCATAACTGGGGATGTGCAAAGAAGGCTATTTTCTGCCTTTTCCAAAAAAAGCAGCTTTTTGCCTTCTTTTTCACTTAATATATATACATACATATACATGCATATATACACACACACAGACTTTTTATGTATCTATCAGCCAATCACAGCTCTACTGTGAAACCTTTTCACCTGAAAAAAATCATAACACTATCTAGATTTATTTACAAGTTATTTATTCTTTCTTAGTATATAACAACCCTAAAAACAACTTAATTTCAACTTTGCTTACTACATGCTGAGCCTTCTTGGCTCACCATTAAAATAAGAAATTCTGCTCGCAGGAAAGCTATACAGATATACAGTGCCTTATAAGGGAGTCTAGAAGGAGGAAGAATCAGAGGAAAATACTATCACTTTTGCAGGTTTAGAAGCAATAGCAGATTTGTCAAGATAAACAGTGACATATTACTACCAATGTCTGATGAGAATTGAGCCAGAAGTCTGCAACATGATAAAATTAGTATGAACACCTTCCCTCATATAACTATAAGAATGTGTTGAAAATAGTGGAAAAGAAGTTGGACTCTGTATTCCCATGTTTTATTTATCTTTGCCATGCAATTGCTAGATTGATCTTGTGTCAAGTCACTTACTCCATATATGGCATTTGTGTGTTAGCTCTTCCCAAAGATGGTGTGAATGTTATTGTCCCAATAGCCACAAGGTCACTGTGTTAAATATGGCAAAATCCTTTTAGACAAGTTCAAAATAAACTCAGAGTGACTACATTCCCCCCCCACACACACCCCTCCAGAGGTCAGGATAATGTACACATCCGTGCTGTTCAATTGGATGACACCATAAAAACCACGGTATTGAAAATGGAGTCTAATGGCATCAGTGGGTAAGTTATAAATAAAACCCATGCAAAATGTTGCAATACTAACATTATGTATAATACAAGGATTTGTCTCGGTTATTGCTGGTTTAGGTGTCTGGTAACCATCACTGTTAAATATTTTTAACGTTTTAATAAAACATGCAGAAAATCCATTAAGCACTGAAAACTTCTAATTTTCAATAATCTTTTCACTGTAACTATTTTTCTTACCCCTTTTTACTTTTCAGGAAGTGTATTTTATAAAGGAAAATTGTCGGTTGGTAGTCTTTTAAGGGCATCAAAGATTGCACTAGCATTCTCTTTAAATGAAATAAATAGAAAAAGTATGAATGATTGAGTTTCTAGTCCTGTTCAGTCCTGCTCCTCCTTCTAAGACAAAAGCAAAACTAATAGAAAAAAAAAGCAACAAGAAGAAAAATCACGAAATACAGCTTTTCCCTCCCAAGTAAACTAAGATTGCAAGTAAGCAGCTTGGAACATCAAGAACAGCCGAACAGCAACCAGTGTTCTCATTCACTCTGAGACTTGGCTAACTTTCACCACACCATAGTTACTTTTTTAAAAAAAAAATTTATGTTCTTATGTTGCTGAAAAGCTCAGAGCGAGTATATTAAATGGTTAGTATCTGTTGTGGGCAGATGTCTTTCCCTCCCCCTTATAAGCCAAAAATTTTGAGAATTTTTTTGTTCTGTGTTTACTTTTTGAAGTGCTTATTTTCTGTTCTCTCTGTGCATGTGATTGTGATGCCAAAACATTCAAAACACAATGGAGGATAGCGGTTAAAAATGGTTCCTAATTCCATAGTTGCTGTTTTCTTGCAGTATCCTCCTGAGAAAGCTGTCTTTCACACACATCCATTTGTCATGAACAGCCACAAAGCAGCGTTAGGGAGAGGTGCTGACATAAGGCTTCCAGCTGGTCCAACCTGAGCACACATCACTGTGTATGCTGAAGATGGGAATGACGCCTCTTACTTGAACTGAGTAATGGAATCCCAATACAGGCCATAAAAGACACTTAAGATATTTTTTCCTGTCTGTCCCCTCAGTTTATAGTGGTCTTGCAAAAGAGGGAGTTTCCCTGTCTGGTTAAGCCAACTGTAGTTAGCTGGGAGGCAAAAAAAAAAAAAAAAGAAAAAGAAAAGTAGAAAAATAAATAAGCAGGGAGAATAAATAAAGGGAGAACAACTGGATCATCTCATTAAATTAGACAGACAGTGAGCATTTAGGCAATTTCAACTGCACCTTTCCTTCTACTTCTAGGATCTCTCCATAACAACCCCTGTCTTCTACGAGAGGTCTGAAAAGCTCTTAGTGTGCCTTTGAGGCAGATGTTTTTTATAAATTGGTACTTTTACACATGGGATAACTTTTATACAAAGTTTTAAATAATTGACTTAGAGGTAGGCCTGTGCACAACAGACTAGTACACCTTACGTAGATATTACATATTCCTATAAGCCAATACAACACACTCAGCAAGCCTGGCATCACCTTCTTGAAGAATCAGATGAATCTACAGTGGGATTCAGAGCTTCTCAGTACCAAGTCTGTGCTACGTGAAATTTCTCTAATGACAAAGCTATCTCCATTAGGCTACTAAGATGCATGCTAACCAATTATCACTTGAAATGATGTGGTAATATTACTATTATTATGGTACTATTACAGTTACAAAACACAGCTACCCAGTCAAAAAAAAAAAAACAAAACAAAACCAAAAACAAACAGCTGCCCCATTACTCCTTCTTCCCCCATAAAAGCACCACTAGGAAGCATCTGACAGCACGATGTATAAATGGACACAGGCATATACATTTTTTTCCTCAAGCCTCTCTTTCCTTTCCTGGTTGAGGAAAATTTGGGCTTCTCACACAGGTACTATAGTTTTGCCAAGGGTAAATAGGACTTCCACTTAGAGACCTGTGTATATCTCTCCCTCTCCACAACTGCTAAATCCACATTAACATTTTTAAAAGCTATTTCTAAAGCCATACCAATAGATTAAGCATTATTTTTAGTGAAGTTCAAAGAGAAGAGCGAGTAGAGCTTTGCCTGTCCTACCTGATTTCACTATGGCAACCGCAGAATAATGGTAAATTCAGGAGATTAAGACAGCTATAATTCCAGTTGAACCAGCAAAAATAAGAATTAAAAAAATCATTTGTAATTTCTTGATTACCTATAGGCACTTTGAAACCATTCTTTAATTAAAAAGTCAGACCACATATGAAATTATAGAAATAGTATAGAACAGTACAGAACAGCTGCTATTTGCTTAAGTCATTTTTCCACTTTAATGTACTTATTTGCTCTCATTTGCTTAACGCTGCCAGTATTTAGTACTGTGCAAATTTATGGAAATCTGACTTTAAAGAGCTTTGTGGTACTGAGTGATTTTTTTTTTTTTTAGTATATACGTACACTGAAGTGACTTGACTTTCTGGAATAAATGAAATAACTGAGTGGATTGTAACACTTTCTTGTGCTGTACTGTGAGGTAACATAGGCAATAACATGTCATCACTGTGGGAAAACAAGCTGATTGGTTTTACCTCAGTTTACTTTGCACAAGTCTGTCCATGCCTATAAATAAGGATGGATAATACCTGATAGATTTGCAAACTTTTTCTGTGGGCATTTAAGGACAATTGTGCATTTGCACAGTACCTTGGCTTACACACTGCAGGAGTTGTGAGATTATATAATATTTATGTTAGAGGAAGACAAACCGTATTTCACTTTTTAGAAAACCAAACCAAACCAAAGCAGATACCATATTTGGATTGTTACTGTGTAAATACATAATAAACAAAACTTAATAAAACAGCAGATGTGGTGACAGTAGAGGAAAACGTTTGACTCGCTGCTCTCAATGTGTCTGGCAGCCGTGACCAATCACAGGACGTTTGTTGTTTTAAATAGGAAAGATCCAGAAACCAAAACAAACATTTTTAGCCAGTGTTCACGTTATCTACATTTTTTACCACAGATAACTATTCTGACTTTTGTACATGATCTGCACTGTAACAGTAACATGCCAAAAATATTGCTACAGTACTTTTCAAACCTACAGATAGATATACAGACCGCAGTAAAGAAATATTTCCCTTTGCATTCCTGCAGGAAGAAGGAATCAATCTGTGTAACAGTTGATCAGTAATGAGAAGCAAAGTGATGCAGCTATGGAAAAATAATCCTATGAAGTGCTGGGAGAGAGAATTTTCAGTAAAATTCTAGAAGCATTGCATTCGCTTAAAGACTTGCTTAGCACTCATCTGGAATCTGCAGTCAGGGAAAAGAAAGATGACCTGTAACTGCCAGATACAGAGCATGGCTACTGCAATGTCCAGGGAAACAAACAGTTGGTCACAGGAAAGGCAACGTGAATTCAGCCTTTGCAGAGAAGTGGTGTAATTGTTCTCTACCAGCACATCCAGCGGGTCAATGCTCTGGGTCTAGAACAACCTCCCAGGTAGGGCAGTGGGACCTAAATGCTTCAAATGCTTTAAAAACCAATCTCAGTAAGTTTAACAAAAGGGTTACAAGACATGGTGTTTATGATAGCTGGCGACTAGATCATGACAAAATCTTACACACTCCTAAATGTAGTGCATGAATCTAATAAACAAAATATTCTCTCAAGCAATTAGAAATGATATCACCACTGCTGATAAAATTAAACACAGACCAAAATATTTTTTCCATACCTGAGGAACAAAGATGAATGCCTGTATAAAATGACACTCATTTATAAACGGGATACCAGAAAGGCATTCAACATGCAGGAGGATAGGAGTTTTAAAAAAGATAGGAGTAAAAGGAATCTCCTATTCAAATGAGCAGTATGAACCTGAACCTTTGTTTAGTTGCTGTGAAATCCCAGCCCACAAACGTAGCTTAATAATTTAGTTTTCATAAATAATAATGCACAGATTTTTATCAAAGGTAACATCTTCAACTTGCAATGGTTCTTCAGACTTGTTAGACAAATGCATAAAGAGAAACAAAATTTTAAAATTGAAGAAATACTTTTCTAATTTCTCTTTTTGCTTTTACAACACATATGTAACCAAACTCAAGCACTTCTGGTTCAGTGTTACCCAGGTTACTCTTGTCTAATCCTCAGACTTAGAGCAAAGTGACCAACCAAGTATATGTAGAAAGAAATGTAAACAACCACCAAAGCTCAGAAATCTCAGTAATAGCTACTTCACTGTCCCCTGTGCTAGTGTTCAAGGAAGCAGTGTTTTATTATCTGTAAGTAATACCCATACCACTCACACACACTGCTGTTTTTTTAAAGCCATTTCTGGATTCCTCTTAAGGTTCTGGTTCTGATGTACACAGCTCATGAAAGGTTCCTGGGACCATGTGGACACCTCTTGCCCTGACCTGTCTGCAGAAGTGAACTCCACATGGATACAGCTGTTCACAAAGCACGAAGCAAATCTATAGGTAAGCGATGGCATCAAATTCTCAGTGGATAAATTTTACTTGTACAACAAGCTCCTGCCAGAGGTAAGTGTGACAGGCGGCCTGCCTTCTTGCTGAGCATGATGCAAGACCTGCCACATACAACAAATCTGCCCGCGGTAAAAATGGCTGAATAGGGATGAACACTTCGGCGTACAAATAGAGCTTTATTTAACAGTAAAACTGAACAAAGCAATAGCAACTGAATCAAATGTGACAAAAAAAAAATGTTTTATGCACACACTTTATTACAGTTCTTAAGTTTGTGTTTGTATAGCTGGTGAATTTATGCTTCAGCATGTCTAAAACTGAATTACAGACACATGCAGTGGTAATTTTCTTTACAGTCAACTACCAACTGGATGAGTAAAAAAAGAGGGGAACTATTCCAGAAAACAAATAGCATACACTCAACTCCTTAGTCTTCCCTGTCCACTCATTTACACAACACAAATGTTTATTGGAAGGATGAGCCCTAAAGCTTCAGAATTCAAGCTCTGAAGAAAGAACCACCTCCATCTACTTCCATCTACTGCTTCTAACAAAGGTGCTTTTCATATAACACGTTTTGGGGATATTTGAACAATAAATAATACAAGAAAGAGGAGAGATGAAAAAAATAGAGAATATGTGGTCAGAGTGGAATTTACCTTTGTGCAGAAAAAAAAAATCTAAAAAAAATATGTGAAGTCAAGGTGTGGTGTGAAATATCAAGACAGCATTTAAAAATCCCAAAAGTGAAAAGCAGATGATTAAGCCACAGTTCTCATTCAGTATTAACTGGCACTTGCTAACAAACTTGCAACGAAGGCTGTCAATAAAGAAACAGATACTAAATGGTGACACCTAAATGTTGGGCCATTTCAAAAAATAGAAATGGTCTAAAATAAATTATATAGGGAGCAAGCAATCACCTTTTCTCAGTTTATGTACAGGGCTAAGTGGAATATTATCTATCCTTAGAATTTTTCCAGAAACCAAGAGAAACAAATTCAACAATTTTAGCGTCATATCAGATAAATGAATTTACGTACAAAGCTCTTAATTTACAATAAATATTTTAGTTCACTTTTAACATTACAATACTTCTGAAAACTGTTTCCCTTTTTCAAATTGTAATGCTTCCACATGAATCAAAACATTCAGTAATTACGGTGTTGGACTAACTCACAGGTAAATGGAATAGATACTTTTAACTGTTTACATATTTTGGCCATTCTAGCTGAATTAAAAATAAATAATTTTAAGATAGTGCCAGAAATGTAAGCCCAGCCGTTTAGCTTTTCCAATGTCTAAAAAGAAAAACAGTCCATGAATTATAAATTTGAATGTCAATTTTAAGAATATTAATTGGAAGTATTAAGCAAACCTGACTATTCTGAGATAATTCTCACTTATTACTATATGTTAAAAAGGTCATCTTTAAACATTTTTTTGAACTTACTCGAAGAGTAGTTATTACAATGCTACCTTTAGAATAAGCAAAGGGTAAATATTTGGCTCTCAAGAGTAGTCTTATGGGAAATGTGTATTGTGTTTACTGTTATTTGATGATGAAATGTCAACAGACTAAAATATTTCTATAATAAATTATTCCATTCAATAAAGGCATCAATAGTTTGCCTGGTTTTAAAATACAATTTCACTATAATGCATCAAAAGAAATAGCACTAATGTAAAAGCCCTGCCATGTGCATTAGTCCATATTAAACCACAGTCCCTTAGTCCCTTACCTTAGTGTACTGTTAAAAGTCTGAAAAACCCACAGCTACAAGGAAATTCAGAGATCAGACTAAAAATCTTTACTTACCACTTTGTGCCTAGATATCATAATTCACTGGCTGTATTAAGGATAAACCAGTAATTCATAATTCCCCATCTTTATAGTTTTAATAAAAAAGGCATCTTTAAAAGTATCTCTTAAGAACATGCACAAACACACACAAACACTACATGAAGTTGTTTATATACGTGGTCCTTTTTCAAAACATTAAGAGACTTGATTACTTCAGTAAAATATAAATAAAGAAATATTGACAAGTCAGTCATTCACTGGACTGTATGATAGGAACCTTCCAAATACAAATGAAGAAAATGTATCTATCATCTCATAAATAATGTTTTGCCCATTAAAGCAATGAGAGTCAACTGATAGTTCACAGGATGAAATATGAAAGGCAAGGTGGTTAGCATGATGAAGAGGAAATTTTTGCAGTAGTTCAAAATGTAGAAAATATATTAATGAACATAAAATTACTCTTTTCTAGAAACGTCATCTCATTTAATACTTCCGATTTTTCCCCCACTTTTAAGCATTCTGTCTTATTCATGATTCCCTCACATGAATGGAAGGTAAACAGATGAACTGGAATCTCTCCTGACACTAAAGCATCTCACAGTTGTGTATTTTAATTTCTGGCATACATTATGATCTGTACTTAATGGATCCTCTGTTCTTATGCCATTTTGATTATATCAGCATGTATTTAGTCATTGATCAGCAACTCCATTTATCTTTTATATCACAATTTGACATCAATACAAGAAACAGGATGAGATGCAAACAAAATGATATAGAATTACTAAATAACAGTTGATCATGAATTATATTTGCAATGCATGTCTTGTCAGTTCCGGATTTAACAGTAGGTAATGAATGCTTCTTTGTACTGCACTCCCAAAAATTCAATAAATGCAAGAAGCAAGCAGCTTCCAGAGGAGAGGAAAAAAAAAAAAGGCAATTAGAAGTTGCTAATCACATCTAAGGATTATTGGTCTTTCTTACTAAGAAGTCAGGGATGGAAATTAGATACTTCTTTGTAGTTACTGTTATCACTGATTTGGTGATCTCAGGTGAATCTCTAGTAAACAGTACTTCTAAGAAAACCCTGCTCTAACTGGAATGCTCTTGGAATTGAGCATGTTCCCATTAAATTATTCTTTGTGTTGTTATTCTCAACTCCAGGCACCAGATCGTGCGTACTGCTGATGGACGGGAGTTGGAAAGGGCTTCAGCTACACCACCTTTTACCTGAGCATCATCTGGAAACTCAACCTTCAACATTCAGTTCGATATCAGACTGAAAACGAAGCTTTAAAGCTGAAGTTTCCACGACAAAGGAACTATTTTGATTCAACATTAAAATTTAGTAATTTTTTAAATGAAACAAACACTTTCAAATTTTTCATTTTAGTTTGCTGTAAAATATTTCAGCATTAAATTCCCCCCCTCCTTTCTTTTAACATGTAAGAATGTGTTTAGACTTCCTCAACTCTAATGAAGTACTGTTAAAAAAAAGAGCTCCAGAGCCCCAAAAGTTCACATTAAATACAGTGCCATGCAGAACTGCACTTGTTGCTTTCTTAAAAATTGCATGAAAGAAAACATTTCAAGTTCACCCAAATAATTGATATATTCTAAACTGAACCGAAGCAGACATTTCACTTTGACTTGTACAGCAGAAATGTTGAAACTTATTAAAACTTTGTTCTCTGTCCAAAACCTTTCCCAACAGCCAACAAAAAATTCCTAAACAAATTTTCTGGAGTGACAATGATTATTTTTAAATACAGGAAAGAAGAATACTATAAGAAATCAAAGAAATATGTCATTTTTATATCTGATAACCAAAATGAATGTTTTGACATTAATGAATTTATCTCCATTGCAGTCTGATGAAGCTTTTCAGATTTTTAGTACTCGCTTATCTTTGTTAATACACTCAGGCATGCGTGTATCTACTGAGAGGTCTGCTTTAATGGCTGAAAGTTTGCTCTGCCAACAGGAAATGGTAAAAGACTCCAAAAATTAATGTTATTAGCAGTTTGTCTTCCACAAACACGGCTATCGGCTTTTAGACCTCCAGAAATGCAAGGATAGGAAAAACACAAGAAATATACTGCAAAAACCCAAACCCCAAAAGTGGAAAACGGGAAAACAACAACAACAAAAAAAGCAAGAACCCCACAAAACTGGATGTAAGCTTTATATCATCAACCACACGTGAAACATTTTCAGCCAGACAACTTTAACCCAGTATTTATTTTGAACTTCACTGTCCTGTCTTTTAACTTAAAGTTGTTTATAAATTTTATGTGAAAAGATTCCTGGGGAATAAGCTCAGAGATAGAGCCAACCTAATGATTTATACTATTGCTGTAGTAACATAAAAATACAGCATAGTCACAGATATGTGTACATACACATGAATACATATGCATATATACAGGAGAGAGAGAGAGGGCATGCTCATGATGGGATTCCTTATTCTAAATTTATCTTGGTCAATTTTTTTTTCACCTCATTATAAGCTAAATATAGGGAGAGATAAGTAACTTTACAACCATCTCTGTGCACCACTCTTGGTTCCTAAATCATACATTTAGTCTTCTGACTAAATCAAAGGAAAATAGTTAAAGGAAATATTTATTTGAAAAACAAAAACAAAACCCAAAACCAACAACAACAACAAAAAAAAACCAAACAAGTACACACTTATTAAATTGGTTAAGGTAAATTATAGGATAAACAGGAATAATCTGCCCTTCTTATAGTGAAATGTGACTGTTTTTAGTTATACTTTCATGGGATTTACCTGAATTCCATGATGGCAAATGCTTTCCTTTTAGAATAAATTTCATCAGAACTTAAAACAATGCATAAAAGGAATTTAAAATATTTGTCTTGCTGTACTTATTTCTATTTGTTTTGTAAACCAAAAAGATTGCATAACTTATTTTCAGTGTAGTTGATTCCATATGTACAAAATCCACATGCATATTGTAGTACAACTTTTATTGCAGGACAGACTAAATTTAGCAAGACATTGCTCTGAGTAAGGAGAAAGTTGCATATTTTCTGAATGACTGACTTTAAGAAGAAAGAAATAAAGAAAGCACTGTTAAAATGGATATTTTTATAATAAATGTATAGCTTGGAAAAAAAAACAAAAACCAAAAAACAACTTTTCATACACAGACTGAAGTTCACTACAAAGTTGTTAGTTTTTTACTTATCAGTTTGGAAAACTAGTTTGAACTTCATTGCTCTCCTGACCAAAACTCTTAATTTGTTAGTTTGATTTTATCAATGGCTAGAGACACTTTTTGCATGCTATTACTATCCTTAAGCTTAAATAGCTTTCTGCTAGATGTTTAACTCTCTGATGTACCTAGAGAAAACAAATGTACATGATGTACTGCAGACTGTGCTTTTTCTTCTCTGCTGAAAGTGACCAAGCACCTTGCTTAATTTGGAGAATAATACTTTAGCTGCTTTAAAGAGCAAAATATAAGACTGTTCAGTATCTCTAAATCATATACATTTAAACAAAATTAAGTAAAAATTCACCCTAGGGCAAGTCTGTCTTGAACCCTGGTAGACACATTCACCTGGTCTGGCAGGACAGTTGAGATATTCCACAACTTCATTATTTCTGAAAGTTCCACAATCACCCACTGAAATATTCCAAAACTATAATTTCTCAAGCTTTGATATGGCTTTTAGTACATGCATGCTGTAGAATCATATGTCTTTACCTGGATTTAGGCATGTGCCCACTGTCCTGCTCACTGTTAACAAAAGAAAGAGGTGCTCCCACAAAATGAATGCAACCTTAACAATAATGTAGATGTAATACAGAGTGTTAAAATAGTTTATTTACCACTACAGTTTTTTTCCCCTGTGAACAGGAAACTTGATATGATTGAAGCTTGATTGTAATATGATAGATATTATGGTATCTAACCAAAAAAATCGAAAATTTTTTTTTTGGTCAGATATCATAATATCATATTACATTTAAAAATATTAAAAAATATTTTAAAATATTTTTAGCATTTAAAATATTAGCTGATACTAAACATTTTGATACATTTAAAAATGTTAACTGACACTAAGAGGAAGTGCTGAGAAACACGTCAAAAATTACTTTAATATATCAACATATTCAAGTAAACTTTTTTCCCCTCTTAAACAATGGAGAATAAAAAGTTAATTTGTCTTGTTTTCTTACTATGTGATGAAACATTATCTTACAGAAGCCAAAGACTACTGTGACATTTTTATTATCATTACACTTTGTGTTTTGAACCTAAACTAGATAGGTTTGGTGACAGCAATGAAGCTCCACCACTTTATTTTAGCTACAGAATATATCCATGGTTTTTAAACCCAGCTTTCATCATATTGAGGCTTGTTTTTCATAGAACATGAAGAATAATAATGTCTAGGATCCAAGCTGTTTCAAATGAATTCAATTTAGAGAGCTGTACGTTAATTTCCACTAACTACAATTTGACTAAAACTAAACATGTTGTTCTACTTTTTACTTGTTAACAATAGAATAACTGCTTTCAAATGTACTAAATGGTATTCAAATTGACTTTGTAGTCTGCAGTGAGACTGAAATAAGTGTGAAGTCCAAACATTTTCTGAAGGGCATATAGTTAAATTTTAGGAAACAAAGTTTGCTTTGAGTATCACAACAGATTCAAAATAGAGCCTATTTTTGAAGTCATCTGGCTAATCAAAGTGTTAAGTGGGAAAATAAATTGTTGACATACGACTAGATAACATGAGACTCAGTAATAAAAAATGCAAGTCCCTCTTCTGCTGTTTCTCTTCCAGATTAATGAAACTTTTATGTTTGGTATTAAGTTGTGTCTTGATCTGTTTGGTTACTGCTGTCAGGCTACTCCTTCCACCCCCAGATGCTGGAATTTAGGACCAAGCTCGCTGTTTTTAACTGGAGGACCACAACAACAACACTTATGTTTACACAGAGATGGATGGGAGTCTGCCACAGAACACTCAGTTAGGGCATGGAGCTCAAGTGCCCAGGCTAAAGGACAGTGAAAAATAGTCTGAAAATACTATTACTTCTCAAAATCTGGTTTTATGAAATTGGAAAGACATAAACAGGAAGGTCCCCTCTTCTCACCCCCCCCTTTTTTTCCAAGAAACATTAGTGTTTTCTGTCTTGTTTACAAACTGGGTTTTCGAAATAGAAACTGTACAGTACATTTTCTTCACTTTCACGCATTTGAGTTTTTTATTTAAGGACATCACGTTAACATAGAAAGGATCTAAGAATGTTGTTGGTATTAAAAAAGGAAATCTACCCACCAAACTAAACTTCTGTTCTATTTGGCCTCCCTGTTGTTGTAGAAATTTCCATTCCAGATAACTAGAAAATAGTGGGAGACACTAAGTGTTCACGTTGGAATTTTTATACTTCTTTTTAAGTAGGAGTAGCAGCAGAGATTATTCAAGCCCACTGAAGGCACTCTTCGCTGCTGACAGTGCAGTTTTAGCAGGTGATGTATAAACCAGGCCACACACATCCAGGTGCTAATCAACTCTCACCCACTAACTTTGCAGAGCCTTTTATTTAACAGCACTTTAACAGCACTGCTGCTGTTGTGCCTCCTCTGTGATATGTAACCTGGACAGAGCTCTTGATGCTGGGGTCCTAAAGAAATCTGTGCCTAACATAGGCCTTTGCAATAAAAAGCAACAAACGTGGAGTCAAAGGGCAGTAATTAGGTGCTGTGTCCCCAGCTGCTCATGGTAAAGTAACTAGCTGCCAGGAGTTACAAAGCTAAGCCAGAGCGGGTAGAAGTTAGTTACTGCTACTGCCTAATAGAAATACTCCCAACTAAAAGCAGTATAGAAACTTTTTGATACGGCTTCTAATCCTTCTTGTTGCCACTATAGTTACTACAGTATACTTACTCCCCATTACTTAGCCACACAATGATACTTCAGGTGTTTTTTTTTATTATTATTTTTTAATTTGGTTGTGGATACTCTACTGCTAGGTCATGCCTTGTCACTGCTGTGATTCGTTTCAGCCTCTCCTAGGACTCAGAGGAACCTGATTCAGACCTGCGTGGACTACAGCCCCCAGGTACCTGCCTCTCACCTCACTGTATCATCAGGAACTCTGTGTTGCCTGCGTAGAAGTTGTACAATCCTGCGTTTGCCATGGTTCTTGTATTTTCTTCCCTGTCTACTATTTTCTATAGCATGACCTGCAACTCTTGCAATCAATCTGCAAGTTCAGGCTTATTTTCTCTCTCTCGTGACAGTACTTTTTGCGCTCTTTTTTTAATTCTCACACTTATAACTGACAAAATCTATCACTTTTATGCCCTAGATTCCAAGAGAAGGAAAACTTGAATCCAGCCTGGCAGATAGTGGATCATGTGCAATTTTGCTCGTTGTAGAGATGTGAATCAGTTTTCAAGCCTTAGGTAATTAGGGTCTGTATTCAGAACGAGTAACAGATAATTAGGTAATTCCAAAGTATTAGGAAACTGCATCTTTTCCAAGGAAAACCCAAATTTAAATACTTCTCAATTAATAATTTTGGATAAACAAACAGCTAACATTCAAGCCAGCTACAAACTCCATCTCCTTTCTTGAAATCTAGGTTAATGGAACAGATACAAGCAAAATCTTAGAACTGAACAGATATGATAATATTTCATTTGATTTACAGCAAATTACTCAATCTGTGCCCTCAAAACAAACCACAATTAGAAACACCATGTCTTGTGGTATTATGAAGTATTTAAATCCTGTTAGGCAGCTAAAAGTGAGAAAAAACTATGCACAAAAGCTTTAAGGGTATGGAGCTAACACTTTGGGACAATAACATCCTCATTAAAAAATAAGGATACATCAAAACTCTTGAGTTAAAAGGTTAAGTGTTAGTCTCTGTGTAGTTGATAAATGCTGAGCTAATCTAATCAATGGTTGTAAGAGGCAACGCCATCATCTAGTTGCCCTGACCTGTGCTTCTAGTTTTCACAAAAGTAAGATTTAAGAAAGATGTCAACTCCAGGCCTTTGACCTAGCAAGGACCTTGTTCGTGCCAGCCTGGTGTTCTGCTAAACAGACTGAGAACTTTCAGCTCAAATCAGTAACATGTGCACTTTGCTAATGCAACACATGGCTTGGAAATTAAAATGCAACGTGATCGAGTGCTTTAGGATATTTTAACAGTTAAGAATGCAGCTGGGGAGGGGGAAGGTTGTTTCTATGTTTTGTTTGGGGAAGGGGAAAAGGACAAATTCAATTGTATTGTTTTTCTTGAAAAAAGTGGGGAAAACTAAAATTCAGTTAATTATTTCATGGATGACTGACCTAGCGGAAATAAGGACGTTGTATGTTTCTTTATGACATGTGCCACTTATTAGATAAGTAGGTTTTACTACTTTCAATTGAGCTAAGTTAAAACTAATTAGAAGGTTGTTAAATTACAATCTAAATACAATAAAATGCAATAAAAATAGCAAATGGCATTTTGGTCATCAATAGTATTCCTAATGCAATTGATTATTACTAGTATGTTGTGTACTGATTATTTCCAATTATTGTAACAAGCTTTGCCAGCTGCTGGAATGACAGTTTAGGCCTGCACCCATGAACTAGAATAGACACTTTACATATGCCATCATTTAACCGGATTAATTTATTTCAGGCCATCTTTTACTGATACTTAACTTACACGTGACTCTAGACTTTGCATATGAATCTGGACTTGGTATAAATCAAAAGACATCTATCTTTTTTGTTGTTATGGATGAGCAGGTGTATAGTAAAATTGATAGAGAGATAGCGATCCAGTTGCTAATTACTACTAGCATCTCAGGTCAGTGCTGAGATTTTACATTTAATAGTAAAGCAATGATGCTTGTAATACACATGCAGATTTTCATATACTAAGGGCGAGAATTATATGAAAAAAATCACTTTTATAATTATGTCTAACAATAAATGCTTATACGTACATATACTTCTTCCATCTCAATTAGCTATGAAATAATTAGCTAACTGGTGTTTTTGACATACCTATGCTTATCCCTTTCATCTCCAGTTTTTAGACTTACCTTACCTACACAGAAACTTGAGTAGTAAAAAACTGTTCAACTTAGATGAGCCAAAGATGACAATGCTAGGTTAAAGAAAGTAAAAAGAGGAAATAGAAAAGTTAAACCATCTCCTTCTACTAAAAAAAACCTCTTTTTATTACTCAAGCATGAAACATGCTAACTTGATCTCCATCACCTACTGGATGTCCAAACAGAAAAACTGACTTTTGCTGTTGTTTTTTCCTTGTATCTGGAAGATGCTTCTCCTGATTTTACAGTGTCAGTGTCTATTAACTTCATGGTTGACCTATTTCCTTAGTTTTCTGAGAAGGAAAGAACATGTTGAGAAAGCAAATGAAAGTTATTACACTTATTGGAATATATAGTTGAAAGGATATTAAGACTACATATTGGGCAAATGCAGTTCACGTCATTTGAATTTATTTTGCAATTAAAATTGTTAGTGAAAACACATAAAGCTTTAGATATATGTAACTTAATCATACCTAAATATATTTACTTCTTCTCTGTGTAAAGCTACTTACATTTCAGCCTACACACTATCCCAGATTTTTCATCACTTGTTTATACCTGCTAATGACACAGGCAATGACCACTTCCTTGCAATAAAGTAAATAAAGTAAATACATTGCAGGAATTTAGAATGAGCAGTTAGCGTTACACTGTATAAAGGGTCTTAAACATCTTTCTTCATACAAGGGAGCTCTGCATTTAAGAATTAACCATGGTATTGTACTTCTGCAAAAACATTTCCTTCTATGATTTAATAAAGAAATAGGAAAGAGCATAACATTTTATTAATGGCTGTGAACTTAAAGCAAACAAACAAACAAACCCACAGATTTAGTATCCATCATAACTATCATCTGTTATTATTCACTGTAATTTCATTAATTCTAAGTAATTGATGTAGTATACTTGGAAAGGATTTTATATTTGCAGAATATTTAGGCAAACCCAGAATTATGATGTACACATCACCTAAACCCATGTGGCAGTACCTGCTGAAACAGAAATATAATTGATACACAAAGACCTGCTCGCGGTTTTGGTGTAAATGATTCTGTTCTGCATTTCTATTCCAGGGATACTCAATGCAGGAACTGAGGCTGTCATTGGCTGTATTGGTTTCAGTCAGAGTGAGAGGAATTCAAAAACCGAATTTGTACTAATTCCTGCATACCTATAAATAATAATAATAAAAATGTAAAATTCCGTTTAAGCATTTTCTGCACTGATTTCATGTCGCATTTTGGAATATACTAACAGTAGACCTATGCAACATTATATAATGACAATATTTATGAAAAAGTCCTAAGTACATAGAGCAATACCAAAACTTGGCAAGTATTCAAAGGTCTGGTAATGGAAAATAGCCTCCATTACTTCAGTAAGATTAGATGCAGAACTTTGATATATCTATTTAATACTTTTCAGAGTTTACTCAGCTTTTTCCCTTCTGTAAACATGAATAGATTTTTTCTTGAAGAGTAAAATTATTGAATTCAAATTGCTACAAAAAAAAATTCAGTTTAGTCTTGATATGTTTATAAAGAACGTCTTTGTTTTTTTAAGCCTATTTTTTTAATAAATATTTAGTGAAATTAATCCACTATATAAGGGAATATTCTTCTATTTCCTCTAGCAGAACTACGCTGTCCTCATTCCTCCCAAAATAGATACTTCTTGCCACAAGGCACAACTTCTGTCAGTCCTCCAAAGCTCTAATATCTCCTGCAATAAATAAAATAGGCATTTGCCTTGGGGGGAAAAAAAAAAAAAAGAAATCCTCTTCTTCGAAGACCTGTACTAAATGTGATAAAAAGACCAAATATACCTCCTAAATCAAACTTAGCAATGAAATTTCTTACTGAAATAGAGATGTAAAAGTTATGAGGGACAATTTCCAACCAGCATCATTAGAAGACTGAGGTATTTCTAATACACTGTGAAACAACCTCCCAAACTCATGGTGCCATTGAAATACTGCCTATTTAAAGATACTTTTAAACTAAGATACTTTAAAGACCTATTTTCTTCAAAGAAAGCCATTTTCTTAAACGCTGAACAGTTTATTTTGATTCTCTGTCTTCCTTTATGGTGCTGATTTTTTTTTAAACTTTTTGTTTCTCAAACGATAAGTCAAAAAATGGAAAAGGATATTGTAACAAATTAAAAAAAATCAGCTTCCAAACAAAACGGTGAGCTTTAAGATAAAATTCAGGATTCATATAGCATGAATTGCAATGACTGTGGGCCATACCTATTATTCCGCTGCCAGGTTTGAATTTGTCTGTATTTTGTTACACATTTAATACACGTCTATTATTTTTACATTTGCTATTTTACACATAATTTTGTATCTAGTACTTAATTACATATTTGTTTAACTTAAATATGTCAAGAAAGGAAAGGAATAATTGTAGTTGGAATTTCAACCATTTGGATGCCACTGTTGACTTTAGCAGGAGTCATACAGCTGGACCACAGACAGCACAGAGTGAAAATAGACTATATCGGCTTCTCGTTTTGATCAAGATCTGGATAACAACATTCAAGCACCAAGCACATTAGGGCATATGGAGGTAGGGAGAGAGGAAAAGTAGGTGATAAAAACCAACCCTCACCCTAAGATCTCTTGGAAAGCTGAGATGAGATAAGATGAGCTAATAAGGTCAGTGGACGTATTAAAGGCAGCTACTAGCAATGAAACAATTATATGCATGAATGACATTGAAGCAATCCACAGTGACAGCTGCACCAAAGAGCCTGATGGAGCAGATTCTGCCCCATTCACACCCTTGTGATACCACCAGTAATGAAGGACGAAATAGGCCAAGAGACAGCATGTTGAAGCAATTCTTCATCTCATTGTTCAAACAACCCTAATCTTGTAGTGCTCTGAAGAGACTTCAATGTGAACACCTCAAAAGCTCTTTCAGACAAAAAAAAGGAAGATTTTGCATTATTCAGAGGAGAACAGACCTGGTGCCACTTTACCATATGTTGATAATTTCTTTACTTCTGCTGGAGAAACATCTTAGAAAATAACTGGTAGAATATTTGGCAAACTAAGATGAACATGTGCAGGACAGGCAACCAGAATAAAGGAGATTCAGGTGTGGACATACCATGTTTAAATGATCACCTCATAGTTTTTTTGTTGTTGTGGAGAGGGAAAACTACATTTATAACCTCTGATTCAATGGTGCATCTTGCAGAATAACAAGCTCCTTCAATTTACCAAGAGATTTCCTTGACAAAATCACAACAACAAAAGAAATACAATATAGTTTTGAATTGTTCAGGTATTGGGAATCAAGGGTGAAATTCTCGGATGGCCTAAATTAAGATTCCTTCAAATCTGAGTGATGAGACTCACAGAGCAAGAGCATAACTCTGGAAAAAATGAGGAAAGGGTGATTGATGGGGGTGGTGTGGGGGAGCAAGATTCATGTCAACAAAGCAGCCTTACTTTTTAAATAAGGCACAAGAAAGTTTCTATTCTAAGACCTCTATGCTATACATTTAAATGACTGAGAAGAGAGGAGAAAATGTGTGTCTGAATTTACTAAGACCAGGTCAAGAAATGTGTTGGTCATGCAATGAGACATCTTGAAGCACTTATAAAAAAAAAAAAAAAGCTAGAATCCACACAGTTCTCACACAAACAGTTGCTGCACTGGCTTTAAAATGTACAAGAAACAGGACAGTTGGTAAACTGAAGGAATCAGACCATAAGTAAAACATTAAAATGAATATATTCAATCCTACTTTCTAACAAAACAGTATCCGCCAAAAAGGACAAGTTGATACTTCTAACTAAATCTGTGCTCAATCCATAAACACTTTTAAGGAATTCAAAAGTCTGTGTCAGGAATTCAGAAGGCAGAGTGCTGTACTGAATTTATGCTTTAATCATAGGTTGGCTTTTTATCTCAATGCAAATAAACAGGTAAGAACCAGATACAAAAAGAACTAACAGACTCCTGAAGCCACAGATAAAAAGAACTACTATCAGTGGGACACAGAGCTGGTATTTAATTCTGGATTTTTTTTTTTTAATCCTTAAGAACATCATCGTCTGCTGAGCACTCAAAAAATCACAATTTCTGCTTTTGTGTCAACTGTTAGAGTGTCTCAATAGATGTCATAACTGTAGGACTGGAATACATTTCAAGAGCAAGCAGCAGGAAATGAACCTTAGGAAATTTTAACTGTGTACAGTAGGTGAAAGGATAGGAACAGGGGGTTATGTTTTATTAGTTTTGTCCATAAGAAATAAAGTACTTCACTTACCCATAAAAAGGGTGCAGGCCAAAATCATAAAGAACATGTTAACACCACTAGCTTGTAATGGATGCAATCACACTATTACTATCTAAATTTTTGTTTATTTTTCAACAGATTGGTGTCTGCAAATCATGCTGTCTTACACTGCCGTTCCTCTGTAACCTTAACCATTATTCCTACTGTGTAAAGTGAAGCACAAATTTAAGGTGACAAAGCACCAGTTGGCTGATGTGAAGTATGCTACGAAAGCAGAAACCTCTGAAAGCTTCACAGCCATTATGAAATAACTGACCTATATGAAACTGCTACCATGGTTCACAAATTTATTGTCAGGTTCCAGCCTCTAGCTGTTCTCTGATTGTTCTAAATACTTGACAAACTGAAGCCTTTTCACTTTCCGTTGAAATTGCCTCATCTCCCTGTCAGAGCGCCATGGGGGACTCCATTACTTTTCTGACTTCTTTCCCCTACTGACAAGTCATTTAGCTGGCTTCTTGTTGTGAAGGCTGTCCATGTCAAATTAGCCAGGGCCCCTATTGTCCTTATTACCACTCGAAAAGCCATCATGAGTAATGCTACGGGGTCCCTCAGTTGTCATCATTTGTCAGAAAGAAAGGGAGTGTGGTTACATATAGCTGACAGGTAATTTCAGTGTCTACAATTACCCCAATTAGTCTTGTCATAAACAATTCGATAAATGCACACCAATACAAACAGATAAACACACCAAGGTTTCTCACTATTAATGTCATGTAATGGATAAATCAGTGATATAATGCTGTATTTTATTTATTTCTTTAAACTATCCCCAGCTGCAAGCTGGCAGTTGCTACCTGGTCAGCACAAATTGTACTATCTACTTTCATTAGCTCATCACCACAAGAGAATATGAAAGGCTGTGACAAAATTCATTTAGAGAGAGCGCGAAAGAGCAGATTGCCTAAAGCAGGTGTTATAACAAAGATAAAACAAAGGTTTTCTTTTGTCAGTTCAGTGCCGCAACGAGCTGTAAAGGAGACTATTTTGTCCTTAAAAACAAACATAAAATATCAGAGATACAGAAGGAGAAAGCAGTGAAATACATTCCTTCTGAAATTAAGAACACTTGCTTCACTCCACATCCCAAGTCAATCAGCAGGTGGGGGTCTTCTAACAATATACATATTAAAGTCTGATTTTCAGAGGGGGTCATAATATTAACCAACCTTTCTACATACGGTTTCCATTTTTTTTTTTTAAATACATCTTGCAAAGCCATACAGTTCCCAAAATAGCTGCTAATCATTCCACATAATCTACAACATAATCCCTGCTGTTCCTACATAAGAATTATTTGATAATGGATTTAGTAATTCCAACTCATTGGACAGTCAGTAACACAGTGCTGAAGTCTTTCTGGGCACGGAATATTGATAATATTGACTGTTCTTCTAAAACATCAGGTAGACTTGTTATAAACACAACACTGGAAAAGGTGGCTTTAATAACATCCATATTAAGCACTGAATTACGAATTGCTAAGCTTATCCTCGTGATCCATGTAAATAAACATTGAAATCTTGACATCTCTAGAGTCCACAGCACCCTGTCTGTTTGCTGACCGCAGGCTTAAGTGATGGCTGGAAAACCGAACACAGACATGTTGTTGTAGGAAATTGCTTTTGGCAACTATTTGTTCAAACTCAAGATTTTTTTTAAACCAACACTAAGAACCCACCAGAAAAAAGGACAGGTCTCCCTAATGAGTAATCTATTTTAGCACAGTCTTGTCTAGGCATGACAGTTTACTGAGAGGCTTGAAAAACTCGTAATTACCAGTGTTACAGGGCAATTAATGTATATTACACTGCACTACTCATGGCAGCAACTGTCATTTTCTCAATAAAAATGAGTACTCTTCAGCTAAAGGTGACATTAATTGGGACTTTAATGACTATGCAGAGGAGCTGAAGCCAAATATGAACAAAACAGCGATTCAATGAGCGACTTCAGAAACGAGAAAATTGTACTAAAATGAGATTAATTGCTGTTTAGAAAAAGGAAAGAACCTAAAAAGCTATTAAATTGCAGGGTTTGGGTGCCCGGGTGATGGTTGTGATGTTAATCTTGCATTCTCACAGCAGGCAAATATTCACTAAATTCAGAGCCTTTTGACAGCAGGAAAAATCATGTATGCTTAACTTCAATCCATCAAAAATATATTTCAGCTTTTATCAGTGTTCTAAATACTTCTGCAATTTCAAAAATTACTGCTCCATTCCTTGGCTGTCATCATGCAAATGCGAACACTGTCAATATTGCTATGAAAAATTCCCTGGCTTCAAAAGGCCTACTTCGGTGATAAAGAAAGAAAAACGTGAAGATTAGAATTGCAAAACACACACTACTAATATAACAGAAAGCAACAATAAGAATTTAATGTTTAAGTTGTGGAAACTGCTAAAATAGAAAATGATGGGGTGTTGTTTTAGTGTGTGTGGGAAAAAAAATCAAAGAATTCCCCCACTCTCCCATAAAATCTTTCAAAGCTTATAACTTTATAGATAATTACTCATTGCAAATAATTAGGACATAATTTTGCAGCTTGACTTCAGGTGATATAATTATTAAAACTGCTCTGTAGTTTCTAAAAGCCTTTATCCGTGCTACTTAATTCTTTAAAGCAATTATATAATTGCTTTTCTTTATAGCCTTTTTAACTGTCATGATGACTGTATACATAAAACATTGCACTTAAACTCTGACATATAAGAGGGATAAACATAGCTCTGATTCACTTTGAAGTTATATCTCCTGTAACTTCGAATTTTAAAACAGAAAATCAGCTCAGCCATTCAGGTTGAAAATTGCATATGGAGTATTCACATGTCTTTTAGAAGCAACCCCTTCTGTCACTGCTAACCTGCACCAGTTGTACCCTAGAAGAGACAAAATTAGAGCTTATCATTTTTTACAATTTCCTATTCCATAATCTATTCTGTTCATTCTGCATCTTCATAGTTAAACATCCATCTCAGCTACACTTTCAAAACCTCTAGCCACATTAAGACATGCATCTACAAGGCAAAAAAAGAAAGATGATGACAATCAGGACACGGTATCTTCTTATCAGCAGGTTTCAAAGACACAATTAGTAGCATTATACCTATTTGCACTTCTGATAGCTAAGTTTAGAAAATCCACAATATGCATGTAAACGTATTAAGTCCAAAAATCATGGGAAACAGTTTCAGTTATGAACTTAAACCAATTACTGTGTGCTGAATTGGGTCCATGAATTGTCATGACATTAATTTACCTACACTGCATACAGTACTTAGATGATTAGTTAAGACTGTTAGTTACCCATTACTTAAAGCATCTCAAAATTTCATGAGCTAATATTACCATACCAACCTTTAAGTTACGCATACAGTTCATAAACTTAATATATTTAAAATTTGCTGATGCAATATTTTGTATTTAACATGCAGTCTTTTGAAAAGGACAAACAAAACAAAGCAATGCATGGGCACTTCAAGGTTTTCTGTTCATAATTTGCACAAGTATATGAAATAACTTTCCTTCAGCTAGTTTTGACGTCACCAAAGTCAGGATTGATGAAACCATACTTTGTCAGCTGGTTTAAAACACAGCATAAATATTTCAAGTGAAACAGCTCCAGTAACATTTTTAAAAGAAGTCTGGAATTTGTGTATGCAACACAAGATTTAATCTGTAATATAAAGCTCTGACCATGAATAACAGCCAATCCCAGAAGTTACACCATGCCTTATTAACACCTATGATACCTTTTCTCTGTATTAAAAAGCTTCTTGTGAACTTTTCAGCTACCAGAATTCTAGGCATCTCTAAAGAGTATTTCACACTTCTGAACCCAAGGCTGGCAAACACAATACCACAAAAGAGGGAACATTAAGAGCCACTGACGCAAGAAACTGAAATCAGAGTCCAATGTAGTTAGTGGCTAACTACTTATTGTCTCTAGAAAAGCAATGACTTTCATCTAGAGAACTATACAAAAATTGTCATTTTCCATACTATTTATTGTTCCACTCCTGACAACCTGCATAGCCTGCAGGGCAAGTAAAAGTCTGTTAATATTTTATTTTGGAAGTGGAGAAAATGTGTTTATTTTTTCAAGTGAAAAATGTATTCTTTGTTCCTTTCATATTCAAATTATATTCTATTAGTGGCATAGTTCTTAAGCTTTAAAAAAGAACAAGCCTTAAATTTGGACTTCGGAAAGCATCACCTCAAAGCATAAAGAAACAGGTAACTGCTGAAAAAAATCCTCAGAATTTTTTTCTTGTTCAGGGATTAATACAAATAAAATAAGTGGCCTGCAGTAAATACAAACCATAGGAGGGAATTACCCTGAATTTAAGGGGACTGTACTTTCACAACACTTTTGAAAGTTTCACTCCAAGTTTGGTAACAGGACCAGTTTAAATTCATGTTGACAATAAGAGCAGGAATCCATATATTTACTATCCCGGTACTTTCCTTTTTCTCCTCTTTCTCAATTTTTGTCCTTATTTAATCTTCATTACATGCACAATATAATTTCATATGTCATACCTAAGTCTGTATTTAAGCATTCCTGTATGCTTTTTTTGCAGGTTACTTTGTTTTTCCACTTTGTTAACAGCATGAGCTTACAAAATCACAAGTCATGTCCAGATGAAGCTTTTCATAATGTCAGAAGACATTCTTCCCTCTTAAAAATGCATTTCTTTCCCCGCTATATATATTTAGAAAAATAAGTTTAATAATTACAGCTCTACAGTACATTGCAGATATATACCTATTTAAAAGCAGCAAATACTTGTGCAAACTCCAAAAGAAAAATTATAGTGATTGGTCTACAAGATAGAGCAAACATGAACTTATTTTTTTAAAATCCTTGTTTCTCAGGTCAAGTTACTTGAAATGTAACAGAACTTCTTGCTAACAGTAGCATTTTCAAACTGTTAGAGTTGATAATTTCAAGACGTTTGTCATAACCGGTTAAGAAAAATTAATCAGGACCCAAGGAGAACTAAATACAAATGTCCTAGTAAGGACAAAGAGAAACACATCATGCATCTTTTGCTGAAGAGACGATAAAAAAAATCCTATTACTAACTCTGTCAAGCTATGCCTGATATGTTCTTATACAGAATCTGAAGATGCCAGTGGTCTTTGTGTTGTCCTGTAACACCATGCACTAATTATTGACTTGTTTAACAATGAGATTGGGATGAGTGCACTGTGGAATCAGAAGAATTGTTTCCATACACAGAAATGCACATCTGTAAAGTCTATTAGTCCTAAGCTTTGGGCACTCTTTTTTATGAGTGCAGAAAAATAAGAGGATCAATTAGCAAGAGCAATAGAAGTAATGTAAGAGTTGTTTGTACTGCCTTCAGTGTATATTTTTTTAAAGTTCTGTGAAATTCTGATATCAGATTTATCTCATTTAATCTGAGTTATGGCTTTCTCAGCTATTCTCTGAAATATTACAGAGCCTCACTCTATCTTCAGGTCTGAAAGTTAAAATATATCATGACTTAGATCAAAAACACTTGAATAAAACCAAGATCCTTACCTAGATCCCATCAAATGGCACAACTAGTGTCTCCCTATCAATGTTAATAATTTAATCTTCTAATACTACCACTGGGGGGATGAGGAACAGAACAAACACAATACTTGTCATGTAGGAGGGTAAACAGAAAGACCTATTACCTGTGGATTAGAACTCCCATAGGGTTGATTACTTTCCAATTCTGGTTGTAATTAGTATGTTTTTGGTAGACCATTTCTCTTGCTACTATCACATCATCTAAGCATAGTATAACCACCAGGCTCATAAATTTATAAGCCAAGAAGTTCCAGTTCAGGATGGCATCCAAGTTACCGTTTGGATAATCAGCAGCAAAGTTGCTCTGAATTAACAGGCAATTATAATGTTAAACTATCTATCTCATTAACAAAGATAGTTTGTTCAATTAGTTTTGTCACCTGTTACCTGAATGGGCTTTTCCATACATCTGAACCACTGAATTTCTATTACTTCAATTAAAAAAGCCAGTATCAATTGTAATGGAAGGAGAAGAATACTCAAACCTCCACTGGCTTTGACACTGTTTTATTATGGGTTCAGCAGGCACTTATGGGGGTCACCACTTCTGACAGGCTTCAGTCAGAGAGTAGGCTTCCCCGTCAGATGTTTGAAATCTGAGGGTTTGGTTCTACTGGCTTTGCCATGACCACGCAAAGCCTACAAGTATTTTTTGGATGCAGTGAATCAATATACACACAGCGGCAACAAACCACAGACAAAATGCAAAGGCATTAACAGCAAGGATTTGGAAAGCTGGTCTTGGACCTTAGGTCTAAACCTTTCATGGCAACTTCCTTTAAGATACAGTTGCATTTGAATCAGGTAAGAATGAATGAAGTACATGCTATTTGAAAGGTTTGCCATTCACCAAGTTTTCTTACAGATTCTTGTCTTATATTTCTCCTTCGAATCACACAGGTCTGAGTGAGTCACATTGGACCTTTAAAAATATGACAATAGGTACTTTCAAAACATGTTTATGCTAGGATAAGATTAATTATACCCTACCTCCTTCTATTGACTATAAAAGGAGCATATGTTGACTCCTGTGGAATGAGATCACCCAAACTGTCTAAGCTCTTCAAAATCTCCAGTTCTGTTCCAGTGAATCTCAGGAATGGTTGTAGAGGTCTTACTGAAGAAACTCACAATTTATCTCTATGAAGTCTGGGAAAGACACAACAGAACAGGTTCCATAACACACGCGACATTCTTGTCCCCCATGCCTCCATGACGTTTACCATGAAGTCTATCCTGTCAGGCTTTCCATCACATCGAGTGTATTCTCTCATTACATCTGCAGTGTTATACAAGCTGTAAAAAAAAGTATACCTGATCTTTTTTTCATCTCGACACAGCATATAATGATGAACTTGGGGCCAGAATATTTTTTCCTGCTCATTACAACTTTTTGTTGTGTGGACAGAAAGAACTGAGAAAGTAAAAACAAAATTAGAAGGTGAATGGTGTCTCATACAGTCAGTACCCAGGAATGCTGTACATGCTTTTATCTCATTTAGAGTTATGTATATTTGGTAATATACAGAGAAAAATGTACAATATGGTTTCTGTGTAAGATGTATTATTGAGGTATCCAAAGGTAATGAAATACCTAGTTCCAGTGCTTGGCAGACTGTCCATGAGCTGATGTAACTCACTGACAAAGAGGACACGGACCCAGCAAAGTGGGACAGTTTTCTCCTGAAGCACTGAGCTATGTTTGTTATGACAATACCACAGTAGCATCAAGGAAGTACAGAATTACATAATTGAAAGCAGGAAAAAAATAGGAAAAAAAGAAAGGTGGGGAAGGGGGCAAAGAGAGAGAGACTCTCTCTGCTTTCTTGGCAATGAGCCATTAGTTGACTCAGCTGCCTGTGGAACCACAAAATCTTAGGGAGAAAGATTAAATCTGTGATTCCCTGTATGGGCTTCAAAGGGAAACTGGCTGATTGTTCTGTAAGACGAAATGATCTGTAATAAAAGTCACATGAATCACAAAGGTTAGTAATCTTTTGATGATCAATGGCAACAAGAAATATTCTCTAGAATACAGCTAGATATTGTGGTCCACACATGAACCCTAAGATCCCTAGGAGTTTGCCACAACAAATGAATACATCTCTAAACTCACCTGATAAACTGACTACACTAGTTTCCATACTTGTTTCAGCTCTCCTCAAATATTCTGCCCTTCTTTAGAACAGTACTTGCTTTCATCAAAGCCTCTGCTGTTCTTCTCTCAGCTACATTCAAAACCAAACCTCCATCTATTTTCTCTTGACTTCATTGCCTTTGACACCATCCTTTACATTTCTTCCATGAAATGTTCTCTGTTTTCTTGACTCTTATGATGTGCCCTCTACTTTAAGACTTAAACATCTTTTAGAAGAGCTTTCACAACTCTACTGTGGCTTTCTGTGGGAACTCCCAAGGAGCCTCTCTAAATCTTATGTAGGAGAATCTCATTTAGAAACACTAATTTGAATGCTTCCTCTTGTGAGTACATCTGCATTACTGGTTCAGTAATGTTGAAGCACTCAATTTACGATGTGGATCCCAGATCCTTCAGGAGCTAACTCGATACAAGGTATGCATTCAGGAACCAAAAGTGGCAGAAACTTCATTGCTGGTAAAGGATACGTGGACCTAGAATCATAACAGATCTCACCAAGTCGTATCTGGGTCCTTCCTTTTTCATGGTGCACCAGTCAATAATGTATGGGATGACAGACAAAAGCTCCAAATACTTTCTTCCAGGTATGTCTCACAACAGTTCAAACTAATGACAATGCCTGTACCCTGACAACTTATTCTATGCATCTCATAACTAGATAGGTATCAATACAGCTAAACAGAGCTTTTCAGTTTCTAGTCTTCTAACCCTTCTTTCTTAATCGTTACGGTCAACATCATCTCATCTATTAAAAACACCTGTAGCTCACATCAGTTTCCATCTGGACTTCTCTCTGGAGCTCCTTCAAATCTCGCTAATTCTTTAAGATATCTTTCTTTCCTACCTTCTCATTCCATCTACAAAGACGAAACTCTTGTACAGGTGCTCAATTATTCTCTGCCTCATTGCAGCAAAGTATCTTTCTGTGAACTTAATCAGTGCTGTCTGCTTGCTCTTCCCTATCTGAATTTTGCAAAAAATAAAATAAAATTGTATGACTATTTAAGTATGTAATTTCTTTCTTTGTGCCTGTAAAGTGGAAGACCTGTTATAGAGGAAGACCTACATGACTTTCACAGTTCTATCATCTCTGTCCATTCACTGGCAAACTGTCAAATCCTACACTGAACTGGCAAACCATCTTTATCCCTTATCCTCAATTGCCTCTCAAGGTTAGAAATAATTCTCAAAAAGCACTCACAAAAGCAATCTGTTCTTTTCCTCTGAATCTCTCATCTGTCAAAACACACGAAAAATGGAGCAGGTTGCTGACATGCTCAGATCAGTGAATATTATGCTGACCAATATTATCTTATTGCCTCTTTGCACTGCACTGTAAACATCTGTTGACTTTTGTATTATACTTGAACATTAAACTCTGTAGAATAAAATATCTTTTGTTCTGTTCTACAGCAATCCCTTGCACATTTTATTAGAATTTCTATGACTATGAAAGTGTGAGAACTTTTCTTCCCCTGCTATATCTGTGCATGTATCCCTTGGCCCAGGGGCTAGAAGAGGCTTTCTACTTTTCAGTTCAGGAGACAATGAAAATTTCAATAGTTATCAGTAAGTAAATACTAACATGTTATAATTATTTGTGTAAAAAAATTAAAGGCAAAACAATACTTGTGTATTTTTAACATATACCTTAATATAGCTATTCATTGCCACTCATGGATGGATAACAGATTTGCACCTCTATTTATTTCTATGTTAAAAATACTTGGAAAAATTCATATGGAAGTCTGGAATTTTAATCTGTGTTACAGATATCTGTGATACAAGTTTCCTCTAGGGGAAAAAAACGGGTACACCTTCAAGACATGGCAGGATAATTGCATACATCTTTTTCTATGAAAGTAGCAGATACATCAACTTATCGCACAAAATGACTCATCATTTGTGATCAAGTTCAGTTAAATCCTATGAAAGCCTAGATAATCAATACTTGACCGTACTAAATTTCAGCAGATAGAGATTTCCTTAGAAATCTAGTATGAAAAAGGTAAAGAAGTCTCCCAATTCCTTCTCAAACTTCTTTATCAGCTCTAAAGAGTTACTTCTCTTTAGTCATTTTAGAAAATGACACAGAAATTGGGACCTTTGGTTCCCACTACCATTTTCTTTCCAGTTTTCAGTTTCTCATCAGATTTCACATCCTTCTGGGATAAAACAATAGTGTGGCAACCATATTCAGGAATTAGATACTGATAGATTAAAACAAATGCTATCTCTTTATTTAAAAACTGTTTGAACATTCCACTTGGTATTCACAGGCAATGGAAAATATCAGCCTCTCACAATGCTGACATTTTCAATTATATAACATATTACATTTTTCATTCTGATACAAACAACATATAATGACATTTACACAGTGAATTTCTGGTAACTAAGGTTTGAAAGAAAAAACATACAAAATCCATTCAAGAAATGCAAGAAGTGCTTATATATGTCTACTAACCCAAGGTATATTCATGGCATTTACTTTTCTTAAAAACTCTTTTGATAAAGAAAAGCATTTCTATAAAAGAGTAGATTGAAATAGTATAAACATTTTGAAAAGTAAGAATCTTTGCAATCCTCAAGAGTGTGTTTGATGTATGAATATTTACAAATGTTATCAAGGTATATGTGCAATAGCTACTTTATATTCTTTTGATCTATTTCCAGGCTTGTAATCAATATCAGATTAATTTATGCTCACAGTTCCTGAATCACAGGCATTTGAGTCGCTAAAATTCATTTTAAAAAATGAATATATGTCAATTTAACTATTTTCATAATTTTAAACGTTAAAGCATGCATTTTTAAAGTAAAGAATAATCATGAACCTATTGTGATGAGAGTAACTCTAAAATAATGCTATTTACTATTTGTCTTTTTTTGTAACTGCTCATTTCCTTATTCCTTGTCATCTAAAACAAAAAGAAAAAAAAGAAAAGCAATTCTAGAAAATGTCTTAATCTGGCCAAAATAAACCTCTGTGGCTTTGGTCCACACAGGCTTTCTTAGTTTCCCGGGCTCCATAGTGGGATAAACTATTTCACGCATGAAGGGATCAGCATTCTTTCTCCTAATCATTGCTATTGTACCCATTACAAAGCATCTCCTATGGATATCACATGCAATCTTAATCACCTCTCAATTAATAACTTCATACTCATATTTTAGTCCCGCTACTTCTACACACAATAATTGCTACTTGAGGACGATACTGAAGCCTTAACTGAATATTCTGAGATTATAGTAATTTCACTACCACTGATACATCCTTACAAAGTGTCCAGACAGCAGTTTCCAGTGAATAACAGCTTAATGCAACTGCTAATCCCCTCCTAGTGCCATGACGGATGTTCGTGCCCGTCTCTTGTGACCAGCCTGGAACTTTGAGAAGCACAAGCCATTTTCTTTTGTGGCTTGATAAGCAATGTGGTAGCTTTATTGTTTGCATAAAAAGTCTAAGAAATCTCTGCTAGCATCAGCTTTAACACCACAAAGGTTCTGTTGGTACACTGAATTACATTCTTCTGAATGTAATATAGGTGGTCTCAAAGAGGAAAGACAGAAGTCAACAGTTTTTGCTTTAATATAGTGATGTTTCAACTAATTTGCCAATTCATCTTACCTGTCTCCTCAGGTTGAAGGGATGCATGGCTTTCTGCCCACTTTCTGAAGATGTTGCAGATTACATGTTAAGGCAACTGACATCACACTGATTGTTCTCACTTGCAGAGGAAAACAGTAGTAGTATCACCTGAAGATCACTACTCTCTATATTCAAAATCAGGGATGGACAGATCACAGGCATGGTGCGACCGAATTCTTTCACAGCACATTTTCTGCTAAATTATACTCCTCTCTATATGATATTAACTCATGCAGTCTAAGCTCCTGCAGGGAGAAAGAAATAACTAACTTCCCCTTATCCCCCTTCAATCAGCCTTTAAACTTCCAGGAATATCCAACTTCCAAAATTCACATAGAGTACTGGTCTGACAAACAGCAACATCCACCATTTCCCAGAACACAGGTAAAAATCAGAAATCTAAGTGAAGTCTGCTACGCTTTCCTCCAAGATAGATGTGCAGATCAGTATTCATTTCTTGCAACTTCTAAATGCTTAGCAGTTTTCTAGGATATGTAACGTACATAAACAAACACACTAAAGGGTTGTTTCCCTTAACTACTTTCTATGTACCACTTACATACAGTCCAAGCACAGATGAGAAACACAGGCTGAGATTACAGACAATAACATATTGCATCTACAACTGTGAAGCAAGTTTTCAATAAGCTTATATTTAATAAATTTAGGATAAATGAAAACCAATAAAGTGTTATGGCAAAACGGTTAAAAAGCAGAAAAGCGAGATGTGTGGCCCATTGAGACCTGATTAGTGTGCTGCCAAATATTTAGGAAAAAAAGAAAATAAGGTGATCCCCAATCTCTGTTAGCTACAGTTGTGAAGAAAACTTAAAAATACATAGAAAGCATAACTAAGAATAGAAAGAAGATACATGTATCTCATCAGCCAAAGAGTGGTACTCTTCTAATCACTGAAAGAGTACTTGTAAGGCACAAGAAGTACGCACAATCAGGAGATGAAAATATGAAGGGCTCCTACAAGGACTGGGATTTAGGCAAAGAAAGGAAGGACTGAGAAAGAAGAGATTGCTTACACAGCCTCAAAAGTAATTGCTCTGAAAAAATATGGGTGAGTGTAAAAGTTGACAATATAAGAGAAACAAAAGGAATAAAGAGAATTCTTACACAACACCGTGAAATTTTTCATGGAAATAACAGGCAGCAAAACAGGAAACCTAATTTTAAATCGGTATGGTTTTGAACTAGAAAGCCACATAATTTTAGGATGGCATTACAATTTCAGGATGTAAAAGCTCAGTTGTTCATAAGAATACAGCCCCTGTAAAAGTTAATAGCACGGCTAGCCACTCCACAGCAAAACCAAAACACTATGCAGGCAGCTTTTAGGAGCGAAATAATAAAGAAAAACTTTTAGTTTTATGGCCTGCAGAGTTTGTTAAAAGGTATCGTGTAAAGTCACATAAAAATTATAGAGAAAGAAAAGCCTAAAATCATCGGTGTCTACAGCTTCAAGGATTATTATTCTGACGTTAGTAAATACAAACATACAAGTTATTTTTGTCATCTGGTTTGCCTTAATCAAGAGCTAAAAATTCATTTATAGCACTGTACACAAATGCCATGTTTATATCAATATCATATGCAGCTTGTATGAAAAAGTACACATTAAAATTGAGAACAGCAATTCATGTAATGGTCAAAGACAACCAGTAACAAAACCACCAAATTCCAGTTGTCAAACACAATTTACTATGTATATTTCTTCTCTTCTCTGTTAAAACAGTAATTATTAAAACTAAAGTGATACGGGTGAGTGTTTATGACTTCTTATTAAAAATCTTGACTTAAAACAGTGTTCATTTAAGCTTAAGGTTAAAGAAAATCATGTAGAGATCTCTGTGCGATGGCCTACTGACTTTATATCCTCTTGTCAAACCTCAGCAGTTTTATTTGCAGTGATACATGCCGGGGAAGGTTGGAGGTTAAAGTTGATAGGAGGGCCAACAGGAAAGCCAACCAACTTCTTTCAAAAGATTACAACCTTTAACATATTAGGATCTGTCGGCAGTTACTGCTAACTTGGTAAATCTACATTTGTGTACTCTTCTGTGAACTGATCCCCAAACTCCAGGCCAACAGGATCAGAAAACCTAATTGTTACTACTTCCCTTCACTTATTCCTTCACAATTTTCCTACTGTTTAAACTATTACTTTCATTTTTGACATTATATTGATGCTTAGCACTTATCATTAGTTCTCAGAAGAACATTAACAGGTAGATAGAATTTCTTTCCTCATTTTCGTCAGCCTGTTTTTCTCTCCCACCCTGAAAATTGAAGGAAGGATTTCCTAGTCTAGGAAAGCTGACATTAAATGTAGTAGTTATATTAAATGAAAGTAGTTACTTTCTTATTTTTAAAAAGTTATCCAGATAAAAATATTGACAAATAAAATCATACAATTACTGGATAGCTGAGGTTGAAAGGGACCTCTGGGGATTCTCAAGTCCTGCTCAAACCATGGTGAACTAGAGCAGGTTGCTCAGGGCTTTTTCCAGTCAGGTTATGAGTATCTCCAGGGATGGAGGCTTCACAATCTCTCTGGACAACCTGCTCCAGTGACAGCTCTCACAATATGTTGAAATAGGATTTCCTATATTTTGTACACACTGCCATTTGACCTGTCACTGGACAGCACTGACAAGAGTCTGGTTCCGTATTTTTTACTCCCTCCCATCAGCTATTTATATACTTAGATAAGATTCCACTGCTCTTCTCAGCTAAACAGTCTGAACTCTCTCAGACTCTCCTCCTATGTCTGATGCTCCAGTCCACTCATCATCTTTGGGGCCCATCACTGGACTCTCTGCAAGTTATTAAAAATTATTACAAAGGTCTTATTTGTAATGATGGTGGTTTTACTTTTACTTGCTCTGAGAACAGTGCAAATTTTTACACTGACTTCAAAAACAAAATCTCTACAAAATAGACTGATCCTATGTAAAAGATAACATATTTTCAATGTATGTGTTCCATGACAGCCACAAGAATATTTCAATATAAAATGAATAAGATTATTCAGTTATCTGCATTTGATACCATTCAGACAATAAATGACTTTTCTTGGACTTCCTCTGAAACCTTAAACTTGCAGGTATAGAGAAACAAGTCAACAGTTACCATTATAATTCTTCAGCTTTGCATTTTAAAATGAATAACTACTCCAGAAACTCTACACAAAATATTATTGTTGCTATGCAAGAACAACATAACTGGAAAAAAAAACCCTGTTATGCTTAACTCTAATACTTTATACAAAAATAAATACACATCTACCTCTTTTTTTTTTTTTTCCTCTAAGAGACAGACTTGGCTTTTAAGTTTCTCCTACTTCTCCACTCCCTCTTTGAAAACCGAGAAGAATATTTGGCAAATGCAAAGATCCTGCATTTCACATCACGTACCATTTAGCTGTTGCTACAATTTTAATTATGCAAAACTCAACGGGCTCTAATAAAATCTGACTAGGTAATTAATACTCTAAAACATACAGTGTGAGCTACTGAAAGGAATGTTCTACACATAAATTCCTTCATGTCATGGAAAAGACTCACGCAGTGCAGTGTGTTTCTCCTTAGGTACAACAATATCCCATGATGTCAACAGCTTTTTCAGCCTATCTGCAATTAACCAAAAAATCTTAACAATTTCCACTGTTAAAGTTTGTTTTCTACTAGTTTCAGTTCAGACCCACTCACTAGCATGTATCACAGCAAAATCAGGGAAAGTATTATAGAAAAGATATAAGAAATATTTCTGTCAAAAACAAAGCACAATTTTAAACTATTGTGTTACTGATGCGCCCAAAAGGACTATGATGACTATACAGTGTTACGTTTATATGTTTATATTTTAGTTACATTTTTGTAATTCAGATATATATATGTGTATCTGAGTGTACATATATAAATCCTAAGATAAGATCTATGTTACGATCCAGATGTTTCCCAGAGATGTGCACATGAAGGGGATTCTCCCACCCTGCCAATTACACACCTAATTTGGTGGTCTGTTGAAGACAGGGAGAGAGGCAGATGCAGAGCAGGCTAGGGGGAGCTTACTGCTATCACATCCCTGTCTTGTGGAAATTAAACAATAATAAAAAAATCTACAGTCAAGGGTATTAATTTTCAGAGCTCCGCATGATTATTTTACAGGGAAGGGCCAGAAAAGTGTAGGACAGACAGTACAGTGTACTTTTACAACCGGGCAAGTCTTTTCCTTAACAGTGAATACACAGGCTGTTCTCTCTGAACTTGTTCCCCCAAACATTTTGCAGAGCAGAATAATTTGAGGAGTAGTTTGACATGATTTGTATTTTTCCTAGAATCCTATCCTTTATCCTCTTAATACAAGACAAAGAACATCTGGAACTTTATGTTATTTTCGTAACATTTTATGCCAAAGCACAGACAGTACTCCTGGATTATTTTTTATTTCCTTGACACATTATAAATGGTGATAAGAAAATGAAAGTTATGAGAAGATCTGTGCTTAGGTTTACATGCTTGCTACAAGAAGATTTTTTCATAACACAGCATATTCATACATCCATATCTGTAGTGCCTTTTATCCCAAGTTTTAAGAAAACACCTTATCAATTTGATGTACTAACTATTGGGCAAATACACAAGGGCCTAGGGTCTGCCTTACAAGATGTCAAATTAAACCTTCAGTCCTCTGATAATACATTTGCATACTTCTCTCTTAAATGTTGTAATTTGAAGTAGTGGTACCAAACAACTACTGATAATAATCCTTCTAATAAAGGAATTTATAAAAGATCATCATCAGTAAGGAGAGTTATTTAGAGCCAGGAAATGTGATTTTTAACAAAAGAGAAAACATTTTAAAACCAACTTCATCACATGTGAAGAAGTAAAAATTATTGTGCCCAAATTAACATACTGTACTGTAGTAATTTTTACTCAATGACAGCTTAGTGTGTTTACCAAGGTTTACTGACAATCAGTCATCTCTGGTACAACACATCACAACTCTAATAGCAAACAGTCATAAAAATCCAACCACACAAAAGACTAGCGAGCGGTGAACTATTTACTAGCAAAAAAAGGAAACGCAACCAGACTCAAAGTTTGACTTCAGCTTCTACAAGTCCAACAGAAGTGATCAAAACTGTAATGATTCTGCAAGAGCCATGAGCTGCAGACTGAAGAATATTAGATTGTACAGTACCTGCTACAGAAACGTTATCACACCTACCACGGCCCTACCATACCATGAGCGATGAGTGGGAATAAACAGACACAACCAGTTGACAACAGAAGGGAGTTTAGTGACAGAATGATGTGAAGCACTTCTTCCTCAAAAACTGAACACCACATACAGAAAGATTGCCAAACCTAATTTGCATGTGCTCTGAAATGCTCTTGTAGTTTAGGTAGTTTGGAGTCCTCAAGCTTCAGGAAGCCTAGCAAAATGGTGAGGCACTATTCATTTGTACTCCAGCTCAAGGTATCTTCTCTAGGACAGCATTTTTAAAGGTAGCATTTTCTTCTGCAAGTTCATGTGTGCAAGCAGAAAAGAAACCTTTACTTTTCTTAAAAGTCCTCAACTCCAAGAACAGGGATGATTTTCCATTTCTATGATCTATCAGTCAGAGACAAAGTCAACACTTACATGAATTAACGATCCAAACTTTATTTTCTAGAAGATAAAACAAGACCCTAAATATTGAAGCAATGTTTTCATTATGAACATATTTCATAATGCTCTTGGGCCAGCAATTAAAACTACAAACTGACAGAATTTTAGCATTTGCTGAAAAAGCACTTTGGTTAAGTTGTTTTATCTGTAAAAAATACTCTACTACGCAAAGACAACTTCTGTGTAGATTCATTTGGTACTTGGCAAGGACAGACCAATAGATCAATGCTCTTGATGTGTGTGCACCAGGGTGAGAGGAAAAAAAAATAAAAAAACCCTCCTCAAGCTAAGCAAGGGAGAAAAACTACTCTAAAGACAGCAGTCAATGCTGTTTGTAAACCACTGCTTATCACATGCAAGCTAAGTTGCCCCTAGTTTGCCAAAAGTGGTATAATCCAATAGTGCAGAACAAGTGCTTAAATAAACTTTTCAACATACCGCACAACCAACAACACTAACAGCAAATGCAATGGGAAGAAAGAAACAGAAACCGGAAATGTACTTTGAAACATATTTTCATGGGATATAACAGACAATTTTGACTAGTAGGAACCTACTGATTCTTACAAATAGTCAAACGGACTGCTAGCACGATGTCATTTATACTATTCTGTGGGTAATTGTGATAATACAATTTTACATTTAGAAGCTAACGATTCAAAATTCATTTCTAGCCATTCATTTAAAAAACCAAACCAAAACAAAAAAACAACACATAAAACCCACAAACCAGCAACCCATCAAAAACATTTTTAGAAGCACAGCAAAGTAAAAAAACAACAAACAACCAAACAATCAAACAAAAAAAAAAACAACCAACAGAAAATGTGAAGTATGCTTTAATATGGTAGTGTGTTAAAAGCTAAAGGACATGTATGTATATACAAAAGATAAAGCTATCACTGCTGCGTGGACTGCAGAATGTTATCACTGCTATTTTTCCTCATCCTTGGAAACATACGGTTATTCTTAATACCATAAGATTCTGAAATTTTATAACATTTTGGATTTCTTTCAGATGAAAGTCCATTTTATTGTTTTTTAATTAAATCTATTTCCTCAAAAGGTCTTTAAAGGCTTTACAAACTACCTTGCATTTTATTATTGCTGACAGTTATCTAAACCACGCTTGAATGCCCTCTTTATCCTTTAGTGAACAATTGAAAGATCATATGCTAAAAAGACTTCTGCTTTCTCTTCTTCTAGCCCTATAATTAAGGCATTTTAATACATTTCTTCATAGTCATTAAGAGAGCACAATGTTAAAAATTAATGAAATGAGACAATTTTGAGTTTAACAACCATAAATACATACAACATAAATTTGTCTCAATTGTAGATATGAAAAAAGCCTTCTTGAAATCACATGACAAGATTACTGAATTGTCAAGATTTTGCTTTTGCTGTCTAAGGGTATTTAAATGATGTATGGCAGCCTGACAATACTACAGTGTTGTTACGTACCCTACAAGAGAGGTAAACATTTCTGTCAAACATTCAGATTCCATTGGTTTTAGTATGTTTTTGTTTACCTTATATATAAGCCTATGAAAAAGTAGTACTGCTGGATGCTGCTGAAATGGATGAGGAGAGGGCAGAAAGGAAACAAGACAAAGACGTATGAAGGGAAAAATCACAAGTTGATTGTGAAAATCTTGATATATAATGTAAAATATCACTACAATAACACCTACTTATACCAGTACTTTATAAACACTTAAACTAGAATAAACAAGATTTTCATAATTTGGATTTTTTTTTCTAAGAAATAGTTCTCTATGTTCATGCATCACACATTTTTGTGACAGACATGTTAATAAGTAGTTTTTTTTAACATTGTGAAAGCAATTCTGTGTTTCCAAGTACATCATCATTAATTCTATATGCACCAATTAAATATAGGATGCATCTGTATTATAGCTATATCTTTACTGAGTTTTTCCAAAAGGTGTTATGAACAAATCTTACAGCTCATCTTTTAAAACTAAGTCAAGTTTTTTGAGGTAGAAGTTCTTTATGCTTTCTCAACTAAATGTTAAAATGACACAGTGAAGCATAAAGCAAGAAGATTACAGATTTTTTTTTTCCTTAAGATAGACATTAAAAAAAAAAAAGTTGCTCTCCAGAAGATTTTCTAGAGATGTCAGACTGTTATATTATAAACAACCTTATTAGTCCTTTATAATTACAATAGGTACCTCTGGACAAGATCGAGCACACATGACAAATGCTTCTGACTTCTTTTTAAATCGAACCTGGAAGGTCATCGCTGAACAAACAGAATGCAATACAACCGGGGCCATAAATTGTGAAAGCTAGCAAAAAGGTAAGGTTTTTTGATATTAAAAATTAAAATTATTCCGTTCAGACTTTTCTGTATAAAATCAAGAAATAAGAGGATTAAATAGTTTTAAAAAGGCAAGTAGCTGAAGAGAAAGAAATCCTTTCAAACTTTATTACCACAATTTTTCTTTCTGCAGTTGAACCTGTATTTTAACATTTATGCAATTTAAAGTAGTTAAAGTATGCATTTAAAGTAGTTGCTTTATTTTTTATAAATATGTTCTTAAAAATAATTCCTCAGTGAGGGTTTACCCATATTTGTATTTATTTTGTTCAGCATTATGATGAAAACTGTGGACAGTTAAAAATAAAAAAAATCAGTCTCAAACCTATGGGACTTGCTTGCTGTTATCCTCAAATGAAATCAGGAAAAGTATAACACACTACTGTGCATTTTTCCTACCATTTTTATTTTGTTTTAGGATCATTTAACAGTACTGGTAGTTTTGGATTAGATTTAATTTATATGGAGTTAAACAGTAACTTAAGTGACTGGAACTGGAAACCAATTGATGGATCTCACTTTTAAATCTCATATTTCAATTTGGAGAGGAAATGTACGGATTGAATTAGAAAGCTGTAAACTCTTGATGAGAATTAGTGGTATAAAACAAAAGAAAATGAAACCTTCAGTCATTTTCCCTATAGTTAGGCTGAATGAAATTGTAAATCAACAAAAGATTTGGATAGTACTCAAATCAACAGCTTTACCTAATAAAAGTTCTAACAGAGCACTGAGCATACCATTTGAAACAAATATGAAATAAATATGAAATATGAATGACTTTAAAAAGAACCATATGAGAAGCATAACAGTAAAATCACCAAAATTCAAGCAAAGGAAATTCAAACTGAAATGTATGATGGGCAATTAAGTACCTATTTTGACAATTCTAAGTGGTCAAGTTTTTAAAGTATGACACAGAAACCTTAACCTATCTATATATGAGTGATAAATGAGGCATTTTGTGTCATTACATTCCCATAAATCACTTTCTTTAACTGCTGATGGCTTTTATCAGGTCTAACCTTTTCAAGCTTCTATCAGAGTGCTAACATTTTCAACTTTGACACATACGCAGTTTACAAATTCTGCAGCTGATTAACTCTGTGCAGAAGCTCACTGCCATCATTGTCTTCTTCAAGTTGGGTTACAGCTTCAGTGTCTCAAAAACTCACATGCATCCTTTGTATGTCACAAAATCCCACTCAATGTATTGAGCTGTGTTGCAAAGGATATAAAGTATTTCTCCTTTTGAAACAAATGAGAATATACTTTCAAAATTACTCTTCTACAGAGAGCCTGAAATATATATACTGTTCACTATTTTAAAGTCAACTAAACAGTACATTCCAAATACAGAGAAATAGTCAGAAATGAGTACAATAAAATGATCAATTTTGCATTATTTTATTATTCAAATGAATTTGGGTTCAGATTGATACTCTTGATTAAATCAAAAATGTTGTGATCAACATCTCTGAGGTAAAGATTAATAAAATAATAAAAACCAACTAAATATTACAGCATATCATATATACTCTATTACAAAGTATTGCATTTATAAGCTGATCATGATCATGGGCCTTTAAATCATTTTGTGGGATTCCTCACTGAACTCTTGTCTGAACTATCTTGTAAATTTCAAAGGTTATAAATTACAATATCTTGAAATTGTAAATTTCAAAGATTCAATTTCAGTACTATACCACAAAATGAATTGGCCCACAATAAGTTCAGAACAAAATAAATGCAAAAGCAAAAAAGAAATGCAGGAAATAATATTTTATCATGCTTAAGTGAGTCCAAAGATTTCAAGGAACACTTGCTTTCCATAGGAACTAAAATTAAATTACATATTTACATGACATACACCATTCTTCCTACAAATAAGTGATAAAATAGTTGATAAAAATCCATCTAGGTGTCTACCTTCAAAAACTTTTTAATTTACTGTACTATATTAACAACGAGAAGCCGGCAATACAGTAGTATTTTGTCTTAGTAGCATCAGTACATAGCAAGAATGTTAGTAGGTTAGACAAAATGCCTGCATTCTCACTATTTTTATTTAAAAATGTGCAGGATGTCATTTAATTCAGATGTACTTCGTCTATAGAAACAAGCAATGAAACATTCTAGGAAATGCACTTACAAGATGTAATTGATATAGACACTGAAACAAAGCTCAAGTTTAAAGAGATACTGTCTTTAATAATATTAGTCAGATTGAAGAAATTTTCATGTTGGTTGTGTGACCACTGGAAGCCTGGTACTTCAGATGGTATTAGTTTTGATACGAGCTAACTAGACATCAGACCTAAATAATGAAACCTGAAGAGACAGGCTTGGACCCCGCAAATAAGAATGTCCGCAAAGGCTCTTGTGCAGCTGATTGTCTCTCAATGATAAACAACAAATCTTAGGAAAACACTGGAGGAAGGAAGATTTTTTTCCAGCATCACAGCTAACACAGCCTTGTAACTTCAATATCTAAGGCCTATCTATCCATGACAAATTAAAAAGTTCTTTATTTCACTAATAATGTCACACATCAGAGAAGCTGTGCAGTTACACTTTGACAATTCAGATGTAAACCTTGGAATGTCTGTAAGTAATCATGACAGAGGCATATTTATCATTTAAAACAAAAAGACATGATTTCTTGATGTTCATATCAAAGACTAGTGATGGATGAGAGCATGCTAATCAAATGACAAACCAGAAGAAACACATGCTCTTGCTATTTTGATTAGGGGAGGAAAATGAAGATCTCTTTTCCAAATTAAAATGCAAACATTCTAAAATTACACACACAAATATATACACAAGTTTGTATAACACATTGTGTATACGTCGGAGCTTGGTATGTTCTCATGTAGCCATGCTACAAATACTGACTAGAATAACTGCCAATTTACTTAATGTCAGAAGTCGTCACATATAATAAAGAAAATCAAACATTGATGTTAATCAAGTCCAGTTAATTGCTTATTAATTTATATATTCAGATGCACTTTTAGCTTTTTTATATTAAAACTCCTCAAGTAACAAGACTGAATAATTTTACCTCTTCTTGTAATTTGTTTCCTAATGTCTTATTTCTAGGTTAAAATTATGTGCAATTATGCTTATGTGAAATTATGCTTATGCCATTTAAAGTTCCATAAAATTAATGTAAGCATTGCTGAAAGTAAAAATGTGGAGTGTTCATGAGGTATACAGTATTGCAAGATAAGCGTGGAACTTTAGAACCACATTTTTATTGTGAGGTCTTACATTTTTGATACTCAAGTCGTCTTATTTCAGTGCCTTGCTTTACGTTTACCCAAAATGTATCAAACCACTAATGCACATTTAACAAGAACTCTGGAGCATCAAAAACTTTTCTTACTAAGCATGAGAGTCACAGCTGCTGTCAGTAAGACAGACAAGTCTTTATTCAGCTTGTAGATCCATAGGCACTGGCAATGTCCAATGATACTTTCACAAAGTACTTGTCAAACAATGGTCATCCAGCTCCTTGAGATCAATCTTTCCTTTTCTCTTTTAAGCAGTTCTCTCTCATGCCTTTTCCGTTACAATTCTACAATGAGTGAATAACTTTTTGGTATCCACAGACAAATACCCTGGTCACTCCTGTTCTGAACAAAGAAAGAAAACTCACTTTGCTGACTGGAGAACTATTCATAACCATACTTGTTCTTACCTTGCTGTAATTAAGAAACCTACAAATAAAGTACTTAACCAAAACAAACATACAATCTAGACTAACTGCCTTTTTTAAAAAGAAGATGAGTTCCCCCACATACAATTTTCGAGAATTTACAAGAAGGAACGTAAATCAAACTGGTGACACTGAGAGGGAAAAGGAATATTTGAAATGAAAATATTCTTCATCCAAAAATGATTATTTTCTTTTTGTTAAAAATGATTTTCTTACTGTTAAAATGATTTTTACCCAAACCTTTGAGCAGAAATGTATTTGAAATAAAGAATTATACAAATGCCTGTTAGAACTGTAGTGTTTAAAAAAACAGACCAACACCAACAATCATTTTGCTCTGCTACTCAGCACCCCTAATAAGACACACCTGATGGTGTACTTAATGCAACTTATCCATATACCCTAAGTGTCTCCTTTAAAACAAGATTACTGTCCCGGGAAAGCAGAATCCTGTGCCCTGGAAACACAGATCTGCACTGTACAATCTCACAGAATAAACAAAATGTGGGCAATTTCAATACATACTTCTCAGTATATATTGAGACTACTCTCACAGAGGCTGAAAGGTAATTTGGGACTCTGCAGTGAAACTGTATGCCAAGATTTCCTAGACACAAAGAATTTGTGAAGCTGTGTGTAAATGTGAATGTTGCCCATTAACCAGCCAGGGACTATTGAATCTATTCATTTTATACCTCAAATTTCTCTCAGATTGTGCACTAACCTCAACAGTCTTGTTTTTATGTGCTTTATTTACTGTGAGTCCTATTTTTGTAATCAGCTATTGACAATATTTACTTTTTTCTTATATTAGTACAAATATCTTTATACTCTATATATAGTAGTTTATCATTCAATATTTTGAAGTGTGCTTAAGACACAACTAAATTCCTCCACCTCTTGGACCTTTTTTTGAAAAATTTACTGGATGCCCAATATATTTAATATTCAATAGCATGTGAGAATAATTTTTATGCAACTCTGATAGTTAGAAAGATAGATAACTCAATTATTAGATCATCTATCAAAATATTCAGATGTGTAAGAGGCTACTAAAAAGATTGATGACTGAGAAAGTCCACTGATTCTCTAGCCATCATATTCACACATTTGGCTAGACAACATTTTTCGCTGCCTTCACAAGCAAGCTTCATTACCCATCACTCCACTGAAAAGAGTTTATTATGAGGCTGCCATCTTGGCAAGACTATTATTTAGATGATAAATGTTGGGGGAAAAAGTGTGTCTAGATTTTTTTTTAAGATGAGCTTTTTGACAGATAAAACAAACAGCATCTACATTTCTAATTAACTTAAATTTGGCATATACAAATACAGGTCAGTAAAGCTATGATATGCTACTAGATTATCTTCTGTCTGAATCTTGCCCTTAATTTGTAAAATGTAAATTAACTAATTAGAAGAAAAGAAGCATTATTTGTGACAAAATGCTCCTTCTATTTCTTTGCTTTGTGACATTTATGATCAACTGTAGTCCTTCATTCTAACTTCTCATAGATAGATAATTGTACTCACACTAATTTATTTGTTTTCTATTATTTTAAACCACATGAAAACTTGAGATTTCTGAAGGGAAGGATGCACAACAGACTTTGCAACATGCAGCGAAATTACATACTTGCCAGCTTCATTTTGTTTGCAATATTATGCTGTTTGCATGTACATGTAACATGAATACAGGCGCAAAGATACCACTTTCAATATTCAAGCACCAGACTCAAAGGGAAATCTCTATAGAAATTCTTAAAAAATTACTGAAAATCTCTGTATTCTTTCTGTGCATGATGTATAGTAATAATAATAAACTTGTGTTTCATTCATTAAGAGTTAAATTTCACTTTATATTCCTACTTCCCTCCTCAATTGTCATTTGAAATGGATTAGACTAGCAAATATAGAGTTACATGAAGCAAGGGGGAGTTGGTCATTCTTGAGTTTCAGCCTAGCAACTTGACCTTGTTAAATAAAAAAAATATATGATATCATAGTTTACAGGAAGGGATTCTTTTTGCTTTGGCTTGGTTTTTAACTATTACTAGATAGATAAAGACTCAACACTAAGAAATACATTGAAAATGTCAGATGTAAATGTCAATTAAAAATTACAAGGAATTCTGAAAGGTAATGTCTGTGGGGGGTTGACATTCTTTGACATAGTGGAGTGTCTGCAACCAGGCCTTTGGCAAGCAGAGCAGGATCTATGCTGTCAGCTCTTATCGTACATAAACTTAGATGCTTGTCTAATCTGAATGAGAAATACCACGAAAATTGGAGCTGAAGCCTTCCAGTAATGTAGATGGAAGTTGAAAATGCTCTATCTGCACTACACAAGTCTCCCGTGACATGATAATATTTAAGACAGTACAGAAAAATATAAGGCGAAAAATAATTTAAATAAAGCTTTATAGTGCCTCATTTACTACTTTTTAAGTTAAGCATGTAACAATCTTGCAGTTAAAAAGGCTTCAGTGGTTGAAGTAAATTATAATGAAAATCCCATTTTGATGTCCATATTATAATATTTAAAGAGAAAAAAGCATGAAAATGTATACTTAACTAATATCAATCATTCAACTGTAAACACTAAACTGTATACAGTATGGTCTGTTTGTTTTGACAGAAGGAGTTTTGATACAAAATAGTCTAAAATAATCAGCACAACAATTAATGTTATAGCGATGCTGGGCATGAGGTGTGGTCTTGATGGAAGACATCTTCATGGTCTGTTATTCAGTCACCTTATTGAATGAGGTGATGACCAGTAAAATGTGAAGATGTTACTTCTGTGCTAAAGTAAAAAAAAAAAAAAAAAAAAGGCATAAACTGCATGTTGATTTTGATACTGTTTATGTTGTTAAATAAATAAAGCAATGATTTACTGGAAATAAGCTAAGTGTATCTAGAATATTTGTGAAGTGCAGAGGTATGCCTCTCTGTGTGTGTATGTATATATCTGAGAGGAGAACACAGAATTTTATCATCTTCACAAATTAAAATTCTGAATACAGTAAACTAGTAGAAAGCATCATCTCACTGCTTTTGATTCTTGTTGTCTAGAAACAAACCTATCTTACTCAGTGCTTTTAAGGTGAGCAAGTTGGCATGGCAGATTCTAAAAGAAGTAAATTATTTTTATAGAAACATCTATACCTAGTTCTAAGTTGCAAAAATCATCATAAATCCCCCTCTTCTGTTTACATCAATGTTTTATTTAAGATTAATTTACTAATTCAAATGGAGTCAGGAGGGAGAGAAGAAGCAGCAGAGCAAAATCCAGCATGTGTGAAAATCTAAGAGCATTAGATAGCTAAACAAACCTTAAGTCCCTCAGTGTTGCAGTAAGGTCAAAACCTTTCAGCATTGTACCAGTGTGTCAAAATATGTCAACAAACCTTCATACTGCAAGAAGAAGAATGACCTTTCAGTTCTTTATGTTTGGGCTGCCAATGAAGCTTTGGATACTGGGTATGCATGAACAGTTTTCCTAGCTACTTGACAAATGCAACTCCCAAGGTTTCCTCCAAGTCGTTATACCACTGGCTTTCAACTCACCAGTATAACTTTTTAAACAATTTTCAATTGGATCATATTGATACTGCTATAGAACAGGCAGGCATCCATAAGCCCACAGCATGATTCCCTCTTCCCCTACCACCTACAATCAGACAATTATTATTTAAGCAGTCTTCGTAGTAACTTATGTCAAACCATTTTAAACAGTAGACCATAAAAAAATGTGCATCATTTTGATGTTCTGATTCAGTCTTTGCTCACATGATTCATTCTTAGAGTCAACTACAAATGAATATGAACAGAACACTCTTCTCAAAAAGAAACTAATAGAGCAGATGTGTTTGTAACTGAAATGAATACTATATATATTTTTTTTCTTTTCACATTTATCTGAAAGACCTTTTTTTGTTCTACAGGACTCTATGATAATTTCATTACTAAGACTATTGGTTATAAACCAAAGTCTCAAGAGCAGACATTGTATTAATTAACAACAAATTTAACCATGAATTTAGGTTTCAGAAAAGTGTGGCTACTATTTTAAAATTAATTATGAGAAACTTGCATTTATTCTTTCAAAACATACAAAAATAATGACAGACTACAAGCAAAGGGGGGAAAGGAATTTACTACAGGCATGACTTACTATTCTTAGTCAAAAAGAATGAAATGATTCTCTTTCACTGTGTGAAATTACCTTTAGTTTAATATCAGTATCAAATATGACATTTTCCTACACTCTCTCTCACATGTACAGTAAAGTTTCTTTAGCTAACAATGGCATCAAGCTTTCTCCTTGTACTCTAGAAACTACATTCCAGAAGGTACATATTTCTTAACCAGGCTTGCAGAAGGTACAAAATGTAAACTGCTGTATTTGAGTTTATACCTGCTTACAGGAAGTCACTGTCAGTGTCCACTAATTACTATTTGAACTGCATGTTATGTTATGCACATGCAGTTGTCTTGTTTACATAGTGGCAGTGAAAGCTGCAGCCTGCTCGGTGGATGCCATTGTTTTGGAGGAACAAACAGGTAGAAGGAAGGGTTTCGGTGAGTACATGAATCATTTTATACTGTTTGTTCGGTATGTAAGATAGCTTTTTCCTAAACATTACTCTCCAAAACCAGCCTGAGAAAACGCAAGACTGAACTTGCTTTTTTCTGTTTATCAGTGAAAATTCTCAATATCTAAACAGTGTCCTAAATTATAACTGTGCAAACCCACTGACAAAGTACACTTTGTGCATTTTTAATGTGAAGCTTAATTTGAAGATGAGGTTGCAGTGTAGCAGTGCAACTGAAAATTGCTTAACAATACCATTGATGTATGAGCCATAAAAAACCTTGCTAAGCTGTCCCTGCAGAACTCAGAGTAATAAAAAGGTGTTCTTTTGCACTGAGGTGAACAGACATGGTTGACTGAATCTAGGGAGCTGTTCTGTTAAATGAGAAAGTGCCATTTCTTTCCTGTCAGTACAGGCCAATTTAAGACACTCACAGATTTAGTTAGCACAGACTACAGGACTTAATGAAACATACGCATTACAGCAAACAAACCATAGCTACGTTCAAAGCTTTCAGTCAGATTGTGTGCAGAATTAAATTTACATCTGTTACAGATGTGGAAAAACACCCAGAAACTATTCCAGTCTCACCCTTACTTTTCACAGAAACAAAAAAAAGCTCCATCGAAAAGATCTAAAACCTTTCACATTCACTCCTTTCAAAATATCTAGGCATGTATTCCTATCCACATGTAGCAGGTGATGTTACAGCTTTTCTCTGCAATTTCAAATGAACTTTAACTTCAACCAACAGATCAGGTTTACAAAACCCTGAAGGATGGGCTGAGTGTCATGATACATCTGTTATGAACTGATGCATCTTCTCCAAAAGATTCCTCCTTCAGGTGGAAAGGAAAGATACAGGTACATATGAATTGACTCGGAAGCTGGTTCTCACTTGAGAGATCCTTGGATAGGCTGATTCATTAAACCATTCAAAACTGATTCACAGTTTGTCCAGCTACACCTGTCTTTTCATATAAATAGTTTCAGAGAGGAATGAAAGTTAACTGTCTAACCTACATGCAACCTAATCTGTCATCAAGCATTCATTAATCCAACTGCTATTATATTAGAAGAAGCTGTAGTAATTCAGAACTCATTTCAGAAGATGCAATAGTGTTAGTTTAACCAAGCAGTACCAAAATTAAAACTAACAGGAGTTGTTTATTACAAAACAAAACCAAAAACTGAAATGAACAAACAAATAAAAACCCAACCCAACAAAAAAACAAAATCACCGCCACCAAAATACCCCCCAAAAAACAGAATTATGCCTTATTTCCATAGTTAACCTAACATTAAATTCTGGGTTTAGGGAATAACACATCTCAGTAAGGAGACTTCTAGTTTCCTTCATATGAATGTTAAGTCTTTATATATGTAAGAATCACCGGTTTTTCTAGTTGCTTTCTATAAAATAGCTATAAAAAAAGATTAGGCAAAATCTGAAAACTAATTCCAAAACATTTCTAATGAACCCTATTTCAATTCAGTCTAGCTTTTGCAACATTAAAGGTACTTTATTAACAGCTCAGTGTTATCCTATTTTTGAAGTTGCAATATTAATTATCACATGATAAAATCGAAATTAAAATGAAGTTAGCTATGTCTTGGGTTCCTGATACAAGCATAAGAGAAGTTTCTTTCAGAAATGTCAGGTTCAAAGGATACCCAGTATTTTCAAGTTTTTTACACCTTATAGCTCAAGCCAAATCATAGATAGTCATTTTACTTAGCACAAAAAGACAAATACTACAAGTTCGACTTTGCAACAGAAATTTTACTGCAAATCTGAAATGGATCAATGCCTTCATCCCACTTGTCTATTTACCTTTCACCCCACCTCAACTTTGTACCTTTATACTCATGTTATCTATTTAAAATTCACTTAGAGCTGCTTTCTTCTTACACTATCATGGATCCCCTCAAACACATACCCACTGAAAATATTCTAGCCAGTATATTGAATGGGTCCTCACAGCCTAAGCTACTCATTTACACTGATGTGCAAGTTCGGCACCATCTGCATCAGCATCTTTCCTGCCACTCTCGCGAATTGCCTAGATATTGTTATATACTCAAAATTGTTTCTAAGTCTCGTACTCTGGTTATATATCTCACAAATTCTTGTCTATAATTTTCCTGTAGCACAACATCTTTGTCCAACAATGGACAGTCTTCCTGAGGTTCCCATAACCTCAGTTCAAGTTCTCCAATTGACTGCTCTCTGGGATTATCAAATAAGCGCAGGCCCTCCTCATACCAACAACTGTTTTGGCAGAGCATAATCATGCATTCTGACAGTGTTATTCTCAAAATACAGTTTTTCTATCTCTGCTGAATCCTATAGAAACTGCTTTTAAAGGCATTTCCCACACTAAGGCTAGCGATTTTCACTCTGGCATTTATTATTTATATTTAGCTGAAATACTGATGGTCACCACAGACTGGCAACTGATGTTGGCATATGTTGTTAGTTGCATGTTCAAACATGTTTGTGCCATCTTCTCCACCACCCTCAGATTTCACAGAAATGACCTTGTAAACACTAAGAAGGCTTCTTAATCTATGCTATCACAAATCCTTTATTAAAACTTGCATTTACCTCACTTACTGCCTTGCTTAGTGTTCCACCACATACAAAGATAGAATTAAGATGAGTATCTTGCGTAGGATTTAAACAACAGTCTTCCCCAGTGTTAAGTCTTCTTCATTATATACAATAAGAACCTTTATAAGCATAAAGCAGAACTATTTTAACAGTCTTTAAAGGATCTTTATACCAACAAAATCAATGTTCAAAAATTCTGTCCAGCATAACTCACTTCTCTTCTTATATTCTTGTAAATACTTTTTTAGCTTGAAAAGAATGTATTATTATTGTTACATGTAGATAATGTACCAAAAAATGTTTTATGAAAAAAAAGTGAAACGATTTAGATACACTGACAATAAGCAATAAAGTTCTTTACATACAAACCACACTTGTTAGACTGTGAAGATTTTAGAACAAGTTTGGCACCTTGCAAGTATTACAAAATGTTACTGAATCTTCCTTCAGTCAAGTACTAAACAAACTGAAATACAGCTTCTGTACCAAACCAGCTTATTCTGTTTTCCAGCATCACTGTAAAATCACCATATATATCTGACACATGTTAGCATTATCATATGAATTTGTCACAAATATTTCAGCATTCCAATTTGACATACTAATTAATCAAATTCAAAATGTCAGATTAGTAACATGTATTCTATTCACATGGCTTAATAAAAGTCATGAGCACTTTATGCTTTTTTTTTTTTTACAGTAACTTATTTTAAAAAAACGTATTCTTACTTATCTATAGGGAAAAATAGCAGTAATGTACCTATTCCAGTAGCTCCAAAACTGGTCCTGCAAGTAGGCTTGGTGGCTACTTTCATCACCAAATGAGGCTTTGCTTTCAATCCAGTGAATTATGTGTCCTTCAACAGCTAGGGTGACAGCAGAAAATAAAGTGAACTGTGAAAATCAAACTCAACAGCCTGTAAGAATGTGTTTGGGAATACCTTATTTAACCCCCAAACTACCACATAATTCATGCTTGCAACAGAGTTACATATTTGTAAAAATATTTTTGAATATACACGTGACATTTTCAAAAAAAACCTCACAAAGTATTTTAATTGATAAGTGTCTCAATTTAAGTTTAATTACATCCTGTTCTAGATATTCACATCTATTCTAAAACATGCAGAATGTAAAGAAAGAGAGACTAGACTAAGGTGCAATTTCGTCCTATTTTCACTCTTACTTTGCTGGAAAGGAGTTGTCAGGTAAGGAACTGAAGACTGGTGAATATCAAGAACAGTTAGCTAAGGCACTAAAGACAGAAAATTCTTAGTCTCGAGTGGAAGGTGTGAGAACAGCAAGAAAGGTTATCATAGATATATATCTGCTTCCTTACTTTTGCGAAATCAAAACTGCTTCAGCAAGAAGAATTTAGGTATAAGGAGGGTTATGTGAAAAATATAATTTGGAATTTCTGTTTCTGGGATACTCTGGGATTTGCACTGATTGGTGTCCTTCCTCATTTTTTTGCAGACTTGATTTTGCAATATTAATAAAATGCTCTTTTTTGGGGAAAATCCTCTTTGACACTGACAATCGAATTTTGAAGAAGAAATCATGACAATCGCTCTAAAACATCATCCATTCTCCATTAGGGCAATGTGGAATACCATTACCGAGCTAAGGAGGTCTTTAAAAACTTTTCAGAAGACTCTCATATACATAGTTGTTTAACTATTGGATAAGAGAGATTATTGTGGTGAAAGATGGTATCTGAAAAACTGCTTAGGATGAGACAAAGTCTCTCACAGTACACACTCAATTCCTTATACCAATGCATGTATCGGTTATCTGTAATAATTCCAACTGTTGTCAAAACAAAGAACAAAAGAAGGTAGCCATGCACATGACTTTTGCAGAGAGCTTTCACCTTTTTATTTGCTCTGACACACCCACCGGTAGACATCCGCACAGACAGGTGTTGTGCTCTAAGCAGGTGAATCATAAGTCTTTTTGTATGAAAGTCGATTTACAAAGGATCATTAAGAATCCTTTACACTTGGACAACATGCATGTTCTTCTTCCATGGCCCAGCCAACAGGTCATCTTACCTTCTTATATGGCCTAAAGACCAGAAGATGTAGATGAACTTTGGCATGACCTTTTTACCCACTTTTATTCCTTCTTGCTTCCTGTTAATGCAGGCTTTTAAAAAAAAATAGAGAACTACTGAATTGTATTTAGATGCAATGTGATGGCATGAGAGTAACTGCACAATGACAAACCTTTACACAGTGACCTAGAGGTGTAATGGTATTACTTTAAGACTGCTTTGCATTTGATTGTGCCTTAAAGTTTAAGACAATTATAGGTATTTCAGATTTCACATCATAAAGTGGGCTGAGCAAGTTAGAGGGAGTGAGGATTTGGGGGTTCCTATTGTTTCTTTTTCTTTTTTATGACTTTGTGACAAAAATGTGCAGAGACTGAAGAGAAAATATTAATATTATATTTACCTGTATTATGGGTAATACTCTCACACAAAGTAGAAGTTGTTAAAATTATTGGGTAAACACTGGTAAAACAGAGTAATATTGTATCCTATAATATACTTTTGTATGTCTTAAGTAGCTGTAATATTTTAACGTAAACACTTCTACACAAAATAAAATAATAAAAATTCTTTTAAAAGACTTACCTACTGGCACTTCTAAAATAAAGTCTGGTGTTTTGTCATAACCTTTTGCACGAAGCTGATCTTCAGCTATATATAGAGAACAAGAACTATTGTTTATAAAACTATTCTATTAACTAGACAGCAGTATAATTAATTTTATTTTAAATAAGAGTGTAAGAATTACTAATGCACTCATACATATCTTTCTTATGCATGCAACACTGTGTCAGATTAAATGAACCTTCGTAGAAAACCTGAAGCATGGATATAAAAATGCTTCTTTGTCATCCCTGCATTTTTATGTCTTCATTATAAACATCATTAATTCAAGCTGTCATACAGTATTTTATAACCCCCAAATATTCAAAATAAAGAGATATTTTTGCTGATTGAAAGAAGAGTCTTCTCACATTAGGGAGCTGTTGAGATTAATCCTACCAACACCACAAACGTAGAATACTGTAGCTGCCTTCTTAGTTTTGTTTTAATGTTAGCACAGGGATGCTAAATATACAAACAAATAAATAAATAAAAGAAGAAGAAAATCTTCTTCCAGAAATCTAACAGACGGAAGACATGATTTTAATTTTTGCTGCCTCCTGAATATAATTTAACCAATTTCAGAATATAAAAAAAAAAAATTAGAAATTTTCTTAACATTAACTATACAACTCTATTGCTTCTGAATATTAAAACTGAATATTTCAAAAAATAATTGAGAAAGAAAACAAAACAAAACAAAAAGGATGCTTTCTTTAAAAAAGAAGAAAAAAAGGAGAAGGCAAGCCCTCACTATTTTTTAAACTATTGTCCTTGATTTCCAATACCATTACATTGGTATTTCTGAAACACCATTAGATTTTGGAGTGACCTGGTCATTCAATTCCAGGCATGGCTTTCTGTCTTCACCGAAGCTCAACTAATGGCACAACCTAGTAACAAGTAAGGCTGTGTAGCCCCTTAACACCTACTGGGCTGTTGACATTGTCATGCATCCCATTCGCCTTTCTACATCACCTTTGATTAAAATTAATGGTCCATTCTCACTGTTGGGTAGCTTATTTCCAATCCATTTATCAGGTTAGGACAGTAGTTTCACGGCCAATGTTCAGAACTCAGTTTTAGAATACTTTGTGCATATCTTGAAAGGTCAGCAGTTTGAGTCCAAGCAACGTTTTAATAACAAGATAAACATACACTCTTAGAAATAAAAATATTTTAAAACTGCCTAAAGCAAACTTCACTCCCCCTCCTTATTGAAAAATAAAAGTCTGAGGTATATTTTTATATAATGAACTAATACTGCAAGCAGGACTCCAGTAATTCTGGAATGCTGTACATACATTTTAAGTGTAAACTGCAATAGCTGTTTATTCTTTTTAATAGCTGTGGTATTTCTTTTGAAATTTGAGAGCATTTATTCACAGTAGGAACACTACATTGTAAATACATGATTTTGGAATCCAACATTTCTTAATATCACCTGGTCAGCTATTAAACTTTTCTAGGATTTGCAGCCAGACTTGATTGTTGGCTACTTTCAAAATTAAATTGTTATATGGATAAAATATGTTTAGATTGACAAGGTTCTAGTTTAACAGAACCTATGAAAAGATTTTTACATCATATTATGAAAACAAATGATTATTCTAAGTAATTTCTTAATCTTGATAAAAATAAAACATAACCCAGTTTCATCCAGCTCTATTTAACTGTGACCTGCTCTCAATTGTTTAAGGCAGTCTGGAAAAGACTTTCATTCTTCTAGACAAGAAGTCTAGAAGAAACTTTAATTATTTGGGGACACACAAATGGCAACAGAATGTTCAGACTTTTCCATCACATCTAACAAAGGCTAGTGTCACAAATTTAAGGAAATTTACCTTAAAGAAACATAAAAAAACCCTCCACATTGAAACCAGGAGAAATGTTTTTGCATCTGCTGATAGGTCAGTTTTGCAAGTGTCTGAGATGGAGTTTGCATCGGCATTACCTTTATACTCTCCAGCAGACTCTTTTTTCAAGGATGTCTGACTACTTTTGAAATGATTTAACACATGGATTGACACAATATATTTTCTGCTTTAAATTTGTTTTGGAAAGTTTTGCCTCGGTTTCTCTTAACACTTTGCATTATGAGAAACAGTGAAAATATATTTAAAAAACACCTTTATTATTGATGTGAGTTGACAATCACACACAGGAAAATAATTATATATTACTGATTCTTCAATTATTATGAAGCTTTGTAACTTTGGAAAAATAAAAAGAAAAAGAAAAAAGGAGTTACAGAAGGTCCCCAAAATCACCAGAAAGATTCTTTAAGCCAAAACCTCATCAAAAGGAAGCTCAAACTTTTTAGCCCAGGAATGCTTCAGATTGGTATAGAAGCCTTAGATTGGTATAGAAGCCTTATGCACACCTTAAAATATCTTTTAGCTCTTGTACGGATCAAGAGAATGACTTAACAACTGCTTGAAAGCCAGCCAACAGCAGCTACATCTCTTCATCCTCAGATTTGAAAATTATGTTGAAACGGCCCTAAGTTTGTCCACATGTTGTCCATTAGTTTAGATTTCCAACAGATCTGGAGGTTTGTATTAAATGGTTATGATTGAGTTACAGTAAACTCATCATTTTTCTTATACTAGCCTCTGGATGTAACAAGGAAGCAAAACATTCTTCTATTAGTGCATCAATAGGCAGTAGCTGCACATTGAAGATTACAGCAGAAAACACTAAACAGATTTCATGATTTATATCCAGGCTACTGAGGGACACCATAGTGGGAGCGAAAGGAGGTTAAGATTCTAGAAAGGTCGGTTATATACCTTCCCATTATAGCTAGAAGCTTTCCTAATATATTCTGGGGTAGGCAAAGACATGAAAAGATGAAATCAGATCCTACGTATAACCTAGAAATTCCTGGCATTTCAGCAAGGCAAGTGAACCAGTGAGGAAGGGAAGGCTGTTAGCCTGTTCTGAGAGAATGCTTCCACTGATTCTGTAAATCTCAAGCAAAACAGAAAAGACTTGAGAACTGCGTTTCTGATGTAGAGAGGAAGTGATGTGCTTCTCGTGAACAATGCATTCCTAAAATACAAAAAATATCAGTTTGTTTAAGTTTCCAGTCAATTTCTGGGCGAATCTGAAGGTGTTACTTCTGATCTGTATGCTTTGAAAGCTACGTCCTTTAGAAACAAATTTTATTCCTGACCCTAAATGTTGCTAGGCTTTTTTCTTCTGCAATATACTCTCTATTGCCCAGGTAAACATAGCTGTAACAAAAAAATTGCTATTCTAGAAGAACAGTACACTGGAGTACTACACTAACATGGAAAATGGCAGCAGGAATTGTTTCTTTAATACATGGATTAAAAAGTAATAGTTTTGTCAGTACAGCAATCTAAGTCACAAGCCATCTCCAACACCAGAACTCCATCTTACTCAGATGGAAAGCCAGATAAAGCCTGAATCTGTTGACCTTTAGGAAATAATCATCTCTTCTGTTTTCCAGGGGTTTTCTTCAAGTAGTTTTGGATGCAATTTTTGAGAAAGGAAACATTTTACTGCAAGGGTTTCAGTAAATACAGTAAAGTTCATCTTGCAGATACTAAGGAAAAGCTTTTTTTTTTTTTTAAATCAAACCCAGAACCTGAGACACATTCAATGGAAAGATATAATAAAAACAGTTAAAACATCTTACATCATGAGTAAACAATGCTTCACTATGCATAAAACATAAACAATAAATTAATCCATCTTATTTATATCTCTGTATGTTGACAAGTTAACCCATTCTAGGTATTTTGAACTGACAGTACAAATTTCTTAGAGCTTATTTCTAAAGGCAAAATTGATGCTTACCCAAGGTCATGAATCATTAAAATTTAAATCTGATTTGTGTACAACACAAGCTTGCACAAGCCAAAAAAAATGATAATTGTTGGGTTGAGGATCCATTAGTGAGTCATCTAGTCCATTCCCTTGTATCGTGACAGGATTTATTTCATTACCAACTTTGATGGATGAATGTCAAGTCTTGCCTTGAATTTTTCATTGAAGGTGATTCCATAACCTTCCCTGGCAGCTTGTTTTATACTTATTGTTCATAGAACTGTTTAGTATTTTAACTCAATATCGTCTCTCCAATTACAATTTAATCCTATTATCTCTGCTCTTTGAGCAAAGTAAAAAAAAAAAAACAAACAAACAAAAAAAAACACCCACAAGCCTTCTCTCATTTTCATAGAATCATTTGGAAGTTTGTATGTAATGGAGAAAAATGTAAAAAGATAGGAATAACTAAAATAAAAGAGCACACTCTGTTTTTTAATCATGCGGACAAACCTAAAAATCTTAATATTCTTTCTAATTTCTTAAATTTGTTAAAAGTTTTCCAAAATCTTACCCTGAGTCTAGCTTTAGGAGAGATCTCCTAAAGTTCTCTACTAATTTTACTGGTTTTACCAGTAAAACTCTTTAATTATACGAACTTTGTATAACACTCAACTGTAAAAAGACAGCATTTCACTTTGTTATTATCTAATCACATAAGGAATCCAAGATTTAAAAAGTCAATACTAAGTTTATTATCACTATAGAACTGATCATTTAAATACTAATGATTGTTTTAATGGCACTTATACACAAGAAATGTAGTACATGCTAAAAGAAAAAAAGAGAAAGAAAATAACTTTAATTAATCCTCAAAATAACTTTCAATAGAGACTTTCATTGTTTGGGAAGCAGGGGGCAAAAAATCCAACAGAAACTGCACAGAAAGCAAAGTGAGTGAATCTTCTAGCAGTCCTTTATACAGAAAGCATTTTGAAGCTAATATTTCTTATGCTTCCTCTTAAGTCTCATAAGGCCTAGATTATGGCTAATATCTCATGACACCAAAAGTAATACTGCAGCAGATATTAAAGCATTTTTTTTCAGCTACTTATTCTATAAAATATTAATTGCAAGCCTGTGCATGTGCTGTATATATAGGGTATTAGGTAACTGAGTTCCTGCTCAGTTCTAAATCAATAAAAGATATCATGTACAGCATCAATCATTTTTTACTCTTCTTTTACTACCTAATACAAAGAGTGTTGAGACTTATTTTTTTCTTAAGTAAACAGTCACTGGAATCTTTAAAGTTAAGGATCCACTAGCTAGCCTCTACCACTGATTCTTACCTATGAAAGAGAGATTTTTTTCCAAAAGCATTTCTCGCAGCAAGACTTCATGCTCATGCCCAATAGCACTGATAGCTTTAGGTTAAGAAATAGAAGATTACATTGGAAAAGAAACAAATTCGGAAAAATATCATAGGTAAAATAATTCACTATAAAGCTTACTGGCCTTCACCTTCATTTCAGAGTGATCAAAGATTTGAACTCTAATTTTTGAAATTCCTTACAGGGCAGAGGCATTTAGCACTTTGTGAAAATCAGACTACTGTATACAGCATCAGAATACATTTTACAAAATTAAAACCCATTATATCATACTTACCTGGTATATATATAAGGGCAATATTGCTATTTTTGCTCCCTGTCCCCCAAATTAAAATAAAGTGTGAGCTTAAAACACATGGTTAAATAGCTTATAAGTTATTCTTTAATGATTAATGCATCAATTCTCTAATTCAGTAAAGAATGAAATAAACTTTCTCTTTATATTCTGAAATTGAGAGGCACTAAATCCATCTGAAACATCTTACTGTAACAAAACACCCTTTTCATTGATTTTTCAGAAGCATGAACTAATGTCAGAGAAGAATGAAATAATATTTTACAGCAAAGTCCTTTTCACTTCACTGACAGCCTGTTGATCCAATGTGCTATTCTTAGCAATATGTAAAAAAAAGTCATCACATCAAACATTTTTAATGTATCTGCCCAGAGGTCAAAGTTCTATTCTGGAAGCTTTTAAGAAGAACCTCATGGAACATCACAATAAAGGATCTTACATTAAAAACAATTAAATTCCTGATTTTATTTAGAATAACTTCTGCAAATGTAAACTACAGATCATCTTCCCATTACAGCTGATTACCTAAATTATACCAATATTTTATGCTGAACAGCAAAAAAAGCTAATTGCAAGGAATCATTTCACATATCTATAGTTTTTATCAATTGAAGCTATATATTATGTTAAACTGTACTAGCAGTTACAGTACAAAAATGGGGACAAATGAAGAATGCCAAAAATGCAAGAAAAAATATTGCAAACAGAATTTATAATGCACCATAAGCAGAAACACTTAGACTTAGTCTATAATAATACCTGTTATTGATGTGTGGCAATGACCATGGGGCAAAACTTGTAAATAACCTCACAAGCCATTTTCTACTCATGCAATCTAGCAGCCTAGTTTCCCGTAAGCATCTGAACTATTACTGAAAAATAGCCTCTTGGCATTTACGAAGAGGTTGACTTCATACTTTAGTCCATGCATATACAATTAGATAGTTATATTTAAAATCAATATGCAATCCTTCAGAAGACATTATGCTTTTAAAACCTTAACTTTAAATTGATTTTTAACTATTTTATGCACCTCAATATTAACATCTAATTCAGCAACATACTTGCAGATAATGCACTCATACAGCCAAGTCTTAAACTTTTCTGTACCAAAATGGAATTGAAAATCTCCTGATTATTCTCATTGATGTCACTGTATATTCAATAACTTATCTCGAACCAGAATCTGGAGACGATAGGGAAGACCATTTAGACTGCAGTCAAGTTATTCTTAAAAATTGTTCATAACTCTTTCAGAAAACTCTGTGAAGAGTTTAGTCAGATTGTTCATCACCAATAATACTAATCCTAAAGTATCAAATTTTGGATAAGAAAATTAATGATCAACAACCTTTTCAAAAGTTCAACTTATTACATTCATCCACTTTAAGAAAGTCACGTTTAACATTGAAGAGAGTCTCAATGAATACCTAAGAACATGATTAAAAACAAAACAAATACAATTAGAACTCTATCCTGCTGCTGTTAAACTTAAATGAAACAGTAGAATCCATGCAAATATTTTAGCAGAGAGAACATATTTTCAAGAGGTAACCACCACATGTATCATAACTACAAATATTGTTTCCCATGCATAACTAAACATCACTGTAGCTCTCCTATCCCGCCACTGTACAGTGAAATCCAGATCTTCACCCAAACTGGATGTAGAGATTTATGCAAGGTTTCTCTAGGGTTTGGGAGGGAACTGCCTTGCTAACCTGCTCAGTGATAAAAGACTATGATTTTGAAACTGTTCTTTCAATAACAGATTGAAACCGCAGAGTTACTAATTCAGGACTTTATTAAAATAGGTTTGGGGTCATGGGAATCACTCCTAGCAAATCAGTAAAAAATACTTAGTCTTGATTACTCAGTAATGTGTGGAGCTCCCCCAGTTTTCTCACTGGATGCTGAGGATCTCTAAATATTTTAAAACTATCAAAAAAAAACCACAAACCAGCTCCTAAAATACAAGCTACACAGTGTTTTTTCTACAGCCAGACTCATTTTCTTTAAGATAAAAAAAATAAAAGAACTACATTGGAAGGTTAGGTATGAGTTTAAAAGTGCTAATCAGTCAATCTATCACAACCTGAACTGCACTTGAAAACATTCTAATTAAAATTCATATTCATAATAAAGCACTGCCATAATGTTCAACATTGTCTGTGCAACTTACTAATTTAATCACAGAATACTTGAGATTGAAGGTACCTCCAGAGATCATGTAGTCCAACCCCAATGCTCAAAGCAGGGTCAACTACTCTTAATAGAAAACCAGACATGCATTTCAACTAATCAAAACCAAAGAGGTTCAATCAGGCATATGAATGTGCAGCCACCAAACTGACAACTTCCCGTGGTCCATCTGATTTTTGTTAAGCGGTGTAAGCGAAAGCTCTGCAGTGACCCTCTAGCTGATTGAACGTAAAACAGAGGAGTATGAAACGTGGTTTGTGAAGCAGAACTTTATGTCAGGTTAAAGCTAGACACATCTCTTCCACACAGTCTAAGCTCGTCAATTGTGCACCTAAAATTTTATGGGAAAGGATACTGTTTGATGCAGTCCACCAGTGGTCCATAACAACAGTCATTCACAGTACACTGCAGACAAATAAGAGAAGTAGTATAGTGATGGGCAACTACAAAAACATTACAGTTAAACAGTATCTTAAAAACAGTAATTACTTTTCTTCAAAAAGGCTATCAGATGCTATTCAGATTTAATCACAGAAAACAAAAACTGCATGCTTTTATTCACTATAAAAGCGAGCTATTAAAAAGTGAAATGCTCCCCTCACAAATATTGCATTGCCATTTATGGTGCACCCTGACCTCAGTGATAGTTTATGATGACAGTAATTAAATGAGGTTTAAAATCTTTTACTCTGTTAGGCAGATAACAGCATTGCCAGAGGAAAAAAAAAAAAAAAAAGACAACTGTGATTAATACCTGATAGACTTGATTTGCTAGAACTCCATCTGGAATCTGAGAAGGGTCCCGTAGCATACTATTAATAAGAGTTTTGGATGCTAGTGACAAAAAAGAATAAACATACAAAAACCTGTTAGCACAGTTATCCACTTGGCAGGCAGGAAGAGAGGCATGCTTTTATAAAGGAAAACATTGACGATGTTGATAATTTTTAAGGTTATCCAAGCAGCAACAACAGACCTATAAATTTGTCACAACTTATCCACTCAGATATATGAAATCTAAAATTCTTAAAACACAAAAGCATTTTTTTAGCACAGGGTGATAGCAGTCACTTGTTTACTTACTCAGTTTCACTGGACACTATATGCTTCAGAAGCATCACATAGGTCTTAAGTAAACTGCTTAACATACAGAAAATGTAACTCAACCTCCATATCTTTGGAGAAATTAAAGAAGATATAGAAAAATTCAAAACAGCCTTTAAAACAATCTTAACTACTTTATAGACTTGCTGATTCCAGCTTAGTAGCTTTCAAATTTATTTATTTGTTTGATGTCAACACATTTGTCTGTATTTAAAAGTTGGTCAAAGGTTTTCTGTGGTATTTTCAAGTGTATAAATCTAAGACAAAAGAAATCAGAAGTGAATTTAGGACTATTTATCAGTCTTTTAATCACTAATACCACAATAAGAAAAAATAACATTAGTCAGGAATTGCCTTTAGTTTATTTTCAAATGTGAATACAGTCCCTTGAAGAGCTGGCATTCTGTTTTATACACAGATGCTTAATCTTGGTGGTTGCATATACCAATTAATTCCTGAAAGGAGTGGAAAGACCTTATTCTACAAGAATGCCTTCTAAAAACATCAAACACTTCATTTTACAATTTCTCAGAGAAAAAAACAATGCTGCTGTGCAAGCACGAGCTGCCTCCTTCCTGAGAACAACTGCTGATAGAATTCAGCTGCTGGTATATTTATACCATCAAATCGTTAAGTGTAGACCAGGCTTGAGACTAGCAAGGTTCCCAGCTTTGCCAAAGATTTCCTGTGTGACTTCAGGCAAACTCCTTTAACCTGTGTGTGCTTCAGTCCTGTAAACAAAGATAAAACCTACTTTTTCCTGTTTCTCACCTAATTTTCCCCAACTCAGGGCCAAAGTTTTGTCACTCTGTTACATGCATGTTACACTGTGGAAGGACTCCTGGAACCTGTGACCCTCCACGTAAGCAGTAATGCCAGTTTTATTAGTCAATGTGTGTGTGTAGAGGCTGTGCTGAAACTAAAGGAGACGGTGATTTTAGTCCACTCCCCAGATGCTGTCTTCTACAAGCATCACAACCAGTTGAAAGTAATATTTTCAATAAAATATGTAGTTTAGAAGACTATACCCTAATGCTAATGAATATAAATACCAAAATGAATTTAAAGGCTTTGCAAGACTTACAAAGAATGGCATGATTAAAGGCAGGAGCAAAAATTTGTTCAAGCATAAGCATTTTTAAAGAGAATGATACACCAGGCCAAAACACTTCCAGATGCATAATGCCATAGTACATATTTGTATCATATTAATCTCATATGAAATAAACATTACTTTTATAAGTGAATAATAAAAATAAATAGCATTTCACTTTAGCTTTTGTACACTGTTAAAAATGTGTTTTGTATACTGGATAAAAACTATGAAAATGTGAACCAGAAGGCACTGTGTACATGTACTTTATTAACACTAAAAATTATATATTAAAAAATCTTTTAGATAGAAATAAAACATACCAAAATTTCAAAAATTAAAGACGTCTCTGCAAGTAACACTGCCAATAGAAGGGTTGGTAAAATGGTAGAATTACAGGGTAGAACTGAGGAAGATTTAATTGAACTCACTGTTGTGAAGGGCTACTTATTTTATTCTGCGTTGATAGTAAAAAAATTAAGATACTTTATGACTGATCAAAAAAACAGCAACACTCCACAGATTCACATTATTTAGATGTTTAACTGGACACTACTTTGAGTAAAGAGCTACAGGTGCAAAATAAATTTGCTTGAT
>NC_137699.1:25305026-25315026 GCF_964034855.1 Anser brachyrhynchus | reverse complement strand
TAAAATGTTTTGTAAGGACCTAACAAATGCAAGTGATAAGGTTATAAGGGATTCAAATATGCCAAACTCAGGTTATGATCCTGCAGATGAATCTAAGTAAACTGGCACCAACTGAAAAGCTGTAGCTCCACACAACTTGAAGTTTAAGGTCAAGTATGTGACTGCCTTGCACACGCAACTTCAGTGCTGGGCCCTCGTTTCGTTTAGTGAAAAAAAGATAAACATAAAGCATGAGATTAAGGCTAATTGAATATATGTTTCAATAGCACATTGAGAATAAGAATTTTCTAAATGAAATGTGTGCTTCTTCCTTGTGTTTGTTTAACTATTTTACCCATCTGAAGAGAAACATAAAAATAACTGTAAATAAAGAAATCCTTGATAGTGCATACAAGTATCATGGTATATAGCTCTATAGTGTGGGAGTAGCTAGGGAAAGCAACAAGGAAAAGGAGAATCAGCCCTAAAGGAGGGAAAAAGAAGGAAGTTCTTCAGTAAAGCAGATGAAAATCTGATTTTCAAAAGTAAGAAGGGATTTGGGGCAGGCAATAAAGTTGACAGTCAAGAAGAAAATTTTTGGAGTCATTGTATTACTTAGGATTCAAAATATTTATTTGACATTATTTTAAGAAGCTATTTCCATTACTTGAACTCTTAGTTTTTTCTAGCTTTCCTATAGAAAACAATAGGCTATAGACCCAATTGCACCTCCTAAGGAAGAAGAAAAAATGAAGAAGAAAAATGAAGAAGAAGAAAAACTTTACACTGCAATTCCTAGTCATAAGGTAATTATGGGATTCCACTGTTGAAGAAGTGCAGAATTTGGGGCAGCATTTGGAGAGTATGCCTTCAGAGACACTAGAATGGAGTCAAAGATACAAAACATTCCCAAATCAACAACATCCAGTAATGCATGGTGAAAGATACAGGTCAGTTAGTTGTATGTTCTACTAGTCTCTAAATTGGCTGAAACAAGCCTGAGCATTTCCTAACGACTAGCTGTAATTAGGATAAATAAGAAGAAATGGACTTGGAAACATCACCAAACTCCTTATAACTGATAGCTCCTATGGATATAGACTCACCTGGAACAATTAGATTCAGTTCTGTCATCCTATCTCAAAAATGTCCACTGGAAGCACCAGGGGTTCAAAGATAGAAAAGAATCATTGGCGCACTGAAAAAACATTTATTTTACAAGACAAACACCCACAAAAAAGAATACCACAGAAGTAAGAAGATGCCTGCTTACCATTTCTGCTCAGTCAGAACACCAACGAACATTCAAGTAACTCTGAAGAAAGCAATTAAACCTTTCTTCTATGCAAAGATACACGTTTATGAGATCTGTAGCTACAAAACATCACGACCAAGGACATCATAGGATCTTAAAAATGCCGGATATTTAGAACTGTGAGTATTCAAATTAAAAAGAAAAGCGAACTGTAAGAGTAGCGATTCTCAAAATGAATCATCATTTTGGAAGTGATACAGAACAAAAGCCAGCATTTGCTTTAAGAACTTGTTTGGAAGACAGACAAGTGGGTAGTGGTTATCTTGTTAGTGCCTACTGTAGAAAATTATTGTATTTTTATTTGGTAGGAGTTGGGGGTAGAGCTTGCCAACATAGCCAATACTACCCACTGTGAAGCCCAGGATCCCAGACTATGAAGCAATGCATAGCTGTTTTGTTCTCTTCTGAAGGTTGACATATCTTAAGTATCTTTATTGTTCTCCCATCTTGCAGTATGATGGACAGAGGCAACACTTCATCTAGATTGCAATTGTAGGGGCAGAGCAGGGAGAAATATGTTCTCAGTGAAGTTTTGCAAAACCTACTATGACTAGGGCTGCATTCATTGCTGTAAAAACCATTATCCCAATCAAACAATTTTATGATTAAAAGATCACTAATTGATCTGGTATGACAAATATCAAATTAATACATAACGTGATGCTGCCAAAAAACATTAATTAGACTAGTAATGCTGTAACTGCATGATGGTAAAAACTGCCATTTTACCAAAGATCTATTCTGGCACCTACTTGAGGACCAGGTGCCAAATTAAAAATCTCATACATTAAAAAAAAAAAAAAAAGTTCCAAGGAATTTGAGATTAAAAGGCTAGATATGCACATTAGCTAGGAAAGAGTGGTTTGAAAGGAACAAATTCATCAACATTCTGCAATACTCTCCTCACCTACCTTAACAGGAAGACTGCAGAAGAAGAAAGGCATTTTAGACAAACAATGTAAAATTGTACTTATCTAGCAACAGAACAACAGAACTCTTACTGTAAGAGTGAAATTCTTTCATAAAGGGGAATGACAAAAGGAAGAAATGGAGACTCTTGTGCATAGCCTGAGACTGCAAAATGAACACAGGGCCCCCACCACTATTTGCTCCCCATGAAAGGCATATTTCTTTCACTTTGTCCTCTCTTACAAATACAGAACATTTGTATATATGTATTAAAACAAAGCAAAAACCGCCAAAACCTTCACTGCGTGTGCTTCTCCTTGGGAGAAAAGGAGAGAACAACACGTGACAGACATGCAGTCACACAGCTTAACACACTACTGGAAGGCATTCACATACAGTAGGATAAATGAAGGATAAGCTCCCATACAGAATGGAGAAGTAGTAAATCACAGTGGAAGAATATTTTTTTTTTCACCACTCCAAATAAGGTTGTTGAGCCACAAAGAATTTTTTGGGAGAGGTATCACAAGTTTAATGTAGGTGAATAATACATCAAAGTCAACTAACGTATTCTTGAAAAGAGTAAGCAATCAGTAAAAAGCCATGCACATTATGTAGACTTGAAATGTATCCCTGTTTCACTGGGGAAAACTAGTGAGGAATAGTTTTAATTTTTAATTAAGAAGAAGTACTATAGCCCATTTATTAAATATGTTTTGAATGGCTCCATCGTGAATTAAGGTCAAAATACATTTTCTAAATTCTCAAGCTATGACGTAGGATTAGCTTTATTGATCTTCTGCTTGATTTGTAGGAGCCCCCAATCATCATTTTGACAGTTTTATCATACAGTAATAGACTTCCTTTTAGATAATTACAGTTACTACATTCAATTTCAATCTTTCGTAGGACTTTACTTATATAATCACACCTAGATGACATTTCTTTCTTTAGTCATACATATCCCAATAAACTTTGGATAATAGCACTATTTATTTTAACATCATAATTTTAAGGATTACCAAAACAAGGTCAAGAGTTAACTATACAAGAAAACTCTGGTCTTCGAAATCTTCTGTTCCAAAATTCACTTTTTAAGTAATGAGCAACTACTTCAGGAAAACAAAAAGCAGAACAGGTAACATTAAGAGACAACAAGTTACTTAAAAGTTTTCAGTTGTAAGCATCTCTCGTTTCAATCTGTACCTGTTGTTTCTCAAACTACTGCCATGTGCAGCTGTCAGCAGCCTGGATCCATCTTCTTGATGACTTCCCCACAGGTACCAGCCAGGCTGCTGTTCAGCCCCCTGAAACCAACCATCTCTCCTCCCAGCTGAGAAGCCCCCGTCCCCTCAGCCTCTCCTCACTGGGAAAGTGCTCCAGCCCCTTCACCATCCTGGTGGCCCTCCAGTCGATCAATGCTTTTCTTGTACAGCTGTGGTTTAATCCAGGAGGAGTCTGAAGCATACTGCTGAGCATACTCACAACTTTTCTTTGACAGTCTCAACGATGTCAAACAGCACAGTGCTGATTGCACTAAAATCATGAAGCAATGTGACTGAGTGGCGTCTGTATATAATGTTTTCCCTTCTTGGCTAAAGTTTCTAAATACATTTCTGCATAGCCTTGACTCTTTAAAGTTTAGTTATTCATTTAAAAATCAGAACAGATTTAATGTGGCAGCACTGTATTTTGTTGACCTGCTTATTTTCCAGTGATTTGCAAATAGCGGGTTCCAGTCTCCTTCGTCAAAGAAGTGATTAAACTCAGGTAGTTTATTGCCTGAAGGCTCTATCAGCTTTTAGGGAAAGGGGAATAAAATAAAGAGGGGCAGAGGGGAGAGAAGGTATTTTAACTGCACTGGAAAAAGAAAAACAATCGCAGCCCTCAGCAAATTGTTTTTCAGTGCTTTTTCAACTGCTTTTCATTGTTTTCTTCACTGGTTTACATTGGCTGCTTAAGACAGTTCTGAGGATGTCAAGTGTTTGGATCTCCCTTTCAGATGACTTCCTGCATTTTGTTGCATAATCAGCTCTTTAATTGAGATGTCTCAGTAGCACCCTTCAGGCACTGCATTTAGCATCCTTTTTAGCTTTTATCCTTTTTGCCCAAGCAGAGCTGTTCTGAAGTACAGCAAAGTTAAGTCATATAATGCATTTTGAGCTCCCCCAGTACACTTGGCATGGATGCTGTGGTTCTTCAGGGCAAAACTTGTGGAAAGATGTTCCAGGCATTTAACGCTTGTGTTTTAGCATTGTGCTACCTACATATGAGGGATAAGATTTGAAGAGAAGTTTAAATTGGGTTATTTGCAGCAAAAGCCATTTTTAGAGAAGACAGCAGGGCCAATTCCCACTGCTGTTGTTAAGTTATGCTGAAGCAGAAATATTTACCCAGATGTTAGTGCATCTGCTCTTGAAGGTATGCATCTCACACTAAAGGATGTCTACCTCACATAAGTTTGAGGATATTCACTTCTATAAACAGAAATGACTTACTGTGGCAGATGGCCATGATCTAAAATCTGAGATGACACTGGTCAGGTAGCTCACCTGTAGACAGTGTTTAGCACAGAGCGTGTTTTCTATCTACTCAGGATGCAGGCTTTCTCTAATATATTCTAGAAAGAGAAGTTCAAAACTAACTAGTCCAAAGAAAAGTAACTTTTAGAATTTGAAGGCAAATAGCTTTTCTCAGCAATACTGTCTCAAGAAAAATTCTCTCTAGCACTGATTTATCAGTGCACTACTGAGGCTGCATTCATTCAGGCATTTATACAGAAATGGGAAGACTGAGACTTGCTCAGTGTTATAGAAAAGCTACTGAATTTCTTCAGGAAAAGGGGACAACAGACTTATAGAAGTTAAAAAGAAAAATCGTCCTTCATGCTGTGTTCATCCATTTTTCCCCTTCTAGTTTAAAGAGGAAGCAGGGAAAGAGCACATGTGGATTCAGAAGTGTCTAGCTCTCATAAATCCATGCCTGTCAAGTGTTAAAGATTGAATCCTCGTCTTTGCTTTGACACAAGCTCTCTGTAGGACTGTGGCCAAGTAAATTAACCTGTTTATGGTTCAACTGTTTCATTTGTAAACTGGGAATAGTATTTGGACCACAACTCAAGCAAGCCTAGTGAATAAGCCAGTATTTCAAGATCATCAAGAAAGTGTTGTGTAGTGGTTAGAAACCCAATCATGTCAGCACCATTCACTTCACTTCAGTAGTGCATGCTGTCCAGAATAAGTGGAAATAAAAGCATTACCTGAAATATTTTTTCTCATATAACAAGAAAAGAAAGACCAGAGTTTCACTAAAGATATCAGTATTCATGCTGAAAGTATATAGTAAAAAGTAGTCAAATGAAAACTATTCTTTTTTATTGTAGCTTCAGTCTCTTGCTTCTGTTCCGCTGTGCTTTTTTCATCTATGAGTTAATGGGATGAGAAAATAAACTGCTTGCATGCATCCAGCACTGGGATTCCAGAAGCACTCCCCATTTTCTTCAGAGGAAGTTTTAATTCAGTTGCCAATTTTCATCTGCAAGATACGTTTGCTCTGAATACCTGCATATGAGACCTGTTCTATAACCACATCCCTACATCACCAGGCTATTATATGGCAAATTAAAAAAGGAGCTTGTTAACACTGAAGGAAAAATAATTCCCCATTCCTAAAATGAGAACAAGTAAAATACTGACAGCAGATCAAAAATCAGGACCATATTCTAATTTCTGGGGCAGAATCTGCTCTGTAAATTCAAGCAGGAGAGTCTCATTTCATTTGTTTCTGTGTTGAGAATGCTAAATTCATTTCCACTAGTGCAACTAATATGTTTTTAAAACTGTCTCTACCTCACTGGCTTTCCATTCTTACCAAGGCTTCTAAAAGAAAGAATAGTGAGATACCTAAAAAATGATTTTTTTTTTTTTTTTTTTTTAATTTTTCCACCCAAACAGGGAACCTCTACTTCTGGGAACATAGCTTAAACATCTGGTGTATTTCCTGCCTCTGTCTGTAAAAATATTCTGCCTTATCAGTATGATAGGGAAATGGAGAAATGAAAAAAATATAAGTAACTTCAAATGCTTGTTTAGAAATACTATCATTATTCACTACTAAAAATGACACTTTCTCAAGAATCTGCATTTAATAATGTGCACGTAAATGTAAGGAAACTGTAATTTATGCAACTGTATCTCTTTGCAACAGTGAAATCAACTAACTGGGGTTCATTAAGTTTGCATTCTATTGACTGATAGAAGTTATCCAGCAAAATACCCTTGACTTAAGAAAAAAAGCTCCTTTCCTTATACTAATTGGCTAGAACAAAGTTTCAACAACATGAAAAACCACACCAAAAAGTACACCAACACCTTGTCAATACCTACCGTGCATTTTTACTAGAGGAGGCCACCCTACACAATTTAAGTTTTTCATATATTCAGTAGACAAAAAGTGAAGGTATTGTTGTATCCAACATTGTTTTTGGAAACAGTTATTATATTATTATATTTATATTTAGCATTTTCACAGCCTAAAAGACTACTGTTTGGCCCTGTTTTGTGTCTAGGTTTGATAGGTGCATACTAAATTCTCTCACAGGTGCTGTGTTTTAACATAGTTCTAGGCTACCAGCCTGAAACCAAATCCTTACCTCTACGGATTCTGCATTCTGATAATTAGTCAATGGTAATACACTTCTAAAAGCTGAAGCATATTCCCACAGTATATGTATCAGGTAGTAAACGCTTTGTAATAAGGAAAAACATGAAATAAGAGTTATTCAAATATATATTTTAGTTCCTGGAGATTTAAGTAATTTGATATTCTTGTGTAAGAGCTTCTGCAGAGCTGAAAATAACTTCTAAAAGCTAAGTATGAAGCATTTTCTAACAGAGGTAATACAACTTTGAGATGTATTTTATCTATGTTAAGGATTGTTGACATACAAGGAGCTTACATTTATGTAGTATTCACAAAGCAAATAGATTATTTATGTTAGGTATGCTGTAATAAAAATACCAGACAAATTTGAAATCAGAATTTTAAATTATTTTTATTATACATACTGTCTAAAATTTAATAATTATAGTTGCATTGTGCAATTTGTAATGCTGCAGAGTGCTTGTTTTACAAGTTTTCCAATTCTTGCCTTCCATTTCTCTGCCTTCACTTGGCAAGTAGACTGTGGATGCATTTCAAATGAAGCAATGAATACTAACACTGCTCTGCTCAGCTTCACAGAATGGTTGAGATTGGAAGAAGCCTCTAGAGGTCAGCTGGTCCAAGCCTCTGATCAAGCAGGGACAACTACAGCAGGTTGCCCAGGACCATGTCCAGGCAGCTTCTGAAGATCTCCAAAGAGGGAAACTCCACAAACTCTGGGCAACTCATGCCAGTGCTCCATCACCTGCACAGTAAAGAAGTGCTTCCTGACGTTCAGGAGGACCCTTCTGTGTTCCAGTTCATGCCCACTGCCTGCCGCCACTGGGCACCACTGAAAAGAGCCTGGCTCAGTCCTCTTTGCACCCTCCCTTCAAGTATTTACACACACTGGTAAGATCGCCCAAGCCTCCTCTTCTCCAGTGTGAACAGGCTCTCTCAGCCTCTCCTCACAGGAGATGTGCTTCAGTCCTTTCATCATCTTGGTAGCCCTCATTGGACTCATTTCAGTATGTCTAGGTCTCTCTTGTACTGGGGGCCCTAGAACTTGAGCACAAATTACATCTCATTGCTTTTTTTTTTTTTTTAAATAAACATTTCACCAAAAGATGAGTGTAGAAATCCTGATAATATTGGCTTCTCTTTCAAAGTTGTGTTGTTTATTATTCAACAGCTAAAACAAAGTATTGTAAGGTGGGAGGATATTCTGACTTCATTTACATGTTACTGTCACGTTAATATTCAATAGCTGGCGGTCATACAGATGAAGCTTGCGATTGTATTTCATTGTAGTATAGAAGTGTAAATAAACGGAGGGCAGAAAGGGTGAGATTAAAAAATGTACAAGTTTTTGTACTTTCCTCTTTATGTTACACATTGCAATTATTAATTTCTATCCCTGTTTAACATCTTTATCTGGAGAATACAAAAAAAGAGCGTACTTATTTCAAGTTTGCAGATGACACCAAACTGGGGAGCAAGGGCTGCCATTCAGAGGGTCCTAGGCAAGCTAGAGGAATGGCCCTGCAGAAATCTATTTAAAATTTAACAAAGGCAGAGTCCTGCACCTGGGAAGGAGGAACCCCCTGAATATAATGCAGTCTGGGACCGACTGTGCATCTCTGCAGAAAAGGACCTGGTGGCCCTGGCTAGGCCTGAATGTGAGCCAGCACTGTATTCTGGCAGCGGAGAAGGCCAACAGCAACCTGGGCTTTATTAACAGGAGCAGAGCCAGTAGATGGAGGGAACTGATTATCGCCCTTTATTGGAACTTTTGGAACCCATCTAGAATACTGCCTTGCACCCTGCAATTTACCACCTGGAATTTAACGTCTTAAAAAGATTCTAAATCTGTAAGTACAGAAATTACCTATTTTAAAGACATCATCATTTTTACTTTTCTTTTTAGGATTACAGAGATAACTGCAATCTATGATCTAGGTTTATAAGGTTTCATTATGCTTGTATAAGGCACACTCTTCCCCTGGCCCCACAGTTTTGTTTGGAGTTAATCTTCCATACATTGATAGAATAATCTGATAGATTTAATAAGGTAATAGGCAGAAGAATTATTACAGTGCTCGGTTGAATAATAGGTTTTGAACTTGGTTAAGTCAAAGCATAGATAGAGAGAGAGCACATTCTTCAAATTCTTCAGCATCGCAATAGAAATTGAAGCCTGTCACAGGCTGAAAACTGGCACACAAAGCTCCCCTGCTAAGACTGAAATAGTAAAAAACAACAAAACAAAAGAAACCACTACCCCAAACCCCTGAAAGGATACATTTTGTTCAAATCCAGAAACCATGTACCTTTCTTTGAGAATGTGCTTCATCACCACAGCAGAATGGTGATTACTGTAGTATAATTGTCTTCAATGTACTTAAAAGAACAGTTAAGTAGTAGAAGTCAATTCCAAACACTATTACTACTTGATGCCAGAAAACTGTAGACAATTCAACAGTATTTTTGATTGCAACAGTATTATACTCCATAAATAGGGAATTCTGTGTGATAACACATTCATCTCCACTCTAACGCAAAAATCACTGGAAAAGAAAAAAAGTATTAGATCAAGAAGTCTGACTTCTGGAATGGAAGAAATCTAGTTGTACGAGGGTATTTCCCACTACACTTAAGGTATTTGGGCACAGTTTATGTCCATGCTCCGTATTTATTTTAACAAGCATACTAAAGCCATTATTAGTTGTTATATTGTTAGTTACTCTAACAGTTCTATAGCAGCAAGCTTCTTTCCTAGAATAGGCCAGTTGGTGGAAAACTTTCCCATCATTAGGACTGATATCTTTATATAAAGATTTATCTTCTGCTTTCAACAGATTTTGTTGCCTAACTTGCAAGGAGGAATGTAAACATTCCTGCTCAGTGATAATTCTGCTCCATATTCCTTTGCCCACAGATCTATTTTTCTCGTTTCTGATTCTTCAGAAACAAACAAGAAGTCCTCTTCAAAAACTTTTGCTTATGAAGATGCACACACTGTAAACAACTTTCACCCGTACAACATGGTGTGCTTAAAAACACACAAAGCAGCCTTTCTTTATGCTCCAAACAGACTACTGTAAAATAGGTTAGGTTTCTTTTTTAAAATACTATTTGTATCACCTGAGATCTTTT
>NC_137699.1:25080026-25302526 GCF_964034855.1 Anser brachyrhynchus | reverse complement strand
ATCTAGGAGGGAAAAAGAAAGCATTCATTTAGGTAGTATTAAATTGTGGGTGGTCTTTTTACCCACAGTTTAACTGTCATTAGCCGTTGAAGATACCCGCCTTAAAATGTTGCATTAATTATTTTTATGTTAGAGTCAGAAGAAAGGTTGAAACAAAAATACCCTAAAATTTAAAAAACACAAAGGAAGAAACCCAGCAAAGATACTTACGGATGGCTTGTTCCCGCTCTTGCAGAAATCTTTCTAACACAATACGGGCCATCAATGATGGGGCAAAGTCCACCTAACCTCAACAGAAATAAAAAGAGAATTTAGAGCGGTAACTACTTTAAGATGCACACTTTGTCAGCAATGCAATTTCCTTTTAGATTATTAAAGTGCAAAAACGTATGAAAAATTAGTAGCTTTTCCCAATTAAGTTCAACTATTTGAATCAAAGAGGTAGCAGCAATCCACAGTAACCAACAGAAAACCAAATTTTATCTGAGAATCTACAATTTTACTTTATGTCAACACGTAATTAAATATTTGAGTTTTTATTTTTTTTCCATGCGCTATGAAGATGTATCTGTGTGTGATTATGTTATTTTTATGTTTGAAGTGTAATATACCTAACTTAAATAAAATAAGTAGGGATGTGACAAATATCTAAAATTTATAAGAACTTTATAACATTAGTGGTGATATTCTAGGCAAATAACATACATTACTGTTTTTTTTTTTTTATGTCTGTATGCTTTGTATTTCATAGAATCATAGAATCACAGAATATCCCGAGTTGGAAGGGACCCACATGGATCATCGAGTCTAACTCCTGGCACCACACAGGTCAACCCAAAAATTCGAACCACTTTTTGTAAAAGATGGCAATAAGATTACTTTTGTAATGTTACCTAACATGGAAAAGTGGTGATCCTTTGCTGTGAATATGCAGCACCCATCAAATGACATGACATAGCCTTAATATCATCAACAGATCTTCCTTAGTTTTGCTGACTAACTCACCTCCAACAGATGTGCTGGAGTTGGTAAAAATTTCTTTAGAATTTAACTTTTCCCTCTAAACAAAGCTCTTTCTCAACTTTAATGTATTTTATATGTATTGGAAATTATATGGTGTAGTTCCACCTGAAATTAGAATAGTTTTTTAGATACCATACTCTAGTGAATCAGAATTTTAACATTGAGACACTAAACCTTGCTCATAAATTGTCACTGTGAATTCTTCTTAACATGTTTTCAAGTTCAATATTGATACAAAAAAATTAGCTTGATTTAATAACTGGAGAAAAAAAAAGGTGGTTTCATTTGTGCATACATTTTTTCCAAATATGTATGTACTTGGATGCCCTTAAATTCCCCAAGAAGGGAAATGCTTTCCACGGAGCTGCTTATTTCCAGTAACCCACATCAGAGCTGACACATGAAAAATGGTGAAATTACTGAAGGTAGTCCAGCCTGAATAAGGACTACCTTATTAGTTCAGGTACTTGCATCTCCCTAATTTTCATATTAATCATGTGTCCATCTTTCTTTGAAATAGGGCCATCATGCTTCACGTCAGAATTTAGCATGTAAGTAAAATTCATAGTGCTTCAAATCTCACATGAAAATATTTGTATGAAGAGAACAGTGACTAATTTTATTATTCCTATCTAACAAAAATGATATTTATTTTAGTCCTTTTTCACTACATATACAACACGAAGCAGGTGGCAGATAAACTTAAAAAATAATAATTTAATAGTAGTCTCACAAATCCTCAGAAGAAAACAAACAAACAAACAAAAACCACTACAAACAACAAAACAACCTCAAACCCAAAAGATAGTAATATGGAGCTGTTCCTGTTTAACAAGGTTGCTACACACTGTAATGCACCTATGTTATATATTTCTCATCAATTTTTACAGTTTCCACTGATTAAATATATATTGACTCATAAAGTATTACCATTACATCAATTGTCAGCAGATGCAAGAATATGTCATTTAAATATTAACTATCATATAAAAATGGCAGCTAGATTGTTTGGAAGCAGTAATCTGGGGCTGGTTATTGCCACATTTCCCTAATGCATTAGGCAGCAGTCACAAAATGCATTGCCTTTCTTATATACCTGCTACTATGAAATCAGAAGCAGATAAGTTCTTTGTATATCATCTCTTCCTCTTAGATTTAATTCTTATTTATTTCTGAACTGAAGAAATCTTTGATCTGAATTGCAAAGATGCATTAGTATAACATAAACAAAGATATGCTCGCTAGAGTCAGAAATTATATGCATAATCTCTAAATCAACGGGAAAAAAATATACAAAGAACCAGTAGCATATATTACTTTGTGCTTGAAATATTTTATGACAGTTCCCTTATAATATGGATGCAATATATCATGAATCAAGTTGTTTACCTAAATTCTTAATGAGATGGTACTTCGTTATGTAAAGTAGTGAGAACAGAATGTATCCTAAGACCTATTTTTTCCAGAAACAGTTAAAAAATAAAGGAAAGAAAAAGCTACACATTACTACTAATATAAAATAAATCCTTTATTCTATGCTAACTGTATGATCAGGATATGTGGACACTTCACAGACCATTAAAACCTTCTAGTAATTGATAGGTAATCGCTCATTTACCAGCTGCAGCAATGTACATGAGAAAGAAACCATTCTCTTACTAATGTAACATGTAGAACTTGCTGCTATTGCAACACTTAATGTTCATAGTGCCATATCATTTTTAATGCAAACACTCATTTTCTGCCCCCTTCTTACATTTTCTATTAAAATGCAACACAAAAGCAGCATACATTTCATTCTATCCCTTTGAGGGTTGCATAAGCAGTTCCATGGAGTATCAGCTATTGTATTGTTATTATTATTGTAAATAAATATTTTAGAACTTAAGAGGTACATATTTTTTTTTTTCTCTCTCTCTAGGAGGTTCACCAACACTCTTTCAAACTTTTTACATCTTCTTTGAGGTACTGCTTTAGAGAACATTTTTTAATGCAAATAACACCTTGCATCCCAAGGTAGATTCATATTCTGGTTAATGAACAGCATCAATACGTTTGTCAGACTTTGAAAGTAACAGTCCCAAACTTTTCATACATCAGCTTTTCTAGGACATGGTTACACTGAAGAATTTATTATGCTTAATTGCTTTATATTTATATATTATATATTTTTTATTGCTTTATTTATTTATATTGCTTTATATTTATATATTTATGTATTTTATATATATATATGTCATTAGTCATCCTCTAATCTGTAGGGACAGAAATAAAAGGAGTCAAGAAAATGAACTGTTTTAACCCTTCCTACTAAAAAATAATAACCTTAAAATGGGTTTTGTTATTAAAAACAAGGAAACAACAATTGATGCAACTTCATTTAATCAAGGAACTTTTAGTAAATTAGCAGGAACCTTTAGTAAATTTGTGCATTAAAGACCTATGCTTTGGCTGAAATTTCCAGCAAAACAGAAATTCAGAGTTTCTCACTCATTCTCCTTTAAGTTAGGAGACTACTTAAATTAACTGATTTATTAATAAATGAGGCTTTTTGTCTAATTATTATAAGTACTAACAGACTGGGGAACAATTTTAAATGTCTAATGTGCCTGGAAACCATTTTTTTTTAGGTTAATTACATTTCTCAGTAAAGTCACTATAGATATGCCCCTTAGGTTTTACACTGGAAGATTAAAGAAAAAAGTGAAGATTACTACCTCATTGGCCAGCTCCAGTAACACAGGGGCAGCTGCATTTTTCATCACCCCATTCAGGTACCTAGATAAGACAAAGACAGGTAATTCTGTAGTGGCAAGAAAAGGCCAGTTTATACATATCAGTATCCCCTGTGAGTCTCTTTCATTTAGGGGAAAATACTCCAGTGCAGAGTATTTGATGAGACATATCTTAAGAAGTAAGTATTTTAGACAATCACCAACTCTCCAGCATTGCCTCCTATTCATTCATCTGCAAGATATGTCAATCTCAATTAAGTCACTGGTAAAAAAAAAAAAAATAAATAAATACAATAAATCAATAAAAGTCTTTCCAAAAAAAAAAAAAAGTGGCTTTATGTCCTACAAATAACTTATACCTGTATTATTTATGGATGCATAACAGACAAGAAATCTCTATTATTCCCAGTAAGGATTTTGGGTTCCACCTTATCTTCAATTATGCAGGTGCAAAATATCTACATCTTATTCAATTTACTACTGTGTACAAAAACATACATTCACAATTTTTATCACAGATTTTATCAACCAGGGTAATCGTACGTAATAGTTTGCATACTAAAGGCTTATATCATTGAAATCAGAGTCTAACAATGAAATTACTATTGTAAAACTATTAAAGGAAGAAGTATTAAAAGGAGAATTAAGATCTATAAAGGATGACAAAGTCCAATACTCAGGATCTGATGGGAGGAAGTTATATTATTGGAAGCTACTTCGTGTTTTGTAGCCATCTGGAAAAGAACAATAGTTACCAACATTTGAACCTGCTCATTTATCGTATCTTTATTCATATAGCAAATCATTACTGACATCATTAGAAGGCCACAGTCTTTCTAGCTCTGTCATTACCTATGCATCAGAAGCCTCTCTTCTGCTCATTAGTTAGACCTTTTTTTTTAATCATGTTACCTTTCTGTGAAATGGGTGTAAAACCTCTACATGAAAATCTGCAGAGGATGAGAGGCCTTTTTGCTTGCAAGTTATTCTGGGGCTTAATGAATAAAGGAAACAATAGAAGCTTATTGCTGTAACCTTTTTCAATTCTATGTAAAAACACAAAATAAGATGCCTCATGTAAACTTAAACACTAAAAAATTTATAATGGAGGGGGAAAAAAATGAGTTCACAAACAAAATAATTAACCAGGAAGATTTGCTTGAGACTACTAATGTTCTAAATCACGCACGAAGCTGATTGAATGCCAAAGCTACCTCTGATAACGGAGTAATTGTCTCTCAGGTATTTCCAGTGCTACTGGCAATTCCATTATGGCCTAACAGGTTTCACATGCTGATGGCAATACTGTTCTGAAAAGTTCATTGATCCTTCTCGTAACTTGGCTTTGTTTGCCCAAATTTAACTAGTCTCAGCAGAATAGCAGGAACTACTCCACTCAACTGCAATTCTACCTGCTTCTAACACAGACCACTGGAAATGACTACATTCAAAAATAGCTTCAGACAGAGGAAAGCAATAGAAACACAATTATCTGTTTGTATGTAGGAGGGAATAGGAAGGAGAATACCACGCACACTGTACAACTGTAAGATGGATGCTACAAAAGAGTAGAGCAGAAGACATGTGTCATGTTTATGCTTGTAGCATTTCAAACTGGTTTCTGACTCAAGTACACTGCCCCTGCAGCTTACAAAACCTACTACACTGTAAATCTCCTAAAACAGGATTGAGATGAGTTTTCTAACTATTAACCAGAATATCTCTGATTTGAAAATGTGCGTTCTACTTGGCCATGCTAATATATTTCCAATATGAAAAACCCAGAAATATCATAAAGATTTTTCCTACCACCACCATATAGCTTCATACATAATGCATCAGTTATATACTGCTATCATACTTCAGACAGTGCAGGAGGAGACAGAGGACAGATCCTCCTACCTGATGGGAACCAAACTTAATCATACCTACAACCCTACTGGTGCTCTTAACACTTCTACTTTGCAAAAGCAAAATCTAGTTCTGTGTTCCAGGTTTAAATTAATGGAACTGGTAACACTATCATCATAGAAACGTTTTTACACAACAATACAACTACTAAAAAAAGAAAATCAAGGCTCTGAAAGAGTACAATTCACACCAGATTTTCTAAACCAGTGTCTAGTATCATCAGGCTGTCCTTAGGTTTTAAATATATAACTTTGCAGTAGCACAGAGAGTAGTTAATTGTTTACAAATGGAGGCTTTTTGTTCATTTTCCTGGTTCATATAGATTAATATTAAGCATAAATATCAGATGTATAATCACAAGTATGAATTCACTTGCCATGCAAGCTCTTCAGATATGTCAGTCTACAAAGTAATATTTTAATTGCATATTTTTACCAGTTATCATTATGCCCCAATTATGTCATTGCAATATTTTAAGTAAAGCTTATCGAAGTAACAGACAAACTATAAGATGTAGCAAATATTTTATTAGCTTAAGATGCAAATAATTGTAGAATATTGTAAAAATAACAAAGGTTTTCATTCTTCCTTAAAAGCTATTTCTGACACTTCTGTTGATAAAACAGAAGTGATCTAAAAATTGAAGCTGGCAATAGACTAATTTAATATGTAACTTTTTGTAATGTAATACAACTGTTGTTTTTAAAAGTACAAGCAACTGCAACAGAAGAAGCTTTCTCACTGCAAGGAATTTATCATCAATATTAGTCTTCATACTGAAATCCTGTAATTAGAAACTATAGGCACTATATAATGAATGTTACCACATACACTCTAAAGAGTAATATTTGCTTACCTGGACTTAAAGCCAAGGAAGTATAACTGTTTTTGATAAGCCTGACCAAAACCTGAATTTTTTCTGCATTTTCACTAAAAAAAATATTAGGTGAACCGTTCTATAATGCTCATCCCAAATCTTAACTTATTTTTATAGAAAATTGTCTTCATAAACTAAGAAGCTACTTATAATTGCCATAGCAACTAGTAGTTACGAAGATACTCTTAACTGAGGTGGGGAGGTCATACCTTTGGTAGTAAGTTTCAGCAGCTTCAGCAGTGTGATGCTTGGCATGTGTTCTTTTGATCTGTTTCTAGAAAAACAAAAGACAAACAAATGCTCATACAAATGTGGCATAGATGAAAACACTGAAATCATGACTGTCCAAACACATGCTTCTTGGCTACACTCTGATATATAAACTGAACTACGTTTTTAGATTCTATACAGAAATGACGTTCAATATACCTATTGAACTGAACGTCTTCAGACTGTACTGCAATGTACCATATATGTAAAAGCCAATAAGGTCACAATAATTGAATCTAAATAAGTTTACTGAAGGCTGCAGAGGGCAAAGAAAAACTTGTTCTCTCTTTCAACCTTTGTATTAATTTTCCCTCAATTCAATTCCATCTAAGTCTGGTACACTCTAGTTTTACAATTCAATTGGCATTTTTAACCAGGAAGAACATTGCTTAAAAACAACTTATTTGAAAAACTACAAAAAGTAATTCCATAGAGACTTGCCACTTGACTGACACCTGTCATCTCATGATAAATGACTCCATTTTCTGCCTCTCTTGCCTTCTGCCACTCCGGCAATGGTCATTTATCATCATCTCTGTCAGCAATGGAAAGCAGCACTGACAGTGCAAGTCAGCAAACATTTAGCACATGGAACCACGCAACACAGGGAAATTATTATTGTCAGAATAATAATGGTTTAGCATAATTTATTACAGGTCCACCAAATAAGCAAAGGCTAGATGTTATTAGACAGATGGATGGGTAGGCTTGGCAGCCATCCACTGAGACTCAGGCGGTGCTTGATGTGGAAAAGGGAACATCCTCCAAACCAATCAGAAAGCTGGCAGTTCAATTACAAAGAAATAAAGGGACATTCATCATTCAATTAGGCACCTGTCAACCCTCACAAAGGAGAAAACTTCTAACCTGGTACTCCTGGGAGAAGATGCTCAGCAGAGTGGACTGCGATTGACTGGAACAAATAAAAGAAGGACAAAGTTAATTACTGGAGTGCACTGCAAAGAAACAAAAGAGAAGGGAGCTTCAAAGGTAGGCCTGCTGCCCTGTAATCTAACAGAACATGAAAACAAGTGTGGAAAAGTTGTTCCAGATGAACACCTCAGACAAAGGCTTCCTGCTGCTAGGTCAAGGAGAGAGCGTACGAGGGAGGGGAGGAAAATATAGCAAGAGTTTCAAAGCAAACTAGCATATTGTTTGGGTGATTCTTTTTCAGCTTCAGAATCCGCGAAGTCCTAGCAGTAGCAGGTACTGGAGTTAAAAGGGAAAAGACAAAAAGGAAAACAAAGCAAAATTTCCATTAATAATTGATGGACTTAAATTCCATCAGCAGTTGGGAACATACCGCTTGCTCATTGGCAACATATTGAAATTCATTTTGTTAGCAGCAAGGGAACCTCTTCAGTAGCTGTCTCATATTCAGGTTAAAAACTTCCCTCTCTGTCAGAAGTAGCATATGGGACCACTGGAACATTCCCACTGAAACTGATGTGCTTTGAAAATAGAAACTTTCACAGCAGGAAGCCGAGATTCCCCGGAGTCGGTCATTTCCAAAAGCTGCCATAAGCTTCATTCATCTAAGGCTCCACTCAATGTCAAACACCTGGCAATGAAGCAACCTGGAAAGCATTCTTCCCAAGTGGGAATTTTTCTCTCTGAATTGTTAACATTTAGAAATGGGACAAGATTTTTTTTCCCTCTGAAAGGCAATCAATACCACACCGCTACTGTTTTCAATTGTCCTCTGTGGATAGATCTACCTCATCACATCCTGAATACAATTAATTACTTCTGATATATTTTCCTACTACATGCAACTTGAACAAATTATAGTCTCAATAAATCGAGTTTTATGGTACAGCAAAGCACTATGAATAATTAACATTTTCTCTGTCACGAGCTTACCTACTAAGGCATAACATAGGTAGTTCAAACATTCTGCAGTCTCTAAAGTCTTGCTCTTCTGCCAGATTTCCTGTATGTGAGTTTAATGCCTGTATTACATCATATTTACATTTAATGTAAATATGCTGTCCCTACTTAAATGGCCTTTTTCCTTGCAATTTTCACTCCTCGGGGATACTAATTTAAGTCTGACTCCCTTTTTGAAAAGGGAAAACCGAGGCACAGAATGACTAAATGGCGTGTTCAAGTCAAAACAGAAGGTATGTTTATACAGCACGATATAAAGTTACCTCTAGATCAACTAGTTGACGCATTAGGAGCAAAGTAACCAGGTTAATGCTGTGCTATACAGTGAGCTTATTGGTTTTGGTTATCTGTATCTGTGCTTCCAGCGTCTTTGCCACAATACTGTAGCATAGGCTTGTCTGCCCAGCAACGCATCTGTGTGACAGCAATAAGCTGAGCCTTGGTCTCTGGCATCTTACATGTGAGAATGTCCTCCCTGGGTACTCACTGACTGAACGTTAAAACTGTAGAAAAACAGTAGCAATATAACCCATCTAATATACAGATTAAGAAATTAACCGATTACAGAGAAAGAAATGACAATATAGTCAAGATTTTAAATATTCTTAAACATACATAATTGTCACAGAAGCTAAGAGATATGTACCACAATGCCTCCCCAAAAAGGTGCATCATTCCGTTATGACAACCTTCGATATGCAGATGTGATCAGTAAAAGGTGAACAAAGGAAAGAAATTAAGATTATATATGTACACAGGCAATATACATATGCAAAGCTATAGTTTTCCAAGTTGATTTATTTGAAAAACACAAAAACCAACCAAACAAAAACCCCAGCAGTCTATAAATAAGTTGGATACATATGGCCCCCTAATGGCTCTCCACGTAACTATTATTATCTTGCAGATTTACATGGTCATAATGGTAGAACTGAATGCAGAACAAAAGATTCAGAAGCAAAACAACAACAACAGAGCAAAAACCAAGCAACCAAGCAACCAAACAAGCAGGGCAGCATTTAACTGGATTTTTGGTTTGAGTTCTCCACCTGATACACCAATTTTGTATTTTTAGACTATTGCCTGTAGAATTACTGTAGTTATTGTACAATTATCTTAAAACACTCATTGACATATCAAAGAGTTGAGATCATTCTTTCTCCTACACACAGCTGACTCTTGTCCATTTGTTCCCTTGGTGTCCTTGAATTCATCTTTCTACTTCAGTTTACTCCTCTCCTATGCTTCCAACTGTTCAGATCATTTAAGACTTGCCACAAATACTAAAAAAAACTTCAGTCCAAGAACTGAACAAGTTGGATATATACTAGATTACAGTACAAAAACATTACAGCAGTGACAGAGCACTACTTCAATAGTACCATTCAAAGAATTTCAAGCCTTACTACCAGATCTTCCTCCTTCCCCAAGAGAAGTGGATTTGCATCTTCACATGGCTGCTTCCGTGTTTCTTTTACTAACATAGTTTCCCTGTTAAACACCAAAACCACTCATCTGCCACTCGATGTTTCCTTGCCACAATTCCATTGCCACTGACAAAATGAAAACTGCCTGGCAAAATGAAAAAGCTCCTAAAACACAGCTGGAGCATCTACTGCAAGGTACCACTGACAGCAAACTCAAACATCATGGTTTTGAAAACTGTGCAAAAAGACAGTACAGTGTACTTGGAGATGGGACAGAAGTCACGAACATGAATCTGCATTGCAAGACATAGCACAAAAAGACCACAGCAGCTGATGCCAACAATTCAGTTTACTGCCATGTAACTTATTCAGGGGGGATCTATCAAGTGCATACAAATATCTGAAGGGAGGCTACAAAGAAAACTGAGCGAAGCTCTTTCCAATGTTGCCCAGTGGCAGGACAAGAGGCAATGGGGCACAAACTGAAACACATGAGCTTTTGTCACAACACCAGGAACTTGGGAGAATGACTGAGCACTGGCACTGGTTGTGGAGTTACAGAGTTCGGGGCTTTGGAGTCTTCCTCCTTGGAGATGTTCAAAAGCCGCCTGGACGTGGTCCTGGGCCGCCTGCTCTGGGTGGCCCTACCTGGGCAGGCGGCTGCAGCAGACCTCCAGAGGTCCCTGCTAACCTCCCACCATGCTGTGGTTAGTGCTGAGTGCCATTACTGCTACAGAAGCAGCCAAATGCCTAGGGCTCTAGCCTTCCTCTGCAGGATTTCAAAGCTGCAAAAGAGCAGACAAATTAATATTGCTAAGGTATCGAGGAAAACAACCATACCACGTAAAAAATCTTTTATTCAAAATAAAATTTCAGCGTTGCATAATTGCCTCTTACAGAATAAACTTCATAGTAAGCCTCATGGTTTACTGGATGACTGGGAATATATAGACATGTTTCTGTAAAGGAAGCTCCTTGGTCAAGAACTGACTGTAGAGCTGTGGTATGGACTTGCAGATTTTCTAAAACAAACAAACAAAATCCCAAACCCATAATTCTCAGTACTACCTAGTTTAAATAACTGGTATATTTTCCAGTAAAGCAAGACAACTTTCCTTGTAAGTTTTGTAGCAGCCACTTTCATGGAAACATTTCCTTTTGCAATACCAGATGCTAATGGAGATAACTCCCAGAACTCCATTCAAAGCAACCAGCCTAGCTCTTGAAATACCCTCTTTTTCTTGTACAGCAGTGTCCGTAATGAACCAATTTACCTTTTGTTACTCTGTTGATGTTAGTGGCATACTTCCATCTGAATGCCTGATGTAGTTTGTGCTCTTGTCAATACAGAACCTGATTTATGCAGAAAACAGTGTGAAATCTAAAACCTACCCAGCGCTACAAAATGTTCATGTCTTGTTTAAAGAAAATAATTCTTTAAAAATACTGAAATGTTATTTCTGGGTTCCAAATGATATAAAGACATAAAAATTTGCTTAAGTATTAGATTTCAAATCTCATCAACGTTTAGAATGGGATGCCCAAGTCAGACCAGAACATGCTAGAAATAAGTCAAGCTAAAAAGACAATTGCAAGTCTGGTGCCAGAAAAATAATATGCCTTTCAGTTATTTAACATGTAAGAATAAAACTTAGACTAATCTCTCCTCTATCAGATTCTGGGATTCATTAGAAGTGCCATCATCTCTGGAGAAATGTTTGCAATGAGTTGCAGTGAGTATAAACTAGTAGTAGATAATATGCTGACACAGATCAGTGCTTCATAACTACAGATGATGCAAAATTATGGCCAAGAAGCAGCTAGTAAGGACCCAAAGATTTTAATTGGATCAAATCAACTTCTCTACAAAGTATGCTTGCAGGTCTAGCCAAGACTTGGAGTGCTGTCCAACTTAATATTTGCTACTTACTAGAGCCTTGCCCTGAGAAAATCCAAACATGACTTGATTATGACATGATTATTATCATCCCTTTCAAATAATGAATTGTTTAGGGATAAAACTTAAACTTCCCACTTCATTTTCTGAAATTTCTCAAAATGTAAAATTTTCGGTACAAAAACTAGTTTCTACTTGTTTCATCTCTTCACTTTAAAATGAATTTCCTTTTTCTCAACTTTAACTCAACACTTTTTGCCCAAAATAGCACAACTAAAAATGCTGCTTTACATTTCATGTATTTTGTGATGGAACAAAGAAAGAATACCTGAACAGTAAATAAATAAATATATAAAAAAAATCAAGAGTAAATGTGAACTACAGTATTTAAACCAGTAACAATTCAGACAAGTGGAGACAAGCAGGGGGACAGCAAAGTCCACTATGAAACAAACCAATGTAATACATATCATACACACATTTTTTTTTTTTTCTTTTTTCCCTAACACATGAAATCTACAAAGAACATACCTTCATTGCTTCCCTTTCACAAAATGGAACATTCCACGTCAGGAAGATGATAAACATAATGGTTAAAAGACTATGTGAGGATAGGATATGCATTTCCAAAATTCAGAGGCTGTAATGTGTGAAATCCCAAGGCAGCACTGTCAAAGCTTCTCTTGAAAGAGCATCCAACAGTGCATCTTAGCTATTATAGGAATTCAGGTATGGAAGAAATTGTTTCTTTCCTTCCACATTCTTCAGCATGAGTATGGAGTGCTAGTCATATCCCGTCATGAAATGTTCTGAAGCAGACAGCAAGAGACCCTCATTTCTAGTAACCAGAAATGAACTTTCTCTATCTATAATAAGTTTTAAAATATTTTTGCCGATGTGATATTGATCTTTAAAATATAATAATAAATACAACTTAGGCCTACAATTGTGTGATGCTGCCACGCTGAACAAAGAATCTATGTGAGGAAAGACATATATAATTTTGACAAACTTAAATGTCTGGAGGTGAAAGGAGAATCCTTGCAGCTATCCTAAAATTCCAGAATGAGTCTGAAATGTGTTTTTCCATCATTAAAGACATGAAACAAAGCTGAGCATATTAATTCTCATCTTCTGTGCTGCAAAATCTTTGCAACAAGAATTCCTAAAGAAAGCTATGTTTGCATACTGCTTATCGCATGCTAACCACTCGATTTCTAAAAACTCCATAAATAATTATTTCAAATAGATCTAGCAGCATTGGCTCAAATGTGTAATACATACACAGATGTGTAAAGCCTCCATGGCTTCCTAGAACTGCAGGATGTAGGCTAACAAGCACTGCAGTTATGTCTGTAAATCAACTAAAACCAGTCTGATGGTGAACTTCCTTTGTGAGTGAAGGTGACAACAAGTGAATTCTCAGAACTTCTTCCAAGTGTCAGGACGGGAAGAAGGCTTCTTAACCACCTGAATGTGTCCACAATAGGATCTAGTAAGCCTCAGGAATAACAAAGGCTTACTAAAATTTGAGAACTGCTATGCTGATACAAATCTAAGCATTAAAGGATGTGGAACGAGGGAGAGAAAGTTACTGACCACTAGAATAACGTTATGGTTTTAACCTCTCTTTGCAGCTTTTAATATTAAAATCTTTCCTAAAGGTTTAATATGTTTGTGGCCACTTCACTGAGTGGAAGTTCTCAAAAAGCAAATTATTGTCTCTGTACACATATATACTTTACCATTCACAAATCTAACATGAATTTAAAGCCATCAAATAACCAATTTAAGCTAAATCAATGTACGTGTCTGTATATGTATGTATATATACACGTATGTCAATGCATGTCTATATGTGCCTAAATCGATATCTGAATTTGAATTGGAGTAACTAAGTCACATAAAAGACAGTAGGTCTTCAGTTACAGCACTGTCATTTCTGTAAAGTAGGTATCTTCCAATATCACAACTTTCCAGCTATACCAGTATTTTGGGAACCATAAAACCAATACCATGTGTTGGGGAAATACTCCCATTATAAATATATTTATACCATAAAAATTCAATAAATATATAGATAAAAAGAAGTACCTGTGGTACAGCTGACACAGTCATTAAACTGTACAACAGCTTGACTCAGAAGATGTAAATATGAATTACATACTAAAAAGTGTCTTTGCATCAGATTTATAGCTTTGGTAGGTTTAAAAATAAAAACCAAAAATAAAGAGTCTGCAGAAAAAGACTTCCTACATTGCAGGTGCACAATATCCAAGAATAATGAAAAGGTTAAATGCAGGCATGTGCACACAACTTTGCTGCCTATAGCCAAGGTTTTGAGAATAACTGTATGACAAAGCTCCGAGAAGGCTACTTGCGAAGAGTCATCACTTCTATGACCTTGACATTGGTTGGTCTCACAACTTCTATACAATTTAGTGATGTGCAAGAACAGATGATGGTGCAATACATAGAAATGGCAGCATTTAAAATTCATAGTAGCATAAGGCCATTACTTTTCCCACTGGGCCACTTGAACTTTAATAATGTCTGACCTAGTTGGCCAATAAGTTCTAGCAGCAGACAGAGGAAAATTGCCAGTATTAGATACTGTTTGAATGATTTTTCATTTAGAAAGACTTAGAAGTTCCTTTAAGAACAGGGCACCAATTCTTCCTGTAGACACCTCATTTTTTGGTGTCTGTTGTAACAGCCAATATATTTTAAAACAACTGCAGACAACAAACAATTTGTAACTGATGTGAAAAAAAATGCAGAAGTAAATACCAATTATCAATACAGGCAGTGCTCACAACATAGCGCTTGCTCTCCAAAAAATTTAATTCCACCTCATTCCATTAATAACAAAAAAACTTAACTTTCCACAGCAGTAATACAAGTTTAACTCAAAATATGCAATATTCTAACTGTTACAAGGTATTTTTGATCTAGCCAAATAAAAAAAAGAAGTCAGAAGACACTTCTTTCCTATATGCTTCTGTACACTCACAGTGCGAACAACAGTCCCCTTCCGAGGGAATAAGCAGCGGTAGCTTTTGTGGCTGAAGATGGAACTCTGAAAACACTGGAACAGAGGAGTGGTATTTCCAGTTGAAAAGAAACTACGTTTTGGTCTCATCATGTTAGTAAGCAAATAGCAGAATAATATTTCTGATAAATTATTGTCTGTATTTTTCTTTCCAGAATTAAACATTAGTGTTGTAGTATGTTCGAAACCTACTTAAATGCCAAACACACACAGACCCCTGTAAATAAATATTTTTCCACTAATGCTTCAAGTAAAGTCTCTTCCACAAAAACATAAAGCTACTTTGTAAAGTTCATTTTTCAAACAGAATCTGCTACAATACAAAACCAAAGGATATTCACAACACAGGTTTAAAAATACAGTGTCAATGCTAGAACATGAAATAAAAACTCTTAGACAAATATTCTGACATAAGGCTTCAATGACTTTCAAATCTTTTCAACTTACACATACCAGAACTACTCTGGTACCCTTTGATCATCTAGTCAGGGAGCCCACTGACAAAAGAAACTGATAGGAGGAGTCAAATAGAGTTTGCCTCCCAGCTTCAGTTTGATAATCTCAGGACTTTTCCTCCCCATTTCCTTCTCCTGCTATTCTCTAATGTTCTCCTTTTAACTCTGCCAATACAATTTCTCAGAAATAAATTCAAGAAATTAAACAAAATAACTGCAAAGCTTGAGACTAATATTATGATGCCACATAAGCAGATTTGCTATGTCTATGTCCTCAGTTTAGCAGGAACATAACAGCCAGGAAAGAGGGAGTGAACATACTCCCTAAATAGAGGCAAGGCAGAGACTGAAAGAGAAAAGCAAAACCTCTGCAAATGCTTTGGCTGCATTTAAATGTACACCATCCATACTTAAATTCAATTTATTTCAGTTAAGGCTACACAGAAAACATGTTTTCAAGTTTGAACTTTTTTCTCTTTGTACCACCATCTAAATGCTGCTCCATCAGACAGAAATACAGAAGTTTTGGTTACCTGATGACAGCTGTGCAACGAAACATGCACCTAGCTGCAATTACACTGGACTTCAACAAGCAGATAAGGCAGGGAAGCTGCAAATTAAGCCAGGGATTTATTTATCCCTCATCTTTTCTACCTGCCCTCTTGATAGGGCCAAAGTCCTTATGTTGAAATAACATTCAGACTTAGTTGGCTGTTATCGGAAAGAAGTATTTGATATATTTGAAGTATGTTGATGTATTTGTTTCATGTTCTTTGTCTTTACTTTGTTTAGGTAACTATTGTCTTACTTCCCTTTCCTCCCAAGAAAAGTCAGATTGTACAACACCTCATCTAAAGAGGTTTTTCAGACTACGATCTTAAGTGTCCTGATTTGTGGAAAATAGGGGTCATTCCACTTTATAACTTTTTTCTTCAAATCTACATTGTCCCTAAACCATAAATGCTTTAAGTTAATTTTAGAAAACTATTTTTATTAGTAAATGACAAATTGAAGCTAATTAGACTCTTCATTTTATGTTAAAAAATTAGCCTGTATGTAAAAAGCATATCTGTGCCAATTTGAAACTAAATAAATCCCCAAACACCCTTAAACAATTTGCTCCTAAAAATATATAATCAAATTTAGAAAACTATAAATTATATTTAAATTTATTATTTACAAGCAATTAATTACGAAGACAGCCAGGTGGCTTTCATTACATAAATTACTGTTAATGACACTTGCCTCATGCTGCTACTGTATTTAGCATTTGCATGCATCACATGTCAAGCACACACACTGTTGCACAGCTATCTCCAGGGTAAAAGTGAACACCTTAAGTCAAAAAAGCTTCCAGTAACCCAATCAAAAATTGTTAATTCCTTAAACAAATCGGGATCTTCCTGAAGTTTCTCACACGGGATATAATTTAAAGAATTTTAGCTCTATCAAACACGGATTGTACAGAAGTGCAGTTGTAAGTAAATTCCAGTTTGGGTGATGACACTAATTTAAGGCAAGAAATAAACCCATTTACAACTAGTTCACTTGAGGTTTTTATTCTCATACCCTAAACAGTGTATTGAAGTTTATCATTTAAAAGTTACTGATAATAATACACATACAAAAAAATCAATACAGAATAACTCTTGCCTATCCACCTCGCTGACAGTGCAGTACTTTGTTGTGTATCTATAAGGTATTTTAGCACGCATGCCTATATTTACAAAGCCTACTTTCAGTCTTTCCAAGACTGAAGTCTTCCAGTTTAAGGTTGATTACGCCTCTCATGTATAGCTTACTAGAGGGCATCGCTTACGTAGAGGGAATAAACTAGTGTAAACCCTGGAAACATGGCAAAACACACTAAGAAGGAAATCCAGCTGTTCCTTCTTAGTAGCGGCCATCCAGGATTCTTTCTAAAACTGCCTATCTAGAACTGTGACAAATGCATTCATTGGCAGGTGATAAGAGAACATCTGACAAGAGGTGATCGCAATTTTACATTATTCTACCCTAACACTTCTCTACCCTTCTTTTCCACTCCTACCAATAAAAATTTCCTTTCCTTTCCTTTCCTTTCTTTTCCTTTCCTTTCCCTTTCCCTTCCCTTTCCGTGTTCTTTGTACTACTCTGAAAATGGGGACAAGGATCACCCGCTTTGCTTCCTGCGTTGCCGCAGAGGCCAGGCTTCCAGCAGAACTCTGATGCCATGCCCTAGCTGAACAGAGTCATCCCTGATGTAAACAGTCCATAGGTTCACCGTAGAGCACCACCTTCAATAAGCGCCAAAATCTGACTTGGTCTTAGAATGGGCCCAGTGGCCTTGGTAAATAAATATGTGGGAACCATGGAAGAAGTAAAACTAGTTCAACATCAAACGTTTGCTCTGTGTTAAAATAAACTAAAGATGACCTCAAACTGCATCAAGTCATATGGCATGACTCACTGACACTTCTTAAATTTCTGGGAGTTGTCAAAAACGTAATAAAAATATACATTGCTGTCTTTGCATTAAAGCACATAAGGACCAGACTTTGGAAAAAAAAAAAAAAATCCATGAGAGGAGGGTAACTAAACTTCACTAGAATTCAGTGAAATTTGACAATTAACATCCTTTGAGCAGTTTTTAAAAAGGGCCTAAACAAAACATCCCAACCCTATCCCTCTCCTATTTTTAAGTCTTAATACATTAATGATAAAGCAGCAAAGGCCGCTGTGTCTTTTCTTCCTTCAGATTATTTTTTAAATTTGTTCTCCACATTTAACTCTCAGGTTTTTGTATGCTTCCTAATTCCTAATAATGGCAAATTAGCAGAACTAGGATATCAGAAGACAATGGCAAATGAGAAGCTGGAGGAAAAAATATTCTGTACTGGACTGTTTCCATTTCTGTATGCTAGTTAGTAACTACCAGCTTATCTGACATACTCTTATAAAAAAAATGCATGTTCTTACAAAAAGGTGAGAGTCATCCCCTCGACTTTTAACTAAAGGGCACCTGAAAGCTTCCCAATCAAAACCAAGGGTGTTGAGACCTATATTACAGAAACCAAAGATTTAGAGGGAAGAAGGAGACCAATCTGTGGACTAATACTAATTTGGGGTGGATACCTTTTGTTTTCAAACTTCTCCTTTAAGTAACAGTTTCTTCGATCAACTTTCACTTAGCAGTAATTTCTCCTTCCCCACAACAGTAAAGCTTTAAGACCCAGAAAAAAAAAAAAAAAAGAGTGAATTTTATTGTTAGCACAGCTGATATGCAAATCTGGCTTCTCTTGGTACCCTAAAGTATTTTGTTAATGCACCACTTTCCACTAAACCAACCACAAACAAATCTTTAAGTTAAAGTTATGGCCATTCCCATGTAATCTGTTACCTGTAACAAACAAACAAACAACAAAAAAAGGCAGAAGGCCTCTCCAGCCACCTAATCACCATATCAATGACACATGCCACAACAGAGAAGCACTAGTTTATTTGATTGATCATGGTAGATAAACTCCAAATAACAGAGAAATTAACAAATGCTTGACATTTGCTCAACATCCATTATTCTGACACTGCTTTCAGGATTTCAAAGCCTGGGAGTATGCTTAATCAACATTCATATTCCCCAGTGAGCTACAGGCACCATATTGCGCCCCGCCTTAGTACTGATGAAAACTGCATATTGGCCATTTCCAAAATGTTCTGGGACTCCACACAGGGCCCCTTCTCCCTTGTTCCTGTTCTGCAGTTTTCTTTTAAACACTTCCAAGACAAAAGCATCTGCCAGTTTTTCTCTCTGGGGATGTATGCAAAATGAACTTAACAGTTTTAAGGCAGGAGAAACCCTCACATCTAAATTCATTCATAGGACAGAAAAGGGCCTAAGAGGCCTCTCTAGGGACAAAACCCTGCTGAAATTTTCCCCGACAACAGTGGGAGCTTTATAAAATCTAAGTCCAGACAATTTCCAATTCAAATGCCCAGCATAGCATGACCTTTGTCAGATCTATGAGCCCTAGATGCACCCACTATTTTTTTATTCTAACCAGCACAGACATTAGACAGGGCACTACTGCTAAGCAGGAGGTTGAATATTTGCATGCTCTTCTATTGTGAAAATGTAACAGTGACAGCACTGTGTCGAATTCTTTTCCCCCTAGAACTTTAACTCCGTAGGAGAGGCATAGCTGACAGATGACTCTCCCAACATCTGTGTTATGTACACTGCACAGCTGAGGAACCTTGGATCACTGTCACAGTTTCTTGGAGATGACCTACACCTTTCTTATATCTGCCCATGATCAAAAAAGTAAAATCAAAAATTGAAAACACATTTTTTTTTAAATGAAAAGTAAATATGGCAAGGAAGATTAACATAATTTAGTCATTAAGCTGTTCACATAGCAGCTCACCATATGTTGTATAAATGTCCTATACAAAATAATTTATCAGACCTGACACGTTGCACATCATATTGTATTATTTAATACGCTTACTAAAATTTCATGGATCAAGCTCTACTTCTGAAAGCATACAGAAAGCCCTAGAAAATATTTCTTCATCTTCTATGATTTATTTTGATTACCTTTTACAGCTACATGATAAAGTGGAACTTGCAAAATTATGAGGTTAAGGTTTACACAGCTATTGCTTCATATACTAAAATATAACAAATGGCTCCACGTCTATATACCATTTTACTTGCATTTAATATTCAGAAGCACATTAAACTAAGCACGTTGCTTTCCACTGCATATTTTAATAATTTTAACTGGTTATTTCAGTATACATCCCGATCCACTAATGCAAAGTTCCATTGATATATTATCCCTGGTGAGGAGACTAAAAAGCTAAGAATTACAAAATAAATTAGAGCCAATGATTACCATGTAATAAATGCTGACCCTCCCCCAACCAGTCTACACAGAAATATATTAATTTCTCAAAGTAGCTGAAACATTTGAATAGTATTTTTCAATTATTGAGACTGAAAATGTCAGAACTGCAGACAAATATGACTAGATAAATGGACAAAAACTCTATCCAGAAACCTCAAAACCACAAAAACAATCATGTATAAAAATGATCGTCAGTCACTAGTGAGGTCCATCTGTAAATAGTAAATTCAAACAAAAAGCATAAGCTGGAAGCTTGTGGATACTAGCTGTTGAATAACCCAACAGGATTTTTTTTTTTTTTTTTAAATCACTTAGAGGGCATACCAAACAGATGGGTAAGGCTACGAAAAAAAATCCAACAGACTAAAATCATGCATTTATCCTGTAAACAGCCATTTTCTTTTTTCTCTCTCAGACCACTGATGTCAAAGGAACACAATACAAATGAGATGAAAATGTAGTCAGACTTCTCTTTTTGGTCAATAATTAAACTTTCCTGTTTCTAATAATAGGATAAAGTATAACATCTTTCTGTGTAAGATAACTCGCTGCAATGAGGTCAGTAAACACTGTATTTAGAAACGAACTTGCTTGGCCTCACTGGAGTACCTGTCAACTGTTCAAAACAAAACTTCCTTTTTAAACACTTTAAGAAGCAAAAATTTAGCTTGTGTGTTATTTCGATTTTTTTATATTTTATGTATCTGTGATAATGACCTTGTCTAGGAAGACACATTGCTCACCTGTGTATTGAAAACTGAAGGCCAGCTGGATTGACATGCATTTTGTATTAATGCTGGAAAGGGCTAGTGTTCAGTAGCCTTTTCTTCTGTAGGAGTATCAGTAGTGGACTGATAGCAAGTTCTGCCACCTCCTAGCCAACCACAAATGGAAATAGAAAGACATGGTGCCATTATCACCATCTGGGTCCACAATAACAATGAGGAACTCCAAAAGACAATTTTGTATTAATTCATGTGAAAACCCCTTCAGTTACAGAAGTATTACCTCTATATCAGTCATAGTTTTTATGTTGTCTTTAAAACAGTTTCCTGCAAGCTGCATTACACAACCTACTACAGTTCACACAGGTATCACATAGGTCTTACTCAACGAAATATTTGAAAACATCCTGCTTTCTATGGAAGAAGAACGTGTGCTATCTTAGGATATTTTTCTTCAGCATTGAAGCTTCCTGGAGCTCTCTGGGAATGAAGGATATCAAACACTTCCAAGACCTTGTGGGCCTAGATGCAGATACGCAAACAGAGGACATTCACCCAAACAATTAAATCCTCTTCAGCACCACATCCTGACCTGAAGCCATTTCACCAGTTTAGACAGACAGCAACAACTGCTTAAATATCCTATCCAGATGAGAAAGATAAAGCAGGGGATTCAAGTTCAAGAAATTTCCAGCATAAAGCAATGAGACTGTCATTATCCATCAGGCTACTGGATATCTTAGGGCGTGCACTGGAAGGATAATGGATCCCCTTCAAATCATAACCACATTCAAAATGTCACACACTAGAATTTAAAAAATACATACATTAAAAAAAAAAAAGATCAATAAAAATGCTTTAGTTGCTGACAAAACAGAAATGTTCAACCTAACAGGTTTCCAAACCAGAATGCTTTTCCCACAGGAGGTGCAGATTCCTGTTTGGCAACTTTAAGCCTGCTGACAAGAAGTTCATTTACTTTGAATTCTTCATTTGAAGTCCATGGACAACAAGAACTCCATGAAATACAAGTTTAAAACTAATGATAGGTCATGAAATCTAAGCATGCCAACGGGAGTTTGAAGTCTACTTGTATGGTACCAATTAGTCCAACAAGTGAACAATCACTGTATCTGAAAGAAAACAGAATTATTTTTCTACACCTTTTCTCTTTTTTTTTTTAAATTATTTTTTGTACCAAATTATTACGCTTGTCTTAGAAGAGTTTTAATGGGATCTGTTAGCATATTCCATATTCTTAGTGAAATCAATCCCTGTCATTATTTCACTCAATTTGGAGTATTATACAATCTTCCGAGACATTCACATTGCAAAAACACACAATATTTTCATCATAAACTTAAAAGGAATAAACAATTAAACAATGATTCTTGTAAAAGCATATATGTTATTTTATTAAGTGGTATGATAAGCTTAGGAGCATACATCAGGACCAAAATGGTTGTAGTCATTAATTTAAGTAATAAATCATAGGCCCTGCCAACAATGACAGCAAACAGATGCTAACAAGAAAATGTATTATTTAATATTGCCATGTGTTATATAAATGTAAGTGTTTAGGACATGTCTTAAATTTTTATAATAATATGCATTTAATACATTACTGTTTTGACACATACAAGAATCAAATTTATAGGTCTCATTCAGCACTTGCTTTCTCTTCTGTGAACACAGAATGGATTCCTGAGGGAAAAAAAGCTCAAGAAGTGAATGTTTCAAATGGATGTTTGCAACAAAATCGAGTTGTTTGTCTTGCTGTCTTGAAGTACATATCATAAGCATTGAATCTCATTAAAAAATCAAAACCAACATACTTGCCTTCACGTAAACAGAAGTTTTCTCTGAAAGTTCCCAGGAAATTCAAACAACTATGAAGTTTATCTATATATAGATAGCAAAATATTTTATCATTTGGTACAGAGTTACAAAAACAGTTCCTTACGATCCTTTCAAACAGAATGTTGGTATTTTATAACTCTCAATGAGTCTGCTAAGTTGTAAGAATAGCAGAAGTTTTATTCTCCAATGTATCTTATTATTTACACCCTACATCAGTTTAAACAATACCATGGAACGCTGCAATGATTTTCACCAACTGCATCCCTTGCAAAAATGCTCAACCCCCCCCCCCCCCCCCCCCCCAAATCTAAGGTAGTTTGCAGAATTATTGAAAACATTTACTGTTCCATTCCTCCTATTCATACCCACTGTCTTTGAGAACTCTGAAAGCCTGACAGAATGATGATCTGACTCAAGACCTAACAACTGAAAGCTTAGGAAATGCAATTATGCCTTTTGGCAAATCCAGCCACACTAAACAGAACCACTATGTACACACCTTTTGCAGCACTGCATCTCTGCTGCTGTACAGCATGCTGCATGAGGTCCCTCTGCAGGAGGGTCAATTGTTTCTAAGAAGATCACTGCTTTTTCCAAACATTTTTGTTTTGCTTTAAGGAAACTGGATAATAGCACTTCTGTTTGTGTTCTGTTTCACTTTCATTTTCAATCAACTCCTCCAGGTATCAGCATAGTTCCTTTCTTGGAAGTGCTTCAGTCAATGCTTTAAAACACTTGGAGAAGCACTGATCAGAGTATGGAAACTAAATTTTCTTCATTAAATCTACTGAAGCAGATATTAAAAATGCATTTAATATACTGGAGATGGCTGGTGGGCATCACTGACTGTGACAGGCCAGTTACTGATGAGCTGCTGTCAGACGGCCTTCTCAGCAGGGATCTGTGTCTAAGGCTGCTGAAGGACAGCAATATCTTCCCTTGTGTGTAAGCTCTATTCATCTCCCAAGTATTTACTAAATCACAGACCTCTGCACACAAACCCAGCGTTTCAGCGCATGCTAACAAATGATGGATGGCCTAGTCAATTCGTTATGTCCTGAAAGCGTGATTTCCTGCCATTCCAATCATCAAACCTCCAGAGCCTTCAGAGCTGATCAGTCCTGGAGAATATATTTTGCAGGCTCTATTAAAGGAGTAGAGGTTCTTTCCATTAGTCTCAAACTTTTTTTTTTTCCTGGCTGATTTAAAGAGAACTCCCTCCTTCCCCCCTCCTTCCAACAGCACCATCGCTACTCTTATCTGTGTCAAATATTCAGGGCATGTACCGTGAGCGTGTTCGTAAAATAGCACTCCTGGAACACCAACCAGTTAAAAAGACAGATTTTGTTTGTGACTACTATAAAACACTACAATCTTTTATTTAAATTCATCTATACATCTTTATTATGTAACCTAGACAACCCCCAAAACATTTTGTAACTTAGCTTCTTTGATCAAATACCTTTTACAGCAAGGGAGTGCTCAAAAGGACTCATTTTCTTTGTATTTGCCTAGTGAAACAGATCAGAGCTCTCTTAATTGTGTTCCTCCTAAAAGGATAAGCCACTTAGGAATAAACTTCCGATGTTCCAAAGACAGGTTAGCTGTCAAAGAAATAAAGCTTCCAGATTTCTCCCTTTTCATAGCAAGGCAATATACTTGACACTCTTTCTTCTACATGCTAGAGGAGAAATTTTATTTAGCTTACCTATTCAATGATCTATAGGAGCAGAATATACATACCTCGAACTTCTTACTCTGAAACACGGAGCTTCAAATGAATCAGCCTACACCTGCTGAAGAGTTAGTTGCCTTAAGGTACAGCATAGTTTTCAAAGGTGGTATAATAGATATAGGTAAACTTTATGTAAATAAGCATTTGGTTACTTTAAAATGCAGAGAACTTGAATTTCCGTGCTTGCTAGGTGTGATCCAGCCATAGCGAGCACAAACTAATCCACATTGCCCTACCATTCACCTCAACCTTGACCTGGAGATTAAACTCACTTTTATTGCACACAAAGGTCATCTGTGTTAGGTCAAAATTCAAAGTCCCTTGTCATCTAAGGTTGATATATTCCAACCTTTCCTACTCTAATGCATCAAATTTTTCATGGTGAGGTCATATTCAGCAGACAGTATATTCAGCAATTTATTGTGCCATTGTAATATAGCCCGGAATATGACTGTCCAAAAAACAATACATGAATAAAATATTTTTCTCTCAGATGTACCAAATCCCCTCTGCCCATAAAACTCTATCCTAGATTTGTTTGCAGACTTCAGAATGACACAGTAAGGAACTGGTTCTAAAATACAATCAAGAATTATCATTTTATCATCATTGTCCTTTGTACAAGCAATGTGAGTATAAAGGTATTCTAAAGTCCACAAGTCAATTAAAATGCACATATGGTCAGTGTTAAAACTTCCACTTCATTCTTACTTAACAACAACCGTAATCTGGCCCTTAAATCTGTAGACATCTGTTGGTCTCTCTGATGACACCAATCTTGCTTTAGAATGAAATACTCAGTAGTGTTACAGGATTTACACTTCTGTTCTACTGCTGATTATCACTACCGTATCATTTGTAAAGTGGTAAAAAGTACAATCAAATTAAACTTTAAGAAACAACACAGTAACATACATTGTGACAAAAACAAACCCAGCAGCTTTGACATATAAAAGGATTTTCTTTCTCCCTCTCTTGCTTTTTCTTGCTTTTCCTTTCTTCTTAATTTTCTTTCAATTTCCTTTTCTTTTCCTTTTGGTTCTTCTTTCTCTGTTCTCCAGCCCCCCCCCCCCCCCCTTTTTGTCTTCTCTTTCTCTTTTTGCTCTTCTCTCTCTTTTCCTGTTTTCTGTTTTTTCCCCCTCTTCCTCTTTCTTTCCTTCTGTACTAAGCAAGAGCACTTAACACACAGAGCTACAACAGATTCAGAGCACATTTTTTAATTATAGAGAACTCATTTCCACTTCTGCTCTAGGAGACCTCCTCTAATCCTTGTATTTCACCATCAGTTCTTCAAAGGATATAGGACTGGCTTCTAAATGGTTTAAATAAATTCCTCAAGGCCAAAAAGGTTTACTTTACTCAGCCAATATGAACTTCACAAGTGTAGTTAAGCTCTATTCCGTCTTTTTATTTTTTATTTTTTTGAACGAACTGGACTCCTGTACTGTAGCACTTCCTATATCGCAGGGGAAGAAGGTTAAGAGAGAAAGGAAAAAAAAAAGTTAGTACTCAAGAATTCAAAAAGTACAACCTTAATTTCGGCTGCACATTTCAAGCAAAATTTCAAGGCTAACCTTTAAAATAACTTGGCATTTTACTAGGATGGACAACATATGTCGGAATGTTTGTAAGAGGATGATTACACCTAAAAACACACAATAAAAATTGTAACAGAAAACTACATCGTACTTCCCTCAAAATTAATTTCATGTTGGCACATGCTTACACATGCTATCTACACTTTAACTAACAAAAACATGTCAACAATCCTCCCAAAAATCCCTTCCATTTCTTTCCAAAGAAATCCTGAAGGCATACACCCCCCTTAAGGCTTAAAATTTATCCATACCAACATAAGAATTTTCCTTCTACATCCTATCTAAGGCTATTGGAGAACACCAAACCTCAGTAAAATTACATTTCCCATTCTGAAAGTATCTACTGTTAACAATAGCTATCTTTTAAATTATCTTACTTTTAATCTAAAGAATAAAGGATGAGAAAAAGTTCTTCTGAGTTATATGCCGATATAGTTAATTTCTGTGATGCAATACTTCATACCACAGAGAAGAATTAGCCTCCTTCCTATTTAAGGCCACAGCATAACCAAATAGTGTTTCAGCATGATGCACCAAACCCAACCAGTTACAAAGCCTCTAAGGTTCGTGCACTGGCATTTACAGTGAAAACAGAAAACCTGTACTGCGGTCTGGTTCATCCTACCAAAACTGTAATATCTTACCAAAATACAGATCACGATCTGACACCAAGGCTTCAAATAGCAAGAATATATTTCCAAATGGAACACTATCAATTCAAAGGTCATATAATTACTTTATAAATTTGTATTTTGCTCTAAGAACATTTTCATCATGCTACCTTTTATTGTAGGTCATTTCTGAAAACCTGTATATTGTTAATTTGCTTTTCAAATAACAAGCCAAGTCCACTTCCCATCTCTTATTATCAATCTGCCTACATGTAAGGTTAAATGTAGCTTCAAGAACATAACAAAGGTTGAATTATATTAGGCTTTTGCTACATGTAATAGGCAAAACCAAACAGTAGTATAAAATGTTTCTTTCCTCTTAAGTTTAACATAAAAGAAAGTCTCCAAGTCTTTGCATAGCCACTAAAATCCACTTTCTTCTCCCTCATGAACTGGTCTACTGAAATCAAGGAGGTGGTTAGTGAGATTTTATTATTACAATTCGTGAGAATACAGAAAAGCAGAGGGAGCTTAACCTATGCCTTTGTTTTAAAAAATAAATGTTGTTAGCTCTCATGGGCACAAAGGCAACTTTCTAAATGAGAGTTGCTTGATAAATGCTTGTAGACTGAAGACTGTTCATCTGCTTTCCAAAATAATTTACCTACCATTCAGAAGAGCAGAGGTTGCAGGGAAACTGCCAAATTATGTCAGTTTTGCTGCGATGACAGCCTTTTCAGACAGAAGAGAACGTAACTGATTTCTCACACACCACTAGGTTGGCTGCCCACAGGTAAGATTTCATTGTCTAATACACTTGAGCTTATATATACAGAGCACAGAGCTCTGAAAGCCACCTAGACAGCCAGCTGCCCTCTGTTCTCAAGCTTCACTGCCAGTCCTCCCTCCTGGAACAAAAGCTCCAAGGAACATTACAGCAGGGAACAGAGAATTCTCCTTCTACCTTGACTCAATCTCCAGGCTCCTTTAGCAGCAGGCACCAGAATCCAGCGACAGAAAGAAAGAAAAACACAGAAAAAAAGAGGCAACATTTCTACCTTCCTGTTCCATACCCTAACCATTGTGCGCTTGTCTGTACTAAGCAGCAGCAGCATAAAGGAGGAATGAAATTATTCATGAAAAGATAATATATTTCCTTGTAAATAAAACCAGCTGGAAGAGGAAAAACACACATATCTATCACCAGCTCTAGAACCCAAAAGGAGGCAACAATGACAGTGGAGAAAGAGGAAGAAAAGATCACAGAATCATTTGGGTTGGAAAAGACCTCTAACATCATCAAGTCCAACTGCTAACCAGCGCTGTCAAGTCCACCACTAAACCATGTCCCTAAACACCGCATCTACACATCTTTTGATACCTCCAGGGATGGTGACTCAGCTACTTCCCTGGGCAGCCTGTTCCAACGCTTCACAACCCTTTCAGTGAAGACATTTTTCCTAATATCCAACCTAAATCACCCCTGGTCCAACTTGAGGCCAGTTCCTCTTGTCCTATTGCTCGTTGCCTGGGAGAAGAGACCAACCCCCACCTTGCTACAGCATCCTTTGAGGTAGTTGTAGATGTTAACTGAGTCTTAAATGATCAGAAGTTTGGCTGGTTTGGATGTCATATGTTTAAAATTCTTTAAGGGCCTTTGTTTGAGTATGAACCATCACTAAGAAGATGATAAAATTAAGCAAATAATAAACAATATATTTTCTAATTTACATTGTCAGGCATTACCATGCAGACACATTATTAAACAACAAATTTTGTTGGGGCACTTCCCAGGCCTGGTGTGAAGTATGTTAAAACCAGATAACCACACTTAAAAAAAGGCCAAAATCCACTCTGACCCAGCATATCACCTTTTTCTCTTGCTTACAGGCAGTTTAGTCCCCTTGCTTATTGGTAAGCTTCCCTTACGTTTCTGCTGTAAGAAATGCTCATCCTTATCACCAAGCAGGAAGCTTTTACAGATGAGGCACAAGCAGAACAGTACATCTTTACACAGATGCACAGATGAAAAGGTAGCAAGTGAAGACTTGCACAGAGCAGCTGCTATAAATTCTAATAGTTTGAAATCCTGGCACTTTGAAACTCCCTACAAACATAGTTTGCACTCAAAGGGGCTCAAAAAAGAACGCTTCTTTTATAGGAATAAAAGTGGAGGCACTGAAAACGAAGTCAGGCTAGAAGCACTAAGTTTGTTTAACAACTTATAATTAAGAGAAACAATACAGACAACACTAACTGTGGTATGGAAGAATACAGCACTCCTAGATGAACTGAAATATGTTTCACAATAGTTCAATGCAAAGACTCAGAAAAGTCATCTCTAAAAGAAAGCAAGACTACTGAGACTACTGGCACTGTCAGAAAGTTCCTGGAATCCCTAAATCAGACATAACAGTGTAAGAAACTCAGACTTACATAGAACGGAATCAAACCAGGAAAAACTTTGAGTAAGAAAAAACAAGATAGTACTCTAATGAACTGGGTCAGCAAACCTTACACCCTTAGAAATATTGGCAGAAGACAGAAGATTCCAGCAAGAAAACCGCAAAATTCCATCAGAACTGGATACCTAAGAGAGCAAAATATTGTACAAGGTACAGATTTGAGTAGGGTCCAATTATTTATCAATCATGTTCTATTGGTAAGAACTTCAGGAAAAGTTTTCAGAGAGAAATGAATTACACATTCTCCCATATTCAGAAAAACTGAGGTTTTTGACTGTTCCCCCCCCCCCCCCCCCCCCCCCCCCCCCGGAAACAACTACACTCAATACAACTTGGGTATGAATCAAACTCTTAGAAGCTGGACTTTCCCAGGCAAGTTAAAATGGTACTTGAAAATATTAAGTTTAAAGTTCCAACCTGAATCTTGTCACCATAGATAGGTAACACTAAGGTGATTTTATGGAGAAGATTCTACTGATGGGTACTTCTACCTGCAACTTTAAAGAGAAAAAACAAGTGCTAAGGAAATAAGATTCTAACTTTTTCAGATCATTTATTGCAATGCCCTACAAGTCCTACAACTAGCCCTACAATGGGCAATCCAATTCAGACATTACGTCTCACTGAGAAAAATACTATCACAGATGAATATCAGTTCGTGGCTAAAGAGAAAGCAGAAGAATAAAATACAGAAGTTACAAAGGAAAACACAAATTACTAGCCAGTAAATAACCAGGTGAGAAACAAAGCAGGAAAGTTGCCGGTCTTTAGAAAAGCACAACACAAAGTGTTCAGAATTAGCAGCCCAGTGTTGTATATGTTAAGACGCTCAAATGAACTGCATCCAGCAGCGGCAGAGATTTGTCATACTTAGCAGACAAAATTCCATTTCGATAATCCTCATATCATCCCCAAATCCTGCTGTTAAACACAAACACGTTGAACATAAACATGAATGTCAAAGTTGAAAGGCAACTCCTAAGCGTGTAACCAATACCTTAAAAACAAACAAACAAATAGTCAGATATGGAACACAAGTGCTGCACTAGCAGAAAAAGAACGGGAATTTGATTTCTGAGTTTCTATTTTGGAAATTACACTAAATCTGGGTTTTCTGTAACATTACGGGTTTCTAAAAAGAAGAAAGTATGAATGCTGTTATAAAGATACTTATAAATGCAGAATTACAGATCATGTTGGCAGTCACTACACAGCATACTTATGCACACTAAATTGTGGCAATAATTTTGTGGAAATTACAGATCGCTCTTAGGGATAAATTGTAGAACAACCGCTGACCCGTAACAAAATATGAAACATACTTTGACCTTATACAAAAAGGGAGAGGAAACTGTGGGCTGTCAAGAAGCACAATAGGCAAGAGAGATTCTAGTAGGTAAGACAGTATTAGAAAAAAAAAAAAAAGCCTGAGCAAATTAATGCAGAAATCCAAAGACTCTCAGGATCCGTGAAGCAGTAGGAACCAGAAATACTTGAAAACTGTCAACTTATTTATTGTGCTCTCAGTGGAATACTGATCCTTCCTGGGAATGAAAGTGCAAGGTGAAAGCAGCTTTTCTGGATGTACTTCCTAGTTTGAACCAGTGACCCTTAGTAATGACAAACTGCTTATGGACACCATACCACTGCAAGCACCATGATATATTCTGGAACGTTTTCTTTAAAAGACTGAATTAGAAAGTTAGGGTTCTATTCTGTTTTGAATAATAATAATAAAAAAAAAAAGGCAAAGAAGTCCAGCTAAACTCCTTATCCCTGAAGAGAATGACACAGGTTCTAGATTATAAGAAATTTTATATAGAAAATATAAGCTACAAAGTTATCAAACAGATAACTTGAAAGAGCCTCCAAATAAGCACTCAGGATGGCAAACAATTTTACACATCTCTCCAGGCAGCCTCTTTTACAACGTAATTTTTACAGAGAGTACCAACTCTTCGCATCATAACACGCACCTATTTCAATACATCTCCCTTGCTGCAAAGGCAAGCAGTGGTGTTTGAACGTATTCTAAATTTTAAACTGCAACTCAAAATCGCTATCCCAACAGATTTTGCTACTTCAGACTTTTTCCTCTGAGGGTTTTTGTCATCTGCCCTACTATGAAAAATAAACAAAAGGACAACAAATAAACATCACTTGCTGAGCCATTCATAGATAGGAGACTTGCAGAAGAAGGAAACTGCAACTTCCTCAAAATACACTTAAAGCAGACATTTTGAAAAGGTAGCAATTCAGTGACTAAAGTAGCAGATGAGATGAAATCTTGTACCCATCATTCAAACATAAAATTTTAGCTTTCTCTCAGGATGGAGAAACAAAACTCAGGAGAGGCCTAAAAGCAGAAACTCCGTAATGGGACATTCTGATCTCCTAATATGTGACAATGTAACAGTATTCCGTGCAAGCAAATCATGGAAGAAATAATTATAGCTAACCTCTGCTTTACAGCATTTGCCACACCTGAAGCCAGCTGGTTTAGAAAAAGCATAATTTTATCCCTCGTGCAATTCCACGTTCTGTTATTAGTACTTGGTTTTTCCAGGAGTAATCAAATTCTGAAACTGAGGAGTCAATGGATGTTTTGCAGCATCAAAGGGATGCACTGGGAAGTATAAGGTATCAGCAGAAAGGCCTGGTAGTTCTCTGACAAATAGTTTTTCCCTATTAGAAGTGCTCATTTCTGCGGATACTGTAAGCAGGTTCCTACACACAGTGACTGACTTGGCAAACCACCCCAAATTCTGTCTTTCAAGACAGCTTTAAAAGGAGTCTAAAAAAAGAGAATAATGTGCGTGTGTGGATGTATGCACGCATACACGTGCACAAACTCCCTTCTAGTTTCATTACAACCAAAGTGGTAACACCAAGTGTATGCTCCTCAGATACATGCTGTCACAGTAAGTGATTTCCCAAGCTGCAGAAGTACTGTGCAAGTTGAGCTGGGTTCCCAGCAACGCAACTCAATGTGCTCACTGAACCAACCACTTTGCTTCATCATCACTTCTTCTCTACAACAGGATCAATGCCTCAGCTTGATTTTTAACTACATTACTTTCCTGAAAAAGGAAAAGATTTCATTGGACAGTTTAAAAGCCTAAGTTAGTGTTGGCTCTTCATCCACTTACTATAAGTTACACACAGGCAGTTTCCCCAGTCACACCTGTCGTTAAGACTAGCAAGGCTTGCTTAGGAAGCATGTGAATGATTTTTATTTATTTATTTCCACCTCTCACCAGAGCAGTAGAATATCTAAGGAAGTGAGGTTTTCTGTATTGTTTCTGCTGCATTTTAAAGGTAGTGCTACATGTTTCCCAATGGAATCCAGTTTGGTTTCCTGTCCAGTTCTATCCAATTTGGCATTACTGAACTTTCTCTTGCAACACGCCTTTTACAACATGCCCTTTACAACTCTGTTATTATCAGTAGCAAGCAAATTTTAGAAATGAAGCTCATCGCATAAGTGCATCCTGACATGTACAACCTTCCACAGTAGCCCGCGGTCATTTTGGCATGTCTCTGACAATCCTGAGTGCAGTTCGGATGAGAAAGCAGATGAACGGTCACGTGCAAGTTGCTGATCTCTTCCAGCCTTCAACTGAACAGATATCAGCACGATGTAAGAGGTCCAAAAAGGTCCAAAATCCCCATTTCCCTTTGCCATGAGGGAAACGGCACCCCAGGCCAGCCTCCTCCCTTGGTATCACCCAGAGAGGAAAGGTCCCAAGTCCTAATGCTTGGTGTGTGTAACGAGACGTGCCAGGCGCTTTGGACCCCCACGAGAGCTTTTATTTGAAGGTGCAGCCGGGGGAAGAAGCACACTCTACCTTGTGCCTAACATTTCAGGTCCCGGCGAGCCCTGAGCTTCGCCGTCGGTGCAGGTGTGCGTGTCCCAGTGACTTGGTACCGTGTGGGGGCTTGGAACTGGAGACACGGGCCGGGGTTGGCGGCGCGGCCCCCCGCGGCCCCTCGGCCGAGCCCGCAGGCCGCCAACCGGGCCCCAGCCGCCCGCCCCGCGCCGGGGGGTGCCGCGGCGGAGGGCAGGGAGCACTTACCTAGGGAACTTCTCCTTCAGCTTCCGCAGGCTCTGCCGGGTGGGCTGCACGTGCCCCAGGAACTGCGCTATTTCGTCGTACTGGGCTTTGCTCAGCTTCATACCTCGCACCGCCTCCCCGCCGCCGGGGCTCCGAGCGGCGCGGCCGTGCGGGGCGGGGAGAGGCAGGAGGCACAGCGCCACCGGGGGTCGCGGCGGCCCCAGGGGGCCCTCCCCGAGCAGCCCGCCGAACCCACCGCGCCGCCGGCTGCCGCCGCCGCCCGCAGCCCCGCCCCGCGGCCCGGGGCGGAGCGGCGGGGCCGGGCCCGGCCGGGCCGGAGGTGGGGTAGAGGAAGGCGGCCGCCATCCCGCGCCCGCCGCTCGGCTCTGCGCAGCCGCCCGGCCGCCAGGGGAACGCGCCGGGCCCCGGCCCCGGCCCCGGCCCCGGCCCGGGCCCCGGCCCCGCGGTGCCGGCACGGAGCTTCCGCCGGCGGCCGGGGGCGCTGGGCTCGCAGGGGAAGCTGGGCCGCGGCCTGCTGTTCTCAAGTAAAAATTTCAAGGCCCTTTGCAAAAGTCGCTTGGAAACCGCTGCTTCTCCTACTTCTGGTTAAAAAAAAAAAAAAAAAAAGTTGACATGGTGACGCTACAACTGCAGGTCCTAACAGGGACTGGGACCTTCAAGATCACCTGGTCCAACCATCACCCTACTACCAATATCACCCCACTAAACCATGTCCCTAAGCACCAGGTCCAACCTTTCCTTGAACACCTCCAGGGATGGTGACTCATTAAATACCAGTAGGCACATTGCAAGCCTGAATTTCTGTGCTTGCTTTTAAAAAATAATACCAAATAAATAGATAACCTCCTTTTGTTAGCAACATATGTAAGCTGGATGTTACGAAGTAAATTAACTATGCATTAGAGTAACAAATACGAGTATTCTCTTTAGTTTCGATTGGATCACATTCATGAGCCATATCCAGGCTACATTATTGCTAAATCTATATGACTTGGAGTCCAACTTTAAGATTTCAAACAGAATCAGACTTGCAGGATGGTTTGGGTTGGAAGGGCCATTAAGGACCATCCAGCTCCACCTCCCTGCCATGGGCAGGACACCTCCCACCAGACCAGGTTGCCCAAAGCCCCATCCAGCCTGGCCTTGAACACCTCCAGGGATGGGGCATCCACAGCGGCTCTGGGCAACCCGTTCCAGTGCCTCACCACCCTCTGAGTAAAGAATTTCTTTCAAATGCCTAATCTAAATCTACCCTCTTTTGGTTTAAAGCCATTAGCCCTTGTCCTATCACTGCACTCCCTGACAGAGTCCCTCCCCAGCTTGCCTGGAGGCTCCCTTTAGGTACTGGAAGGCCGCTATAAGGAGTTTTCATGGGAGCTTCTGGAACTATGGCCTAAATATAAATGCTTGAAGCTCGTTAGTTGCCCCACAGTAAAAGAAAAGTCAGTGCCAAATTATAAGATTCCATTTTATAGATATTCTATTTTGTAAGCCAAACTATAGATTCCATCCCTTACTCAAAGACCAAAAATTAATATGTGAAATTGACAGAATATAATTCTTTTAAGGGAGAATATTATTTAATGTAAAAATACCTTATTTAGCTCTGTGAAGTAGTATCCTTGGTAGTATAAGGTGTGTGTATTTGGGACAAAGGGGAATGTTCCTTTCTATATGATAGCCACTTTAAAGGCCCATGAAGTTATAATAAAGAAACAAATAAATAGTGGTCCCCCTCCCCCCCCCCCAAAAAAATCCTACTGTCTTTGTTGTGAAATTGTTTTTTAAAACAGTAATGTTACTACCTATAACTTCTAGGTTTATCTCTGTTCATCTCCCTTGTTCAGTAGTACATGTTCTTGGTTATTATTTTTAATCCAATGACACTTCAGTCTGGAATGCAGATGTGGAATAGGTTAGAAGAACTGTAGTGTAAACCATGAATGTCTGATATGTGTATTAGATATGTGTTGGATATGCTTCACAGGCTCTTGTACTAGAACAAGGTTTTGTAGATTTCAAAATTATTTTAAAAACAACTAAATAACCTTCTAGCATGAAGGTTCACTGAAACCAAGATGAGCTAATAGCATGCTGTCGTAAAGAGATAGTAGCCCTCAGATATAGGAACCACTGCTTTTCATCTCAAAGCAGCATTTACAGTGATATTTAAAACATAGATGGGAAGTTCTGCATGCAAAACATAAGTCACTCTATCATAAATTAGTTAGTACAGAACTATTCCAATGAAATGCTCAAAATTCCAATGAGAAAAAAATGAGATGTTCCTACAGTTGATTGCATATTTTTCTCCATCAGTTAAACAGCCATTGCAATTTTAGTACACAAAAAGATTAGACCACATGTAGTTAATATGCGGGCATTTGTATTGTAAGATGTGAATGATGGAAGGTTGCATTAATCCAGTAAGCAACTGGATAAAATACATGAGGGAAGAATACTGCACAAAAGCTTTAGATTTACTGTTGGCTCAGGGAGAGTCATGTACAAATGGTTGGGTGCTGGGTGAGCATTCTTAGGAAGCATTGCTGTGTGCTTGCTTAGCTCTTTTATTTTTTCCTAGGTGCCTGTCCCTGGCAGCTGTTCTTCCCAATTTTTGTCTTGCGTTCCAGTCCATCTAAAGAAAAAAAAAAAATGGGGAAAAAAAAGGAAGAAGGCTTGTAAGCTGTAGGGAAAAAAACAAAGACAGGGAACTGGAGTGAAACACCTGGCAGAGGACTTGCAGTGATACCTATTGTTGCTTGTACAGAGTCAGCTACAGTTGGCATAGAAGGGTAAGTAATGGTGCCTTGGTCTGTTTATTGTTTTGTTGTGTTTTATTATATTAATTTTAACTGTGATTAGCAGGTGTACCCCATTACCTTGAGAAGATGATTGCATAGTGTGATTTACAGCTGAGTTCAAATACTATTCATCAGTCTCCACAGAGCTTAAAACCACTGTGTTTTGAGGATAGATAATGATAGCGTGATATTATGGGTAATCAATTCATGCCTGAAGTGCAAGTTTTGATTTGATTTTTATGACTTTCCAACTGTCTTTTTACTTTCCCGCCCCATTTCTTCATAGGCACAATCTCTGGTCCATGTTGCTTTCTCTAGCAAAATTGATGCAAAGAAGGCTAGTATTCATTTGTATTTTCCAGTTTGCTTTTATATGCTAGTGTTGGAAACTGCTGTAAAACTAGAATCTTACTTAAAACTGATGGGAGAGGTTATTACAATTTTCTAATGCTTGTAATATTCTCACTTTGTTCAGTTTGGTGTACGTTCTTGCATGTATTTTTCAGTCTTTTGATGTATTTTGCGTGTCTTTTGTTATGACATGTAGCTCCACTTATTTTATATTTTTGCGTTACAAGAAAAACTTGAGCATGCTTCCACTTAACTTGGTAGCAACTATATCTGTAACAGGTCTAATAAACACCTCCACAGGGTACAGTTGTTACCTCATAAACAAGGAGAACCCTCAGTTTATCATCTCATTTATATCCATAGGTTTTAGTGTACTTTCTGAAAGTGATTGTATTGTGAAACAAACCACGGTATGTTCAGTTTGTTACACAAAGGGAAAAAAAAAGGAGCAGGTGGTCTGTATATCACTGTTGAATATTGACTGTTTTGCCAATTCACAAGATAAGTCACGGTATGTTTCTGTTTTTCCCCTAAAAATGTTTGTGGGTTTGCTTGATACCACAGTAGTGTGAAAAGCACGACAATAACAGAATGGTTGTACATATAGCAGGATACCAATTCAAAAAGGCAGGTGGGCATCGTTCTCCTTCTGGGTCTTCCGACACGTTGCTCATAATCACAAAGTCACTGAGTCAAATTAATGTAGTTTCCTGTACTACTATTATACCCAATATTTCTCTCTTTAAAATATTTATTTGCTTATTGAAGTAATTTGGAAAAAAAAGTCTGCATTTGCACAGCGTTTTGCAAACATTGTTTTATATACATGGGGCCTGCCTGATCTATGATCAATTGAAAGTATGTCAATTTTAATGGACTTGGAAACAGACGGTTTTTTATGGTTCTAAGCTGCATGTTTATGTATTTTCTGTAAGAAGCTTTAAAAGAATTTTGAAAATGAGAGTTATTTAAAAATCAATTTCTATAACTGAGATGTTAACATGCTCTGAGTGTTTATATTCTGCCACTTGACTCCTCTGTAGTTCCACATGATGAAATTTCTGGAGTTTTGATCTGCCTTTTAAAACTCTCAATAGTCAGCTGGAGAAACCAATGTGAAAATGTCTTTCCGCTTTCAAATTCAATTACTTAAAGTTAATTTGCCCTCTTTGTCTACATGTGTTTAAATATCATCAACTACAGCATACTGCTTTTTTTCCCGAAGGGATTTCAGTTTCATTCCTTGTACAAAGAAAACACTGTAGCTGTGTGATAAATGAGATTGTTTTCTGTAGGACCTTTGCCTCATTTGTTGCAGAATTTGGAATATGTACTAGGTGAATGAAGCAAGAACTACAGAAAGAAAAGGTGTTAAGATAGTTTGACTGTTGCCCAGGTAATACGGCTTCTCTCCTTGCCTCATTTGTGGACTTTTTTAATGGAAGCTTAGAAGTCATTTGGTAGAATTTCCTTCCCATGTGGCCTTTTTTTACACAGCATACACATTATTCTCTGCCAGACATATAATTTAATTACATAGGTGCCATAAGCTGCTGCCTAAAGAGATCATCCTGGCCTGTAGTGGTCAGTGTCAGACTCATACCTGTGCACTTTTATCACACTTGTATAGCTATTGATAATTTTGTGCATACAATTGTCAGGCAGACCAGCAGATCCAGCTGAAAACTTACCATGCCAGAAAAACGAACAAGTAAACAAACAAAACTAAAAATATTATTCTTCATCTACATCAACTTGTGGATCCAACTCACTGAATAGCACATGTACAATAGGGGTGCATAGCCAGAGGCAGCAGGGCTACTTCGCATGGACAGTAGCAGAGCCCTGGGGGGTTAACCTTACAAAATAGATATCTAAATTAGGTGCCAACCATTACGCAATATGATTATCCTGCATATGTTCTGCTAAAAATTTACATTTAAAAGCCTTCTTGCACAAAATGATAGGCTCTCTCAATGGGACTGAATTTAATCGAAGTTGTACTTTGAACATGCAGTGTACTCAGTACAGTACTCAGGAAATTGAGGTCCTAAGTGTGTTACACAGGAGAGCCCAAAACAATGGAGAGTTTGGGCCTAAATCTTTCATCTTACATATGTATGAATGAATTACAAATTTATAGAGACCCCTACACAAAATTATATGAAAATACACGACAGATGAAAAGGTGTTTTGGAAATAAATTTGTTAATATGTATCATCATGCTAGTGTTTATGCAATAAACTGCTGTGGTAATAAGCTTCATTACAAGATGTATATTGAAATTAGTAAGACTATTCTTAGTATATACAGCATGGACAGCATTCAATAAATAATAAGTGAGGCCAAATTTTGAATTTAAAGGTTAAAAAGAAGTACTGAAAAAAGGTGCTGCTTGTTTTCTATGCAAATAAGTCAAAGGAAGAAAAAAAAAGGAAATTAAGAACTATTTTATAAGGCACATAAACAGAAGGACTGAATCAAGGTTGTACAGCAAAATGAGCATTATAACTTCCACATTTTTCAGTCTGACATTATAACAGTAATGGTGCAGTGTGTAAATATATTAAAACAAAATTTAACCAATTAAAATATAGCTGTTGTGGTGGCATAAAGATACACTTTGTGTTAGATTGTTTTCAGTTTTCAGTATTTATTTTTTAGCCTGCTTATTAGCAAAATTGAGTAACTTTGCAATGTGTTTTCCAGGCATTCTTGTGAGACAGCGTTTGCTAAGTTGTTTTTATTAACTTGGTAGAAACATAGTATGCCAATGCATCTAAGTAGCCTGTCTGCTTCTCTTTTCTTATAGCCAAAAGTATATCAAATAGAAAGGTAAATACTACACAAGCCTAAAAGTAGCTCCAGGATTGCATTTTATTTCTTTCCAACAAATTTCTGAAAGAGGAACAAATTCTGCATAAGCAGGAACTATGAGAGATACCAGGTTGGTGTTAAGCTCCCTGACCCATTGACTCTGTATCTATCAAGTAACACCAGAAACGTAGATTTGTAGGGCTGTATGCTGTTGTTTGGTTCTTTTTTTTTTTCTGTCCATGTCTTTTTGCTTCAACACAGAAGAAATAAAAGAAAAAAGCAAAGGTTTGTTTGTATAGCTTGCTATGACTCACCACATGAGCTATTTGACTTTAATGGGGGCTGTGTATGATTAGCCAGCCTGAAAATTAGGATCTTATTATATGTGGTCTAGAATTCTCAGCATATGACAGTTTTTCAGGAACTTTGAATTATTTAGATCAGATAAGCTTTGGGAGGGACATAAAGGTAGATTAAGGGTTTTGTGTGCCTTTTTTTTTTTTTTTTCCCCTAGCGGTGAAATTTCTGTTGTCACCTTGTACTTAAGGACTTGTATTGAATCGTTCAGGTTTCATTCACTGATTGTCTTCCAAAATGCTTGATGCTTTATTGCCCAAGGATTCTTACCTCTCATTACATGTCAAGTATTTTCATTGTAAAGGATTGTAATATTCTTGAATGATTGTTGTCACAGAATCATAGAAACATAGAATGCAGCTAACCTCAAGAGATCATGTAGGCAGCCGGATCAGATATTTGATGGTATCAGATATAACTGCACTGTCTCATACTGAAATATTTCTAATTTGTTATTGTAGACTTTGATAATAAGGTTTTCATCATCTCCACTGGCAACATGTTCCAGTATTTTACCTCACTTGAAGTTTGAAAGCTTGTTTCTAATGTTTATTTCCCGTCTCATGTATTGCAAATTAAACAACTTACTTTCTGCTCTGTACTTTGAGGAAAGTGAAGAATCACTGTGGTTTTTTACTTTTTTCAAGGTTATTATAATGCTGATCCGCTTCTTCCATTTTTGTCTTACACTGCATGCAAGCTCAATTCTTTCAGTCCCTTTTTTGTAAGTCATTCTTTTCTCAAAGGATTGTCATTTTTTCCTCTATATTTTCCAACATCTTTCTTACAATCCAGTGCAAAAACTACTTCAGCTGAGGCACTTTGTTTTGCTGATTAGAATGAAAATTCTCATATTTTCTAAGCAAGATTCATGGGTATAACTTCTCAACTTACTGAAAAAAAAATCATGTTGTAAGTTTTTCTTCTGTCTTTATACACTCGTCAGGTTGCTGTGCTAGCTCATTGAAGTCGACCATTAAGGAGAAGTAAAGTATGTGTAGCCAATAGATACTCAGACCTGTCTCTCATACTAGGAGATTCAGTGGGCAAATTACAAGAGAATAAGAATCTGAAATACCAATGGGTGAACACTGTAATATTTTAAATATTTTTGCATGGAAGTTTTTAATAGCATTACAGTTTTGTGAGTCTTCCATTTCTTCTGAAACCTACCCTTTCTAACGCATGTAAAGCAAATTTGACATTTGTAATAATGGAATGATTACGCATGTTACTGACATCAAGGTTTAAGGGACTAGGTGACATACAGAATTTATGTTCCACTCTAATCCATTTATCAGCCTCCTCTGGGACCTGTTTTTAAATCTAACTCAAGCCATACCAATTGGGGGGAAAAAAACCTACCTAATCCAACAGCCTGGAAAACATATACATGTAAGAAATTGTTGTCTAAGCTCCCGCAAACTTACTTTTAAGTAAGTAAGTAAAAATATTAATGATTTATATTATGTCAATTCTCTCTGGAATCATATGGCTATTTGTTCAGATCTAGTGTTGTTCAGTTCAAGAATCAAGGGAGAAGATGATACAGATGGATTAGTTGAGCCACTAATGAATGAAATAGAAAAGTATGTAATTCCATAGAGCAGTAGTCATTAATGAGTTCTTTGGACATCAAGTCAATTTTTATTTCAGTTAAAAATAAATAAATAAATAAATAAAGCATCTTCCTGGATTGATAGTGCTTTCTTTTTTGGTCAGGGAGGAAAGGTTTGAGTGCACTTACATCATGCAAGTATCTACAGTAATACTAAAATCAGTTGTTTCAAAGATATCCAAAGTGGCAATGTAGATTGCCTAAATTTGGACAGTTTTGAAGTAGGTCTCCTATTCCCCTGTAATAAAACAGTTGCTCTTTCTGTCCTATAAACTAAGTGAAACTGCCATTTGGTTAGTAATAAGAGATGTATAGGACTAGATTCTGTTTTTATGTACCTTAGCGTGAATCCGGAATTATTTAATTGAAGTCAAATTGATGTAAGGATGTTCACTATCAATCACATAGTACAACTTATATTGACATAGTTGATTACCTTTATAATGTAAAGAATGGTAACATAATTATTACTATTACTTGATATTTGGCATTGGTATTAAGTAAAATTATCTAGGGAAATTCAACTCAGGTGCCAGTGCAGGGAGCTGTGTATTTTACATGTTCATTCAGAATAATTTGCTGCCGACCCAAGTGCCAATCTCAGGGTTTAAAGATGAAAAATACACTCCTATTAGTCAAATATTTATGACTAGAACCCAACATATTTAAACTTTGCTGACCTTTACATAGTTATGACATAAATATCATCACTTGGTTATCCCTACCGTTTATCTGGCATGGAAAAAGTAAAACGAGGTTAAGTAGTCCCTAAGGGTAAGTTAAAATGTAGACTACTGCCATGTTGCATGGCTTTGGTATACCTAGTGTCTTTCCTGGCAGGTTGATGCTCAAAGCAATAAAGTAGTTTGGTATATGATGCCATTTAAGAAAAGATAGTTTAGAAAATGAGTTTACTGTTTCCATATTTAGTATTGTAATTGTAAACATTGTATTTGATAGTATTTGTGTTAGATCTGCGAAGTCTAACTCTTGCTTTCTGTGTAAGCAGCTGTGTTCAAAATGAGTTTAAAATATAACTTAACTTGCTAATACGTTTATATGTTCTTTCTGATCTGAAGCCAGAAGGAAAGTCACTATGGCCATTTAGTGGGATCTCCTTCATAACATATATGGTAGGGCTTTCATTAATTATGGCTCATAATTCAGCACCTCTGACTGAATTAGAGAACATCTTTTCAAAACAGTAACCAGAATAATCTTTAACTCCTGATTTAATATCACACAGAAATAAAATAATCTTGCTAAGTTCTTTATGGTTAATTACTTCCACTGTTTACTGGTAGTAGCCTGATTTGAACTTGTGTAGCTTGATTTTTTTTTTTACTTATTTTTATTATAGCTTGATTTTGGTAGGTTGTGTGCTGGGTTTATCAATTTAAAGTCAGTGTTGCTTGCAGTATTATCCTTTGTAACTACCATGTGCTCTTTGGCAAAAGGAGGAAGTTAATGAAACAGGAGAAGGATTATAAAATGAAAAATGAAGCCTGTCAGAAGAAGGGTATCAGAAAGAATCCAAGACATCTATTCCAGGCAACATCTGGTGTCTGTGAGGCTAGAAGAGGCAGTTGAGCGGGCAGAAGTGGTACTGTGATCTATTCCATTTTTCCAGCCCTGTTTGGTAAGGATATCTTACTTAAATATAGTGATGATAATGCCCCGCTTGTTTTAATCTGGTGGCTGGATCACAGGAGATGGAGGAGTTTTAATTGTCAAAACATCCCTGGTCTCTTGTCTTTCCTTGTTTCTGCTTGCCTTGATGTTTCCACTTAGTAAACAGTACCAACAGTGCCTAAAAGGAGTTGATCCATGGACATTAAGCATTCAAAACAAACCGTGGTGAATTTTACTATGGATATTTACTTGTGCTTAGGAGTCTCTTAGACAACTGTTGCACTAATTCGTGTGGTAAGAAAGAATGTTTAAGCTATCATATCATTTTAAAGTTAATCCAAAAGGAAGCAAATTGGCTTACTTAAAATAGATATGGATTTTCTTGGGCCTTTGTAGAGGTTGGAATCTAGTTGTCCAGATGATCATCCCTGAATTTGTAAATGTAATTTAAATTAATTGAATCTCATGGAGTTCAACAAGGAGGAATGGAGTTGTACCTCTTGGGAGGAATAACGTCAGACACCAGTGCCTGCTAGGATCCTCCTGTCCTGCAAGCAGTTTTGCTGAGAAGGATTTTGGGGTCCTGCTGTACAAGAAACTGACTATGGGCCAGCAGTGCACCCTCATGGCAGAAATGGCCAACAGTAACTTCAGGGAGAGGAGCATTGCCATCAGACTGAGGGAAGTGATTTTTCCTCTGTATTCAGTGCTGGTGAGGCTGCACATCAAGCCCTGTGTCCAGTTCTGGGCTCCGCACTACAGGAGAGATTCAGATGTATTGGAGCTAGTCCAGTGCAGGCCCAAAAGATGATTAAAGGACTGGAGCGTCTTTCATATGAGCGGCTGAGAGAGCTGGGAGTGTTCAGCCTGGAGAAGAGGAAGCTAAGCGGAAATTGTGTCAATGGGTAGAAATACCTGATGGGAGAGAATGTAGAAGAGGGAGCCATACGCTTCTCAGTAGTGCCCACTAACAAGACAGCAGGCAATGGGCACAAATTAAAACACATGAAATTCCATCTGAACACAAGAAATCACTTTTTTACTGTGAGGGTGGTCAAGCACTGGAAGAGCTTGCCCAGAGGAGGTTGTGGAGTCACCATCTGTGGAGTTATTCAAAAGCTGACCAGGCACAGTCCTGGAGAGCTGTCTTTAGATGTTCCGGCATATGCATAAAGAGTTAGCCTAGATGAGGGTCCTTCCAATCCAAATGGTTTTGTGATTCTGTGGAATTTGTATGATGAAAGAGAGATGGTTTTAGGAAAAGTCAGTGAAATTTGTTTTGTTTAAACCCACTTAGAATTAGCAAGTCTTTACACCTAACAGGACAGTATTTTACATCTAGCTCTTTGTCCTTAGCAAAAACACAACCCTTATTTTTAAGCTCTTTTAAAGCATTATATTTTTCTTTCAGTATTTATATTTACTACACCACTTAGGCCTAATTTCTAGAAGATAAGAAGTGATTAATTTCTTATGCATCTTTTATTTAGTATATCCAAATAAAATTCATAATTTGCATCAGTAAGATTGTTTTTTTAATCTAAGTCATTTTCAGAAAAAAAAAAATACAATTTTAGTGACACTTCTGTATGATGAGCTGAAATGGACTTTAGTTATACTGGACAGCTTATAGACCAGTTCTGCCACATTGCATAGTCAGTCGTCATATGTTAATTATTAGAATGGATATAACTGTGAGTGTGATGGTGTATTTGCACTCTGTACTTTTATGTGTTACTGTGGTAGTTTGTTAATCAGTCTTCTGCTGTGCAGATCTTATCCACTGTGGCAGAGCATCTGGCAAGCTTGGATATGTGGCTTCCTCTGACCACCTCAGAACATGGATAAGATGATTACTATACCAGTCTGTGTAGACATAACTGTCATGAGTTATGTGAAAGGAGTTTACATAGCTTTGGTCAAAAATAATCAGAGAACAATATCGCAAAGCCTTTTGGCTGAAATTTGATGTTGTAAACTGCAACTGAAAATCTAAACAGATTAAGGATTTGATTATGCAGTCCTCACAAGACCCAATTTCTCACTGATTATAATAGTAAATATCTGTGGCAAAGGTTAAAATTCTTGGAATGAATATTTGTAAAACTTTGTGATAAATTTTAAAAGCTAGAACTTCAGCATTTTGTTTGGCTACTTCAGGCTTTCTACTTGGGGAACTGGAGAACTGTTCCCTAGTTCTAGCAACAATTCAGGATGATGACTAATTGGAATATTCATTCTGTTAATTTATGAATGTGTATGGTGTGTTTTTTACATGCCACAAGGCTTTTCAGTGAATACATTTAGAGAGTTAACCCTTCTCTGAGTCCTAACATTAAACTCCACAACCAAACTTAGGTTAGTATAAGGTTTTATCAAAAAACAAACAAACAAACAAATGTAAAATTGATACCCCCCACCCCCCTGAATTTCCACAGACAGTGGAACTATAACGGTTGGTCTAAAATAAATTTTCTTTCAAAACTGAACAAAATTATGGAGGGGAAAAACACTAGTACACTGGAAAAAGAAACATTTTTTAGCAACAACAAAAAAAAAGTGAATCCAAAATCTTTGCATGTTTTTGGTTGGTTGTTTAATCCCATTCCAGTCATTGTTCTTGACAGTGAAATGCCACAGAAAAGAACATTGGTTAAGGAAGTTTTAAGTAGTAATTATAATCTTCCTGTTTATTGAAGTGAGGGACAGAACAATGAAAAGGAAACTGCTTCAAATCAATCCCTACTAATTTAAAGTATTTATAGAATCACTAATCAAAACGTGATTCTTAAAAACCTCGGGAGAATATAATGTTGTAGCATATGTGCATTTATTTTCAAGTAAAAGCTTTTTTAGGTACTTTCCTAAGTTTCTGAAGTTTCTTTCTGGTTACCACTACCACTTATCTGTTCCTGTTATCAAACATAGTGATCTTTACTGATAAACTTAGTCCCAAATCAATAATTTCACAGATAGGAAAGTAAAACAGAATATAGTCCTTTGAATGAAAGTCATGTTAGCTGACAATTTTGTAAAAACAATGTTATACTTGTCTTCTAAAAAATACTGCAGAATTCTCTTGTAAATCCTTTAGCAACTTCTTCTAATCCTTTACAAGTTGTAAAATCATAGCTGAAAGGCAGGCAGAAAAGGAATGTGCAACTAAGACATCTGTTATTGTTATATCAATGATGATATATAACCAGATCTGAAGTAATAACATTTTAACAAGGACTAGAGTCTTATCCAAAACAAGATCTCATCCACTTCCACGTCTTCATTTACTGCATTCATAAGAACGAAGTGAAGTTTATAATTGAGAACTCTTATCAATTAGTGCTTGTAGGACATCACAGGTATACTACGGTCTGGTTTAGATTAATGGGTTTGCAGCCAAGCAATATCTTAACAGACAGAGGTATCTGTAAACCATCTTAAAAGTAATGTATTTCTGTGCTGCTTATAAAACAGTATTCACTATTATGAAGTACAATAATGCTGTATTTTGTAAATTCAGCACTGGGAAATTTGTTTACTACTAATGTATTTTCTAGCCCATTAAGGACAAGCAGCATATTATGCTCCATTTAATAAAAGATTTACAAGTCACTTGTGTGGAGGGTTATTCTAGAACAATTTTGGGGTGTAGATGCAGCTGTCTTTTAGAGATGGTTTGTTATTGTGTTGATTTTGAAAAGCATTCTTAACTGCATTTTAGTGCCACATAAGATCCAAAGGGTTAAATGTTCAACTTGTTTGAAAATGATACAAAGCTACAAAATGGTTAAATAGTGAGACAGCTTGGAAATGGAAAAGAACTTTCCATCTGTACTGGGAAAGGAGAGATGGGGAGAAAAAATATATATATTTTAACCTATTGCCGCACTTTTCAGCCATGTTAGTAAAAACAAAAATACGCAGTGGAAGAAATGCTTTTGTATTTGTTTCTTTCCTTAAAGACTTTTGGTTTAATTTGGTAAAATGGTTAATAGTGCATTTTAGTATATTTCAATACCTATTCATCCCGTAACAGCTAGTTAGCTCTTCATTTTTGTGACTTCAGTGTGGAATTAATATGAGCTGAAAAAATGAGACCTATGTGCCATTGTTCTATATGATTAAGTGCGGAGGCTGTGGCTTTATTTAAATTATGTAGCCCATGGGAATTGGTCCAAAAAATCCACGGCATTTGGTAAAAAAGCCCATGATCCAAAAGCTACCTGATAGGGCTTTAGACTTAATACTTATTATTAATTTTTAAGCCTTAAAGTTATTTGCGTTTTAGTTTACATTGTGTTACTGACACAGCACCGTAGTATCTTATTCCTACTTTTGCTATTATTTATTATTTTAAAATATCTTTGCAAATAAGTCTTTTAGGCCTTTTACCAAGTTAGATTCTTACTGGAATTGGAAAAATTAATTAACTGGCTATTGAAAATTCGTCTCCATTTTTCTTTGTGGGAGAAGACAAAGTGTATTGCTCTTTACCTTACTTGCAGGCAACTCAGAAGTGTATTTGTGTGTTTTTCTGTCCTTTGCAATGGATCATGCGTTAGTACATATTAATACTTAGGCAACATGTGCATTTGTTTTCCTGCAAATGTATTGCAGTTCAGAGGGACACCTACTTTTTATTGTCTAAAGACAAGATGTACGTCTTGCTTTTTTCTTGAAAAGCATTGTATTATCATGATGCTATGCCTTAAAAAAAGCAAAATATACCTACCTTTGTCTGTTAAAAATAGTTGCAAATGCTGCTTCACTTCTGGAAGAACTGTTAAACAGATCCTACTGGAAGAGTACCCAGGGGTCTAGTATATATTTGGGTATATTAGATACATTCAGATTCGTGAAATATCATTAGAGACAGAAACCCTACTAGGACTTGTGTAACCATGGGAGATTAACTTCCCAGATACAGAATGGAGAACAAATGTTGCTGCTAATGTCAGAATCCGGTTCCACGTATGTGATGGCTGACATTTTTTTCAGTGTATTGTCACTAAATTTGTAAGATATGATGTTGTTCTGAAAATTTGTAATGTAATGAAGGCATTTATAAATTAAGATTAAAACATGTGTGAGGAGACAGATATTATTGAAAAGTAAAAATAACAGATGCAGGAGTAATATTCTTCAATGAGTGTTTTGGGGGTTATCTTATTTAATATTTTCATTAATGGCACTGGCACAAACTGGTAGATGTTCATGTTTGATGTTTGTAGGCTTTTATGCAAAAATATCTTACTGCTGGGTGACCTTGAAGCATGTAGTAATACAAATGGGCTGAAATTCCGTAATACGAGGTGAAAATAACAAGAATTTCAGCTATAAATTACACCTTCTTGACTGTAAACATAAAAAGCTGGAGGTTCATGTGGGTCTGATGTATTTTTAGTAAAGAAGATAAGTATTGATTCCATTGTACGCGAGGCTGGTATGTCTGAACATCTGGAATACTGCAGTGCATTTCTGGTTAGCTGCTGTCAGTAAAGATGAGTTCAGCTGAGATGGGGGCAGCTGAACAGAGTAAGGCAGAGCCACAAAGCTAAACTTAAGTTTAGCCCCTAAACTTAAGAGCTTAGCCTGCTTAGTGTAGTAAATCAAAGACTGGGAGGTGGTACAACAGTTACCTACGGAAACATTGATGGGCAATAAACCACAAAGTGGGAAATGACCTGTTTAAAGCAAATGGCAGTTACTGAAAGAACCAATGATCGTAAGTTGGGACATTATTAAATGTAAACTGAAAAATTACGTTTCTGCCCATGAAGTGAATGAAATATTAAGCTGTCTTATGAATAGTTGCTCCAGAGACAAAGGAGCAAATAGTTTTCAATAGAAAGTTTCATAAAATTATGTCAGGTTTTATATGTTAAACAGATTACCTAAGTTACTAGAGTGGGACTAGACTCCTGCAACTCTGAGTTAGCAGGGTGTACCTAAGTTTCTTAATTGTTTGATGTGTTTTCTTTTATTTCAGCCTTTGTCTCTCTCCTTTCGTAAGTACCAAGAACAGTTATGTACAGCCTAAATATATATCTAGGTTAAGCACAGGTTGCTACTTGAAGGCTGCTCACTGGCCCTCGATGAAATCCAGTTCCTGACGTGTGGAGGTCTAGCTGTTCTAATGCCTTTCTCATTTTATTTTAAGTGCCTATGTCCACTGATGGATCAAAATTTACTTCTTTCCCGCTATTTGACTTGCATTGTACAGGAAACTTAAAATGAAAAAAGTAGAAAATACATCTCAAGTTGTCTTCCCATGCTTGTCCCGATCCAGTTCTCTGTTGTGCATGAATTCTGAAAAACTCCCTAGAGTCATTTTTCCTTCATTCATGGTCAGTTATTATATGTTTGGCAAAAACAACCTTAACAACCTTTTCTTTTTCTCCCTCTCTCTTTTTTTTTTTTTTCCCCCTACAAGTGAAAAGGAAATTAAATTTTGTTAATTATTCGGATTCAGAGCTACAGGAATACCATTTTAAAACAATTTCTACAATTTTTAGCTCAAACCAACTTTTAAAATATAGAAAACTGCTGCTTGAGTTTCATAGTACTATATGTAGAATGAACCCAAAGTTTTATTACACCGTAATTTGTCTTGTAATTGTCTCACATTTTTAGTTTGTTTGTCAACAGACTTGACTTTAAAGAAATTCCGGAGGAGGTTTGTAAATAGAAGTAATGTCTTTTATTAGATCATTTGGCATATTTAGAGAAGTTAGGCTTGCAGGCACACAAGTCACTCTTCCATGTGTGAAATAGCAGCAAAATAAAAGTTGAGAATAGTTGCTCAGAGATAGCGGACATACACCAATTCAAACATCTTTAAAAGAAAATCAGTTAGCACTTGTGGAAGGGACAGGATGATAGGCGGTAAGGGAACAGGAGAGAAAGACAGAAATACTTCCTCTAGGGAAAAAAGACGATGTCTATGGCACGGAGAGGTAAGTTTGGGAGGGAAAGAAGGGAGATTAAAATGTGCTATAAAACCACTCTCTCTTGCATCCATGATTTTTGGTATTCAGTAGAGTTGCAAGTTTTGATTACCAAAACTTCAATAACATTTGTAGGTTTTACTTGGGCATAAGGACATAGTGTCTGAGCAATTGGGGAAGACTGAGAGATCAGTAATATGGTCATTGCTGTTTCACTTTTGGCAGATGAGCACTTTTTTTTCTTTATGGGCTATGTCAGTTCACTCTTGGATGTAGTTTTTGCTTAGTTTTACATAAAATGGGATAAAATGTATTACATTCCTGAAAGTACAGTTGTAGAACTGAAAGATCGTGGTGGTTCGGTTGAGAGATTATTTATTACAGTAATAATAGAGAGGTGTTGTCAGATTTTACGTTTCTTGCTCAGATATGGTCTTCATTCAATGTGTTTGGACCATCCTTAGGATGTTTCTGATGGTGACTTTTCTGAGGTTACAGACTGTTCAAAGGCTAAGGTGGTTCTTGGAACACATCTTCAAGTGGCATCTTCTTCCAGAAGTGCTTATAATTTTTTAATGATTTTCTGTTTAAGTCCTGAGCACAAGGTTATCTGACAGCTGTGAGTCCTTATGTGATGTTCAGGTATATCCCTTTCAAAAAAAGAGAGCAATATTTTTATAGAAGTATGTTTGTTGACTAAAAGTCTTCTTTGGATGGATGAAACAGGTATCACAAGATTCTTCTTCAGAGTGAATGGGATGGCATCTGAGGATGCTTGATTTATGTGCAGGTGTGTTTCAGATAGTTGCAGATTTATGGAGTTAAATTTGTTAATCTTTGGGTTTGTATGCATTTTAGTTTATAGATTACCATCTTTGACGTTGACCTTAATATCTAGGAATGGGTCTTAGTATATGACTCTTTCAGAGGCACTTCGACAAAAGAGTCATAATTATTGAATTTGTGATTGCAGTTAGTGAGGAAGTCCAGTTTTCTGTTCACGGTGATGAAGATGTTACTCATACGTCTTATGACATATGGACCTGGTGGTACATACCTAGTGGTGAGTAGTTGTTCATTTATTTAGCTCTGAAAGCTGCTGCTTCTCTTAAAGACACAAAGAAGGGTTTGTGAGCCCAAAAGTTTAACTAATATGTTCAACAATGTCAGCTGCCCTAATCCTGCCTCTGTCCTTAGACCATCTTGGTTACAACAAAGTACTGTGGGAGAAATAAAACCTTTCTGCCTTTCAAGCCTCCTTTTTCTTAGTTTATCTGCACTCAATCTGACCTTTGCTAGCTCTGTTTTTAATTCTCCTCGTATACTCATTTTTAGTAGGGGATATATGTTGTAAGTAACCAAGGTCAAATTTCTGAGCCCTTGTATGTTAACCCAATGATTTCTAGACCCCTTTAATCCTTTCCTACACCAGCAGCTGTAGTAATAAGGGTCAAGGGGCTGCTAGGGATTGAGGTCATTAGCTCTTTTGTTGTATTTATTCATTTTGTTGGTGTTTTTCACTGATCAGTCTTAATGAATATTATCCATTTAGTTAGAACAGCATTTGACCTTTCCAGCAACATGGATGTTTGATTTTTAAGTTTATTTTCCTTTGACTATAAACTAATGCTGCTTTTTAGATATGGAAAGAAATTCTTTCACTTCATCATGCTGTGAACTCTCTGTCTGTTACATTGAATACCTCATCATTAATGTGTATAAAGTCACATCCCACTGGAGAAATGGAAAAACTCCACTGATTTCAATGAAAGCTTTTAGGGCTACCATTGATATTAATAATAATTTAAAGTGAAAGGACTCGGTTCCTTACTGCTTGCAACAAGTAAACTACTAGGTTTTATGTTACTGCTTAAAATAGCGATTGTGTCATTGCTTTAGCATATATTTATGTTCTGTTCTTTTTTGTGTGATAGAACCATCAGGGTACATGGTCTGAATCTTCGGGTCTGTTAATGTTTTGAGACATGGCAAAATGGTGAATGCACACCATCGCATAACATGGAGAAAAAACAGAGAATGCATGTCCATCAGTTTGAGTCTTCAGCTGCTCCAGTATAAACGTAAAACTAAACTGTTAGGCTCTTTTCTACTCCAGTTTTCGTCATCTCTACACAAGAAAAGCTAAGGACAGTAGGGAGTAGAACATAACCTGAAAATTGACAAATTTCTGCATTTATGAACTCAAGCAGAAACTGCATACCACACGGTAGACCCCTAACTGACTGCATCATGCTTTTAGCACTCATTCTTCTCTTGTCGTTAAAATAGTTTGGTTTATGCTTTAATGTTTGAAGTATTCTCAGCTGCTACTGGTGAGAAGCAATTTCTGCACAGTGAGGAGGAAAGAGTTTATTGTATTTGGTGTTGCTTTTAGTGATATGGATGCTTGCTCACTAGGTATTGTACTGAGATCAGCTAACTCATTTCATTAAAAAGTCCTTTAGGTGGTAGTTATATTTGGTTACCACTGAGTTGATGTGGATCTGAACCAGAAACACAGAAGTGAAAGGCTTTCTATCCTACTAACAATTTCCTGAGCTTTCCATTCTCCTATATTAAGAGGGGTTTTTATAGAGTGGAAAAATGCCCCATCATAAAGCTGTAAGGTTAAAACTACAGCCCTTCTCCCTTCCCCAACACTCCTTAAACTATGGATCTTGTTTGCTATGGGAAGTGAACTGCAGGAGGAAGCCAGATGGCAGCTGTATTGAGCTGCTGCTTTGTTGTGCAGGATGGGTGCCCCTCCTCCCTTCTCCAAAGCAAATGTTGATTCACGAATGAGAGGTTTATATATCTGAATGAGGGATTCGTATGATTTTTTGTTGTTGTTTAAATGTCTGTTCTTTTAAGAGTTTGCAAAAGAAATTGGTTGTGTGCTCATAATAAGAAACAGTTTGAGACATATAGGTGGCAAAGTTGTATAATTTTAAGGTGAACTTTGTGAAATGGTACACATAGCCATGGTTATTTTATTGCTCTCAGTTAAACTGCCTGAAGTGCTGCACGAGCACAGCGCACCTCTTGTAAAACATATTCCAAGGAGAAAAAAAAAGTTTTATATTTTATTTTAACATAGAATATAATTAATATGTCAGTAATGGACTAAAAAAAGTGAACTTGTTAAAATATGTTTAAATAAACACATTTCTAGCCAGAGAATGATTATTAAATCTCATCTTCACAGGGAAGATATGTTGGATGGGTGTGATTTACTTCATAGAATCTGCACCAAATCTTTGAGTGTCTCATGGAGCTTAAAAACATGTATTAAAATTCTACAAATTAACTTGCTTATCCGGGATTACCAGTGATGTGCTCACATATGTTGTAGAGAACCATAAACTCTGCAGTCCTTGGAAGCTAATCCTCAAAGCTGATTTTTTTCTTATTTCTTCATAAAACAAAATTAAGTGTAAGTTTATATACTTTTTAACTGTTGGCAGACATGTTTCATTGCTGTTATATTTGTGATGCAGAATAATTAAGAGTTTTAAATTTCCAAGTGTGCCAAATTGGATCTTCATCTAAGACCACACATGTACGCAGTATAAGAGGTTCATAGGATAATTAACTAGATGTTTGTTTCTCTCCTTGATGACTAAGGTCATCTTCTTATAAACCCAAGAACAATGAATAGATATAACAAGAGGATCTCACCATAAGCACTTTTTTTTCAAGTCTCCAGCACTGAATTCTGTCTGGCACGGTTGTCAGCAGCATGTTCCAGATTCTGTCTTTTGCCATAAACTGCTTTGTAAGCACAATGGAAATAGCATAGAAACGTAAGAATTAGGAAATTGTGTTATTAACAAGCTGCATTTTTAACCACCATGGGGGATTTACTTAGACTGCCTAGTGTGCTTCAGAATGTGTTTTTTAATGTAAATAGCTACTAAGAAAAAAATCAGATCCTCAGATGAATGTCAGAAATGAGCCTTAACAAAACATTTTTAAAGAATATATACCAAATAAAGCAATGTGGTTTTCCCTGTTCTTTCTTCTTCTCTTTCTTGCTGTCCTTCTCTCCTTTCTGATGTCAGTTTATATCTTTTATAATGCAGATATAAGATGAGAGAGAAAGAGGGAATAACTGTAGTGCAGGTGGAAACAGTTAAAAGAACTGGGTTGGAATTTTAAAACTGATATTCCTCCCTCTCAACATACCACATTAAAAAGTAGTTTGGGGTGCCTGGCATCTTCATGACTAGTAATATAAGTAAATATCAGCAGTATTTAGGATCATTCAGAATTGGCATGCATATGGTTCATATATAAATATAAATAAATAAATGCATATCTATGCATTCGATGTCTTTGTGTATATTACAGATACATAATAGACAGACATATATGTTGAAATCTATGTTTCACATCAAACCTCTACAGTATGCTTCATGAGGGAGACAAGACCCATGTGTTTTGCAGAAGCTTTTAAAGCTGTTTCATTTATTTTATTAGCCTTTAATGAATGTAATTAGAACCCAAGTAATTAAATGCAATTGTGCTCAGTATGTTCCTGTTGTAAATTGCCCTAAACAATGTGCATGGTGTGAACAAATTTGTGGGATTAATAGAGGATAGATAATGTTTTTGGATAGTATTTCACACTAAACGGCCGCAGAGAGAAACAAAGAAGCTGGCGCAGTGTCATTAATCTTAGTCAACTGGCAGTTCTGGTGTAATTTGCATGACTTAGGCAGTGACACAAGATGGGGCTAGCTTGGGATGGGTGTTAGATCACTAGGATACATATGTATTTATTTCTCTTTAGTACTCTGATTTATAAGTAGAAAGAAGTTTGTTTGAAGAAACTGATTCATTCTGTTTTCATCTTTGTTTTTTATCTTAGATTAATAGAATTACTGGCAGTATATTGTATGTGTTCCTTTGTTTTTATAGTTAGCATATTGGTTTATGGATATTAAAAAACATCTGTGCATCCTTGTCATCACAGAAGAAAGGCAGATGTGCTGTGATTGGATAGTGTGTTGCTAGTGGAATAGATTTTTTCTTTACTCTCCCTGTTGTGTCTTGTTTCCTGGCTTAAAGGATATGAGGATACAGGAAGATATATCTGTATTTGTTTCTGAAAAACCTTATAGTACTTATAGTTAGAATATACATTTCCATTCTTCATTCTCTTTATCCATATATTTATTCTAAAAATCATTGAGTGTATATAACCTGATTGAGTAGAAGCGTAACTCAACAACCATAAAATGCTTGTTATATTTTAGTAGAGTAATAAATTCTCACAAAATAGTGGTGGCCACTGTAGTTAATTTTCACAAGAATTTTTAAATGCCCTCGTTTGGGTAAGTTTAAATGTCCTTAAACACAATTGGCTGGAAATGTCTGTCAAAGTGAACTGTTTTTGCTGAAAGATGAAACAAATATCCCATTAGTTTACAATATTAGAAGGATGAGTCAAATTTGAGTGTTGTTAGATGAGTATTTCTGTCCCTAACCCTAGCATTGTTTTCAAAATAGCTTCCATAAAAAGCTATGCTTTCTACATAGGGCACAGTTACTTTTCTTATAAAAGTGACCGTGGTCTGTAATTGATCTGGAGCCATTCCTTAACACCAAAATAACCATATTTAGTTGTATATTATCCCCTGAGTTTTTTGACTAACAACCCTGCCAAAAACTTTTGTGCTGAACTTACCCATGTAATGTCTCTGGAAGTTGTTATTCTGTTAAATATGTTGCTTATGCACACCTAATCATGTTGTGATGCTACCTTAGTATCAACTTAGTAGTGTAGCAAAATTGAATGATGAAAAAATGGAGAATCTTCAGAATCCCTTAAGACTTTGCAGTCTTAACAGATAAACAGGAAGGAATTCCTGCTTCAACAGTATCTGGATCTTTTAATTACAAATTTCCAACACAGGAAGATCATGCTTAAACAGGTCTGAGGAAGGGTGACATAGGGTGTTCTGAGGCTGTTCTGAGCCAAGTAGTTTCCTGTTGTGCACATCCTATAAACTATATTTCTCGTGATTCTAAATTTTTATTTAAAGGTATTTCATTTTACCTTCATTTATTTTAAAATTGCAAGTTAAATAATAAAAAGAAGGAATTTAACATACAAATTGCATGGACAACTTAAGTCCTCTTAAGTGGTTTGATAATGATAAAATGCTTATGTTTATATCGTGGCATAAAAAACAATATTGTAATCCTACTTTTAATACTAATTTTGCAAATATTAGGCACTGATGTGTAGCCATGCTGTTGTCTGTTTGCAGTGTTGCAACATTAAGTGCTCCCAGAAGCACTGTGGTACTACTATGAAACAAAAAGGTATATTCCAGTGAAATGTGAAAACAACACAATTTTTATACAATGATTTATAAGGTAAATATAACAACAAATACTGGCAATGAAAATTTTCAGGCATTCGGTTAAGCCACCTAAATCTGAAGCTGATTTGTCACTAACTAATTGCCTTGTCTTCTGAAATATGAGTAAATAGTGCAAAAAAGTAAGTGACTTTGGTTTAAACGTATTAATAATTCTACATGTGAAGAAAAAATCATTAGCAGTATATCCATACTGATGAAAAGGGTAATGTTGGCATTAAAATCAGTTTACTTGTAGCAATTTGGAAAAATATAAACTGCTTAAGGTATATGGTATCTTCTACTGTGAATTTTAGTAAGGGAAAAAAGAGTATTAGGACAGTAGGATGAAGTAAATGGAAATATACCACTGTATATTTAACATCACCTGGCTGACCTTACTTTTGATGCTTCCCAACTCCCTTCAACACATTCTTAATTTTGATTCTTTAAGAAGACTTAATTAAGAAGTCCTGAGTATTTATAATAATATTCCATGATAACCTTTTCATTTAGAAATGCAATTAGATTACTAGTTCTGTCTTCATTCTGTAGCGTTTTAGTCCAGTGGAACTTCACTCTACCCAGGGAATTATACTACTCTAGATATGGCACAGTCAAGTAGAGAATTGTTGATACATGAGCACAGTCTGATTTTTTTTTCTCTTCATATGATGCAAGTAAATATGATTTTATTTTTTCAGTAATGCAAGTTTTGGAGATACTGGACATATGCACAGATGACTAGCTGTTGTAGAGAACTTCGCTCACATTGAAAAGTCTGGAAGTGCAAGAGATTCAACTCAATTATTTTGGTGTCAACTCTACAGCTGTCTCACCATACTACACAACATTTTTGGCATTGTAACTTAGTCAAAATATATTTGGGGGGAAATAATTCAAATCAAAACAGTATGATAATCCAAAAGTTAAGTAATTTTTAAGAAATCTCTTCCCAGCATCCATGCATTTCAAACAAAACACATTTATATCTGTGCTCTGGGTTAGCAAATACATGTTATGAAAAGCAAACCAAACCAAAACTATTGTTATTTCTTTGATGATCAGTATAATGTGCAAAACAGCAAAAGTAATTAATTAACAATTCATGAAAGTAGTTGACTCCTATTAATGTGCCATTGACCCAAGCACCACTGTTCAAAATTTAAAGACCAGGGACCATAATATTTATTATGAGGTCAGGCATATCGATATAGCATTAAAATGAGTCACATTTAGTATACTAGATACATGTTAATGCAAAAAGTGTCACAGTTACACAGATTTTAAGCAGCAGAAAAGTTATCTGATCCAGGATTTCTTATTTGGCAATTATTCTGAAAGAATGCAGAGCAAATGTTTTATTGGATTTGTGTTTGGTGTGAGGGCTCAACAAATGTTGAGGCACTGTGGTCTGCTTACGTGAAGCAACAAATTCTGTGGGAGGCAGAGTCTCCCTTTTCTGCCCTTCCAATTATTTTCTTAATTATTTTGCATAATGTTTGGAGAACTTCATCCCTCTGGTCCATTAGAACAGATTGCTATAAGCTGTAGACTTCTAGAAGAACAATGTAATTTCCTCAAATTATTTTCCATTGTATTCATAATAAAAATGTGACACTCCCCTCTTCTTTCTATGTGGCTTGTTTCTTGTACTGCATGTATTTACTGTCTATTCCATTAAATGGAGTTTTTTTGAGAGTAAGGTGGTCAGGGAGAAGAAACAAGTATATCTGGTCTGTCTGTGTTCAGTTAACAAAGCTGTATTTGGATGTGGATAAGTTTAAAATTCAGGTGTAAAACCAAATTACAGCTGAAAATTGAGTTCACTTTGCTGGCGCTTAAAGATAGTAATTTTTTCTTTTGGTAATTCTATTGCTGTAGACTGTATCTGCTGTATTTCAGTTATCCAGCTGAAAATAAACCTATTTTTGATTAGGACATCTGTAAGGATAGATCCTGAGTAAAATGTAATCAAATTGGAATACCATTGAGAAGTTGGGTTTAATCTGGGGCTTTTCTAGGTATGTTATGTTAATATGATATATGAAAGTCTCTGGGCTTGAGTTCATTCTAGTCTAAAATCTAGTAATAGTTTTTATGTATGAATTCACAAAAGCAAGCATACAAATCTCAAGGAAGCCAAACCTCCCAATTTCCCATTTAAAGATGCTTTAACGTTACGTGTACAAGCAATTTGCAGATCCCCCTTAATCGTGTGATTAATTCTATCACAGTTTGAGGTAAATGGGAGAGATAATTCCTCATTACACATGAAGAAGCTGAGACCACTGTTATGATTTTCCTGGATTCCACGCTGATTCAGATGTCCCAGTACTGTTCTAAATCTTATTCTGCAGCTAATTTCAATCTCAGTTTTACCTGGTTAGGGATTTTGTAACTCTTCCAAGGCATTTACACTTCTGTGGATTTGAGGAGATTCTTGGATATGAAACCAAAAGCAAGAGGTGGTTGCAATTTACAAACTTTGAAAAAAAATAGAATATCTAGGAAAATTAAAATTTCTTATTGATGAGAAGTGGTAATACTTGTATTTCTTGGAGTTAACAAAATAATGATTGATCTTGTGTGTGACATTGTAGAAGGGGCCAGTTTTGTTGCTGCTCTAAGTGGGGAGATTCTTTTGACATGGTTTTGTCTTCACATTGCATGTTTGGTACCTCCAGAGCAGAAATTGCTAGCATTATCTTATTAACTGCTTTTCACAATTAATTTTAATGCTTTATGTTGTGGTATTTCATATTATTTAATCTCAGTATTAGATATTAATCTAGTATTATTACATGTTAATCTTGTTATTAGGAAGTATAGTTTATTACATGTTATTGATCATCTTATAATTCAATGTCATTTTTTATTATTAAAGCTACTAATACCAACATAATTTAATTTACATATCAAAAATGAGATGTCTGTGTTGAATGGGTCAAACTCCTTGAACCATTCAACATTGAGCTAAAGCAGGCAAGATGTATAGAATTTGCTGGCCACTGCAAGAATTGCTTCCTTCTCTTCTTTACTTTAGAACCTTGGCTTGATAAGAAGGGAAATGCAATAGGTTGCAGGGTGTTCTTCAACTGTATTGGTATTTCCTTGTGTAAAGGGCAAATGGAATAAATAACACTAAGCTATGTTTTCCTGCTGGTGTTAATACTGCAATTTTTGTTTTAGCAACATTGTACTTAGATGTTTACATGAATGTGCAGATACACACAGGAAGACACAGTATTTGTGACTGTGCTGAACTGTGCTGTAGGATAGCTGTACTTCTATTGCAAGCAAAGTAGGAAAAGTTTTGAGGCAACATCCAACACTAATTTAAAACATCTTCCTATTTCATTTATTTGTCATCCTTCAACAAGTAGCAGTCCCCCTGGGATGCATGAATGTAAACAGTTCAAGGGACAGTCACATCTTTGTGACCAACTACGTTTTTTATGATATGCAGGTTCAAAACATTGATGTTGTTTTAATATGCTTGGGCTGCAAAATATTGATATAAATTTCATGAAAAAGCACTTCTTTTTTGGTGAAAGAAATAGATTTATCATGACAAAACTCACTGATTTTTGCACATGAATGAGCTTCTTGAAAATACCTTGGCAGGGAAATCATAGTTAAGTGCTCACCCTGTTTACTTTCTATCATACAATATGGACCTTTCCTGTTCTGTTCATGTGGTACAGTAATATAACTGAAAACAAAAGTAGCATGCTTAACACAATTCCAGCGCTGTCATGCTTCTTTCTCTGTGCTAGAAGATGGTAAGATACAGCCAATGGTATTTTTGCTAGTAATTCATGAAGTCTGTTGAGGGAAAAGAACTAGAAATCTACAAGTGGAATCCTTACTATATTATTCAAGATATGTGTTTATACATAAATAAGTTGTACATATTCATATAATAGTTATATGGCATTTGTTTGAAATATTTGGCTTAGCAAGCCAATAAAAAGCAAAATTCATACACTTTATCCTAATTATGAAATGCTTGACTCATCGTGTATAATAACTTTCAAAGTGGAATTGTTTACTCATATAAAAATGTCCCCAATTCAATTAAGAAATATCTTTGTATTCTCTGCTGTAGCTAAGGAGTGGACAAGAATACAATCTAGTGTCAAAAGGTACAGAGCCTATTGTCTCATATAATTTTAACCCAGCTCCAGTTATGCTTTTTGTTATGCTTGGAGATGAGTAGAATAATAGGAATGGAGCTAGTTCTGACTTTCATGGTTTTGCGTTTTGTTTTCAGTTGAACTAAATGTATTTTTGTAAAACAACCAATCTATTGGAATAGGAATGGCATTCAGTAGAAACTTTTTGCGCAAACGTGTTCACTGCAATGTAATTTATAACAGAAATATTTTTTTAGGCCCAGGGCAGAATATTGTACCAAACTGACCAAGGCCTTTGAATAGTCATTGCCCGTTGGTGAGGGTTTTGTGTTTCCGTGCTCTCTGTTTAAATATGGGCCTTGACTCTGCCTCACAGGTGTGGGAAGTGGAGCTGCCCCACTAGTGGCGTGTCTGGAGGTGGCTTTCTTACTCATCAGGGAGCTGTTCAGCTTGTAATGAGTCCAGCAGTCAGATTAAAGAGTTCAGTAGTGAGATGTTCACCTGAGGAGTCGGAAACCTAACTTTCAGGCTAGATACCACTGTTACCTGCCATATTGCCAGCAGTGATTCCCATTCCCCAAAGTAGCAGCTTCCAGCTCATGTCCAGCTACATGCGGGTTTGAAGTGTCTTAGTACTGCTACCGATGGATTGCACTTGGAGAGCAGCTGCCTCCAGCACAGTGCGATTGTTCAAACACAGAGATTGAGACAACGCTCAGGATAAGCATTGCTTTGACGTGGTGTTAGGTCACACTTTTAGGATAAATAGTGATGCAAACTTGCACCTGAATTTATGAACCTTAGAGGAGTGCATAGGAACTTAGAGCCATGCATAGACCTGTTGCTGAATGAGCTCAGTTAGTATCTTTGGCTGTGGTAGGGTTGATGTCTGCTTATTGCCAAGTGGCTCATCACACAGCTACAACTAGCAAGCAGACAACTTGCTATGCTACCTGCCCACTTTGATGCTCTTTTAAGAAATTATTGGTATCACTGCAATGAATAGTTGTTTATAACTATATTTTCTACCTTAATTTTACCATGCTATTGATTTTAGCCCAGTAATAAACTAACTTCACAATTTTACCCATTCTGGGAAATAAAGCAATAGAAAATAATTGTAATTTTTCTGACTGTTCTGCTAAAAACCCCTCTCTCCCCCCCCCCCCTTTTTTTATAAGTATGGTTAAACCTGTTTTGCCTCAAATTCTAGCAGCATTTTGATTCAGTAAATTTAATGCTCAAGTATAGTGCTGTACAATACATTAATTTGAAATAGTACTCTTGCTGCATTGCCAGATTTGTCTCAGGGTTGATGTTTTGAACTCCCTTTTAATGTTAGATTACATACATGGACCAGCTCTTTCCAACCTTTGGAAAGACTCAGCCTGGAGGGAGTTAGAAATGCAGAAAAAGCGTGATGAATACTGGTTCTCCCACTCTCATTCTTCAGAGCTTTAGAGCAGGCAAAGAGCATTTATGATTTCTTGTAGCATCTTTTCTGGATTTTGTGGCTGGAGAAATCAGTGTAATGCCCACTGGGATTTGTGGAAGTCTTCCCAGTGATTTTAGCATATGGCAGACTAGGCCTAAAGGAAGCAATCCTCAAAGAGAGAGGGCCTGCAGCTGTGAATTTACATGTGCAGTAGGAAATGTCAGATTGCAGATCCAGAAGAAAAGACGTGCACTGAAGACTTTGGGAATTTCTGCCCTAAGATCTATCAACTATTTTCAGAACCATGAAGCAGAGTGCTGTTTATGTTTGTTACTACTTTTTAATTCCTGTTGGCAGTGACATGCAGACTATGAAATGTGTTAGGCTTGATTTACATAAATCAGAAGGTTGTCAGCTTCTTCCCTTTAGATGTCTATGTTGCCTTAAAATCCAAACTGATGACCTCATTGTAACACAAATAAATAGTGTTAGTAAATGTTATTATAAATTTCCTCTATTACTGAACATACAGATGGAAATGCAAAGTTAAAATTTGTGATATTTTCTTACATACACTATGCTTTGTTACCATTCTTCCATATTTTTGAAATATTCTTTTCAATTATCAAAAAAGGATCGATTATGGTTTTCACAATACTTAACCATATTCACTAAACTTGATCTTTTGTTGAAAATATAATTTATTTCTTGGTATACCTCATTTTATACCACAATGAAACAGAAAAGAGAGGAAACATTTTCATCTCTTAATTCAATAGTTATTCGTCTATGTCACCAAGTATCAGAGAGTGCAGACATTTCATAGGAGACATTAAGGGAAATATGGGAAATACTATAATTATAATCAGAAAAGTTCTGGATAATTTTATGACTGCAAAGAACATCTGTAGTTTTGCATGCTCATAGCATACTAGGATTACCCAGTTGATTAGATGTGTTGTTAGATACTTATATTAAAGATGGTTGTTTTGTTTTGTCCTGAGGCATTAACTCGTCATGAAGGGAAGTTACTGATCTCAGTGCACTAATCACTTAATGATTCAACTTTCTGGTTCACCCTACACATTTAAAAAAAAAAAAAAAGTAAACACTGTTTCTTCCAGATTTCAGAATAAATAGTGAATTGTACATAAAATACACAATTTTCTTTTGAAATCTTGAATTTCGTACAGGTCTGTCCAAGAAGATTTTGGTTTGTCTGCCAGAGGTATGGTTATCAGGATAACAAAGTAATGATTTCAGTTACCATCAGTATATATCATTCTGCAAACGGAGTATCTGTAATTTTTAGAGAGGCATCTCCTTTCCACCATTCTATATTTAGATAGTTGGATTTTATTTTGCCAGTAATGGATAGATTTCCACATTTGGATCTGTTTATAGTGTTCTCCTTAGTGTGAATGCTACCGGTTATGTGAAATCATCCAAATCATCCCGTCAGTTTTGAAACAAACTACTAAGCTCTGGACTTTTTAAAATAAAACTTTTTTTTTTTTGTCACCCTTATAAACGTGCCCTTTCCAAATTCTTCCTCTTCTTGCTTTTAGAATAATGAAATGACTAAAAAGACTATGCTTGTAATTAAAAGTCATTTTTAAATAACCTCAGAAGATTGTTTCTAGAAATCAAAACATCTTTATGGTCCCATTTCTAAGGAAAGAAAGACAAGTGACTGGGATCCTGTACACTTTACTGTAGTCTACATTAATTACCTTCTATTAAAAAATGACAAAGACCTTTTTGAAAGGGAATCTGGCACTCTTTCCACAGAAATGATGGCAGACACCCTACTCTCTGCTGATTTCTTGACACTTCTAATTACCTGTATTCATTTGAAATCGTTTCCTTTGTAGTGAGTTATTGGCATGATTTTCAGAGAACAAGAGGAAAATGGAAAACATTTTAGCAAGTTAAGAAAAAAAAAATCAACAGTATCATTGTTTGCAGCTTTTGTTGAAACTACCTACGTGAGTCATTTGAGGGACATGAAGGTAAATGAAAGGTTATACTTTGCCCTGCACGTTGTCGCTGGTATTTGTAATGTCAATAACTGTAGAAGGTTGTCAGGAAACTGGAGAGATAAAGGTCAATAGCAATGACAAATATATCATTGTATGTGTTTGAATATGCAATATCAGCCTAATCTCATGGTAGAGGTTTTCACACCCTGGAAATATCAATCAGGTGCTGTATCAGAACTATCCATTGTTTTCTGGGTAGCTACAATTAAACAGAAGATCAGTAGATTTAAGTTTTAGCATGTTTACGTTATTTTTCCCAGACTGCAATTTTTATTTAGTAGAGAGAAACAAGTTATTTTCTCAAAAAGATGTTTTCTCTGAAATAAAACTCTAAAAGAGATTCAAAAAATAACAAAACAATAAACAAACTGTATTGTAGGTTCCTTAATGTGTTCTTGGATGGGACATTGCACATTAGTTTCTATTTAACATTGGATATTGGCACATTTTTGGAAATATTTTTACAAATTGTAGCTTTCTGATAATTGTGTGTGAATCCATATTTTTTTTTCTGTGCTATCAAGGACAACTGCATCTCACTCCAAGTGCCTCTTACAGGAATAGAGGCACTTTATTTTTCATGAACTATACCAATTTTTCAGAGCTCTGTGAAAGAAAGCAACCCCAACCTACAGTTAAATGTGTAAAGGAATAATCCTTTAGAGAGAGTTACCTTATAGTTGAATGCATCAAAGTACTGGAATCTAACTTGTCACAAATGTGGTCCTGATTTAGGAAAACTTCTCATTTGGCCTATAGGAGAACGCCAAATCACAAGTTGTAACATTGTTATGTGGTTTTCTGTGATTATGCAAAAACAGAAAAACAAGAGTTGAAGAACAAGGAAAGAAAATACATCCAAGCGCCATGTGACATTGATAGTGGAAACAGAACTTAGTTTGGTGCAAACCTTGAGGTAGGAAGGTAGGGGAGGGATGCACAGGGATGAGTTGTGAGAATAGCAGGAAGGAAGTATTACGACAAAATGATCTTGTTTGAGAGACAATTGGAAGAAGTAGTCTTTGGGAGTAGAGTATTCAAAAAAGTGACTGTGGGAAGTTAAGGGAAAAGTGAACACACAATTACTGATCAGAGATGAAGTCAAATCTAGTGAAAAAATAGTAAAAACATGATAAAGGCACAATGATACTTTCATAAATGTATCGAAACATCAGTCTGTATGAAACATTTGCAAATCTGGATTTTTTTAAATAAACCAACTATAAAAATATTCACTAAACCCGAATTACTGCTTCCCTTTACAAAGTACTAGTACTTTGGACCTTTGTAATGCTAGGGTACCACTCGTATGAAGGGTCCCCAAAATTCTGGCAACTTAACAGAGAACTCTAAGAACTTTGCAGCTGCTTGTTGTTGGATGACTTATAGTTTTAGGCTTTATTCTGTTTACAACAGTAGTGACTGATTTCAGTGATGTCACTTTCTTCTGAGCACATTTTACCTTTTAGTTTTAATTTAGTAAGCAAGCCACTTTTATGTGCTTAATTGCAATTTTAAAATGCATTGTAAGTCTATGCTGTTCAGCAAAGCACTTAAGGATATGTTTGTATCCTACCAAAGTTCAGAGAGTTTAAGGAAGTCCTTGAAGAAGTCCACTGTTGGCTGAAGTGTTTTGCCTGGGTCATTTCCTAGAAGTACTTTTGACCTCCAGATGCGTTTTTTTTTTCCTTAGAGTAAACATCCTAGCTGGGTTTCCCAGGACAAAATAGTGACTGAGAAGGTAGTACCCCCGTTACAGGCATAACAGTGTATCCTTCCATCTCTGCCTAATTTTAAACCATCTGTCACCCGAGTACTTTGGAAAACTTTTTCGGATTGTTAAAAGAAAAATATCCCATTTTGTACAAAACATTACTCTTTTCTGAAATATCACAGCTTAAGATAGTATCTTGTTTTTCAGTCACATGATATATGTACTTACATATATACTTCATTAAACCAGTTACTGAAATGCACCACTGATTAAAGGAAATTTTACAATGCTATCTGAGAAACGGGCTTGTAGTTCTCTGCTGTCCATTGCATACCCTGTTGGCTTATGAATTTTAGCCTATGTTGAATTTTTGTCTTCCACGAACACATGGTGCCTGACATAAATGATGATCGATGCAGCTGATAATGGATGATTCTTTTTTTCTCTCTCCCTCTCTCCCTTCTCCGTTCCATGTTTCTCTTTTCCTCCCCTCCTCCTCTCCCTTTCTCCGTCTCTCCCTTTCATCTCCTTCTCCATCTCCCCTGTCTCTTTCCTCTCTCCCCCGTCTCTCACTCTCTCTTGCCTTCTGGGCTGTGGTACAAGGGTTTTCTTTTAAAGTGCTTTTAAAGGTATTTGCCTGCCTGTTTTATGTATCTATGTAGTTCCACATACGTTGCTTCGTTAGACTTCTCCCCTCTCTCTCTCACACACACACAGGTATGTGTTAAGTTTTCCATCGGAAAGCAGAGCAGGCCCTTATTACAGACCAACACTTCTTAGGCTTACTATTTTCACTCAAATGCTTAATTATATCATGTCCATTATATTATGTCGAAGGTCTGTTACGTACTCAAGATCGTGACATTGCTATGAGATGGCTGCAATTATAAGGCTGTGAGGAGACAGAGTCACACTGCTGTTTTGAGTCTGCATTTTAGCACTCTGGAATGGGGATAATCCTTCAGCAGTTGCAACCTTTGTGTGTTTTTGTGTGCAAGAAACAAAAAATAATTCACAATGTGCTGCATAGCTATCAGATAGCCTCCTATGTACTGTGAAGTACATGGCTGAGAATTAGGTGCTCCCGATGCCTAGGTAATTTGTAGGTCAAAATGCATTGCTTTGGAAATGGAATATTTTTAAGTACTTCTGAAATATACATTTACCTCCTGTATACATGTGAATTGACAGATCCATCGGACTGACGGATTTTTTTGATGTAGTTAGCATTGGATGTTTCATGTAAGCAGTGAAAGTTCTGCAGCTATAAATACCTGAATCAAACTTTCTAGTCTGTGGGGCATTATTTGGAGTCCATGCCTGATTCTCTGAATGAAGAAAATAACATATCATTACCCATTAAAGGATTTTGGTACTCTTTCTCAGATAAAGTAGTTCTGTACTTTGTTTTGTTTTGCAGGGATTCAGCCTGGGAACACTGGAATCTAGTCTGAACTTCAGAAGAGCACTGCCCAGCTCATGAGTGAGTACTGCCTTTCCTCTCATCAAAAAGGAGTGTGTGCATACAGTGGCAGTGGGCCATAATAAAGCAGATCTTTCCTACCCATTTTCTGAAGTATATTAGCCCTTACATTCTAGACATTTATCTGCATTGGCTTAATAAATATCCCAATATCATACATTATCTTTTCATTTTATTGCCAGGTAAACTACTGGTATTACACAAGTCAATGCATGTGTTTGCAGTAATGCATAATGGTAAAATCTTTTTGGATTTTAAGAACTCTGTAAAAGTGCCAAAAATAAATTAGGTCACACTTGAATTTATTGTTATTAAAAGGAAGAGCGCTGTGTATTTTATCATATGTGGATATAAATAAAAAAGACCTAAAAATAGACTCATGCAAGTGTCTCCCAGATTTCACCTTGCTATTTAATGCAGAATTTTAAAGCCCTCACATGTGAAATGATTTTTATTTAGAAATGCGTATTTGTGATTTCTTTTTGACAAAGAAAGGCCTTTTGTTCTGGTTTCTTCAACAGAACCTCATTTTGTGACTTTCTACTGTCCCCTAGTGGCATTTTAATCTTTATAACTATTGTGATATTGCCATTTTGCATTGCTTCTGTGTTTTTCTGTTTCCTTGAAACTATCATTAACAAACATTTAAAATACTATTAAACAACCCATCAACTGACTGTGGAAGCAATAACATTGCTCTTTAGCCCAAGCGGTCCTTTCAGATATTTTAAAATGATATAAACAAAGCCAGCAACCATATGCTATCTATATAATGCATTACTTCATTACAGTAAACATTTCAGATTTGCAGAATGTTAACACAAACCTGATGAAAGAAAAATGTTATTAGTTGTGACGAGCCTATACATACCCTACAGTAGCTAAAATGTGATTTGTGACAGGTTAGAGAATTATTGTTGGTAGTCTTAGAGCATGTGTTCCAACTATTCCTTTTATTTTCTTCCCTTTAAGCTCACACTGCATTTCCATTAGATTGTTTGCAAATTTACTATACCCCACAGTGTCACTTTTATATAAAATATCAATATATTACAGATAAGTACCATATTAGTAGCTATCTCAACTGATAGCTATTGAAAATGGACTTCTTAAGTTTTCCATGTGTTATATATAGATACGTAGATTTGATAGCTTTTGCTTCCTTAAAACGCATAGTTGCTTTTTCTTTCTTGTGGACCTGTATGTATATATCTCCTTTCTTCACTTCAGTAAGACTCACAAACATTTTCTCAATTACACCTTGTTTTTGATTTGGATATGCCGGGGTTCTGGTTTTTGTTCTTTTTTTTTTTTTCTTTCAGTTTTGTATACAACCAAAATAAGACTACTGTAGTCTCTGCTGTCATGGGCTTCAGTGATTAGTTCTCCCATGCTGATCATAGATTTTATTTTACAATAAATACTAGAATATTTCTTAATCAAATTCTATATAAGTGTGTGTATGAACACTTGATATTACAGATTATTACCTGTAATTTTATACTGATGAGTCACATTTAATATAGGAATTTAGCTCTTCCACAGATTTGGTAAATCTGAATAAGGTAATTGAAAATCTATTTAGTATAACCAAAGAAATGAAGGTCCAAAAAGCCAGAAGATATATATATATATTTCTAAAAACTATACTTGAACTCACACACATAAATTAAGATTTAAAAGAATATGAACTCCTTTAAACTGTTTTTTTTTTCCCCCCTGTAAGATTAACAAAATAGAGGTCAGCACAAGAAATGCATATTTACTATCTTTACTTAATAGCTATAAAAAGTGACAGCACTGCAAGTACAAGGTTTAGTGAAATTTGGCCCATTAACTCAGTATTTTAGGAATCAAAGAGAGATATACTGCATTAACGACTTCTTGGCACTGTCACTAGAGTATTATGCATATAATAACTATGACACTAATACTACCATTTTACACTTCTATCTTGAACCGGAGCAAAGGTAGAAACCCTTCAGCCATCATATTTTCTTAGAATGGTTCATTATACGCTGTACGCCTTGGTTTGGAAATGAGAAAGAACATAGTATGACATTTTATACAATTTATTTTGTTAAAAAGCCGACAAGAATTGGTGCCAGTTTTGAGCCTTGCCTGTCTTCAGTAGTCATATTGTGACTGTGTAGATCTGCTTATCCATCCTTAGGATTGATTAAGATATCCCAAAACAAAGACCTGGAGTGCTGTCACTTTGGGCACATACACACAAAAATGCAACCAATGTTAACATTCTCATTAATATAGTTTTTCAGATGTGGAAAGGAGACATTCTAAAGCCCTCGGATTATTTAGTCTCACAAGAAAGCTGAAAATCTGTTCCTCTTTATCTGTACGTTTTCATATAACGTGGTACAGCTTTCAGAATTGCTTCTTTGATGACATTCTTTTCAAACAGTAATATCTCATATTGAAATGTAGAACTTCTGCAGCTTTCTTTCTCACAGATTTCTGTGTTCTTCATTTTTTAAAAAAATAATCATTCGGTAAGCAGATTTGTATTACGATATAGCTGCTGTGCTATTGGAAACACTGTAATTACTTTGACAGGCTAAAATGGAGTGGAATTTTTTCTTTAAAAGTTGTGTAGCTTTGTTTTAGTGAAACATAGCTTGTTCATAGCCTTAGTTTAACAGAAAAATATATCAATATGCTTTTTATTAGGAGGCTATATGTTTCTGGATGTCTAAAGAATTTCCTGAAAAAGCCTTGCTATAAGTTTGCCTAATTACTACTAAGATATTACAGAAGATTAGAAAATAGATGGCTTCCCTGTAAATCACTAGAATAATATAACACTATCAGTGGCCTACTTCCCCAAAATTGGTTTTCTCCAAAACATCTAATAAAGTTAAGCAGTCTCACTTTTTACAACTCAGGAGACTATCTAAACAGAATGAACAGATTTATAGGGTTATTTTTAGTATGTGTCACTAGCATTACAGATTACATTTGCTTTTGAAACTTATTTGACATTCTTGGTACAAAAATATAGTCAGAAATCTCATTAAAGTCCTTCATAAAGTACAGTCTCTATAGGGTTGTTACCTCTCCCCTCAAAAATGGGGAAAAAAACATGCATGTGCACATCATGTGGTTTGGATTTGATGTTATTTTTTAGTACTGTTTAAAAAAAAAAGAAAAAGAAATTGAAACACCTGCAGATGAATGTGTGAAGAATGTTTGTATAAATAATTGCTCAACTCACAACTAGCTAAGTAACCAAGCATTTTGTCACTGTGCAGTATTTCACAGAGCAACAGGTAAATGCTGTCATGTCTAAAATGGTAATTATTTTCTTCCATCACCTTAATAAGTAATTGTTTATTGAGGTAAAATAAGGATTAGGTTCTTGAAGGGTAGAATGTTGTGTTTTCTGAAAGCCATTCTTCTGTGAATCATATATATATATATATAAAGGGTTATGTAAGATGCTGAGTATATTTTCTGAAAATACAATGTTGTGCTCCATGATGAACTACACTTACACACTTACGTTAAATGTAGCTGGGGAAGAGTGCTTGTGCGTGTGTTTGTGTTTAATAGCGTACAGCTTTTGTAATTTTTTTTTTTCCCCAAATATTTATATGAACTGCAGAATCTTGAGGAGATAAAACTGAATCCATGTTTAAACAGTTTGTGTTCTTTTATACCTATGGAAATATTTTTGTGATGTGAAAGTATAAAGGAAACCTAAACTGTCATTGCTATTTTTTGCCTTCTTGAGCTATTGTATTAATCAGGTTGTGTAGAAATGTGGAATAAGGAGTAAGTATTTGATGTGGCTAGGGCCATACATAACATTCAGCTGTAGAATTCAAGTAGATCTTAAATTTCAAGATATGACAACAAACAGAAATTTTACATAGAGAACTCTGATAAGATTATGTTTCGGAATAAGATTTCTTGGAACTGCTAGAGTACTGAAATGTTCAGTGTATTGTGAGAAAAATACGTTGCCTGACAGACTAACTTCTTTTCTTATGCATATATATGTGTGCAATTCTATAGGCTTTTAAAAATCAGTTTGCTATAGCCATTTTTAAGTATTAAAAGTCAATGTGCAGCACTTAAACATTGAAACAAATCATTTCTATAAATGTATCTCTTGACAGATTGCTTTCTACAAGGCTGGCATGGAATTGAAAGAATAAAATGACACGGTCAGGCTAATAGGGTAATATTAATCATATCTATGGTAAAGAGGAAATTGAGGTAACTTGGAAGGGTTAAAAGTGGGCTGGTTTCTTTCCAGACATATATTTAGGAGGTTTTTGTTGTATCTGGCTGAATATTAATTCAGTAAAGTAAAAGTAGCAAATGGTTACTGTAGTCTGCCAGCGAATTGTGTATGAAACAAAGAATTACTAGGTTCGTACAAGCTGATAAAGGATTACTATACAGACAAAGCCATTTAAAATTTGCAGCTCCAACCAGACAATTTTTTATGTTTTACAAACAAGTACAATTACATTTTGAATGACCTTATGCCACAATGATGATATAAAGAACAGATTTGTCTCTACTCCTGGCTCTAGCTTGTATATCCTGTATACATTAGTGCATTTCAGTCTGTATAGCTGTGATTGTTTATCTTTGTCAATTTTAAGATATGAATTAAACTCAAATGTCTTTCAAATGTGATACTGTACTTACTCTGTTCAAATAATAAAAATAATTTATTGCAGTAATCTGGATTTATGTCTTGGTTAGTTAGAGTAAATATATGGCCTCTATGGGATTCCCTTTTGCCCCCTAAATTCCACAGTGTTTTAAAATGTACTCCTCAGTTAGAGAAAGTTTAGCATGTTTTGTATAAAATGTTCTAAAATTTAAACTAATGAGAAATTAAAAAATAATGTTGTCAGGCTAAACAAGTTATTTCAAATACACATTTTGGCTTTAAAGTCAGCAGAGTTAAAATTAGCTAACAGGACATTTGAAAATTAAAAGGCTGAAAAATCTGTGTGAGATATTTTAAATGTATACATATGCCTATTATAATCAAAACATTAAAGGTGTCTAAAAGGTCACCTGGGACACCTATCTACTTGGGACACCTTTTATTATTCAGTATTTAACCATTTATTTATGTTTGTATTTGTGGAGTTAAAATATTTTCCTGATTCATAGTATTGTATAATTTTTCCTTCTTCCCTTCTGTCATGTTCATGATAAACCCACACCTATTCATCCGTCTATATTAATGAACCAGTACAAAAGTAGAGATATTAAAGAAAAATGATCTCGTTAATTGAAGACAGTCTTGTATTCTATTGCAATGGGAAATATAGATCCTGCTCAACACTTTTTAGAAAAGTCTGCTTATGGTATTTTGACTAGCAAAATCTAACGCATGTAAAAACGTTAGCTCTAACAAGAGCAATCACTCGTTACCTTTTATAGATAAGCTTTTCCAGCAAAGTTTAATGAGAGAGAAGTGATGAGAGGATTTTCATTATTAGTAGAAAAATAGACTGCTATATGTTACAATAATTATACCTTCTCTTTGTGGTTTTGTGCTTTCTGTAAAGAATTAAATTTATGAAATTATTAAAGAGAGTATACTAGTATATAATCACAATTTACTTTACTTTCTAATATGGTGTTGTCATTGGGAACAGTGCTTTTAAATTGGGGAATGTGGATTTTAACTGCTTTGAGCCAGATACTTTTAGTTATACATAGATAAGCATACATAGATATCTATACATACAAATTACATAATAAATAAATATTATGAAAAATATATATTCTGAAAACAGATGGCCTTTTTATTTATTGGAATAAAAGGTACTTTTAATGTTGTTCAAGCTAGAATAAGTATATCGCTCCGTCCTCCACTACCTATTTGTACCTATAAACATCAGTATTATATCTAGCACAACATGTGGATAGTTTAAATACAAGGTGATCCCCTAAATGAGCATGTACTAAGTGAGAAAGCATTTTGATAACTTTATTGTGCATTTCTGTATCTAGGTATGCTTTTAATTAAACACTAGTCCATAAATAAGCAAATAATAGAAGTTAGCAGGGAAGCAGTTGGTCTAAATCATGACAGTAGCTCATTTATCTTTGTCCTAACAAGACAATAGGAAATGACACTAAGCCGTTGTTTTCTATGCATTAAGATTTCCTTCTTAAACAAATGCAATTGAGGCAGTTTGTTTTTCAGCGACAGCCCAGCACGCAATGCCAGTGGCCAGAGTTTTGTCTTGTCTTCATCCAGGGAAGGATTAATCTTTGTGATGGTGCAAACAAAATGTATGTCTGAGGTCAAAGTGCGGGTTGCCTTTTGGGATCTGCATTACATTAATGTCATTTTTGGGTTCCTGACGTTAATCAAAACCAACACCATAAAGCGTCACTTAGCTAATTTGTGTATTATTGTCAATGTTACCATTAATTATGCGTTTGTGAGGAAAAAGAGGATTAATGAGATGTCACAGGTAATTTACAATGATCAGGCTCCCCAGGACATTAAGAAAACACTAGCTGTGTAAGATTACCATTCAAACATAATAGTGCTCATGCAGGAAAGTCTTTGTTAAGTCTCCGAACCAAGTTTTTCTATCAGTATGAAATTTATCTTATATTGGCCATACAATATTTATTTTAAATTAATATCTGTAGATCAGTATATATGTATATATATATATTTTGCTGAGCTCTCTGTTGAACGCGGAAATAAAAAAATGGTGTCACATTTTAACTGGGAAATCTTTGGAAAAATGTGCTCTATTGTACTGAATTGTGGAGAGATACTCTCTTCACTGAGAAATTTCTACAGGCTACATCCATCAGCACAAAGTCTTATTAAAAGTGCCAGATTATCAAATGATATAACCATCATTAACACATCATTACTGTGGTATGATAGTACTACAGTATATAGTACTATATCTATCTATATTCTATCTATATCTATATAGTAAGTATATAGTATAGTATATAGAGATATAGCATAGGTATAGATGATATAGATATAGAAGCAAAAATAATGAACAGTGTGTATTTACAATATGTGTGTCAAGCATCTAACACGTAGTCGATAAATTCAAACTTTAAATGAGGAGAGCTTGTCCATTCATTAACTACAACCCTATTTCATATTCCATTGATGCTGCTGTTTTTTAATACTGTTACTTATTCACGCATTTTAGTACAGACTTTATAAAAAAATTTGGTGGTAGGACAATAACAATCAAATTTTATTCCAAATAAAAAGTAGTTTCCAAGACAAGGGAAGTAATTTTACTTAATTTTATAATTGTGTTTATAATAAGCCCTGTGTTGGGCTTATTTCTGTTTGAAAACAGAATTTGTATTGATTTCTGTTATCTTACTGAACTCGGCTTCTTTTGCACAAGATTTTCTAATACATCCAATCTTGGTGCCTCTTTCTGACAATTATTCCATTATTTCTTTAAACGTCATACAGAAATAGCAATATCTGAGGTGAAAATGATTTAAACGGAAATATTAGCTTGTTCATATCTCTTAATTAAACACTCATAATTTCCTCAAAAATGACCCTGGAGTAGGAAGGACAATAGTCAATGGTGATTCAGATCAGAAATGGTGTTAGGCATAAGCTATGTAATTTGGTAGCTTTTCCCCTGTCCCCCATGCTCTTGTAGATTGTTTTATACAATGTCTTAATATCTATTGTCTTTATTTCAGTTAGATAAACCCTTTTGTGTGAAATGTATACGATCTGATATTTGTGAATTCTTAGGGTTAATTATGTCAGATTGCTTTTTAAGTAAATATAAGCACTTAAAAGATTAGCTACGCTATAATCATAGAATCACACAGAATCACAGGAAGGGACCTCTGGGGCCACCTGGTCCGACCCACGTCTCAAGCAGGGACAACTACAGCAGGTTGCCCAGGACCGTGTCCAGGCAGCTTTTGAAGATCTCCAAGGAGGGAGAGTCCACCTCTCTGGGCATCCCGTGCCCGTAAAGAAGTGCTTCTGTATGTTAGGATGGAACCTCCTGTGTTCTAGTTTGTGCCCATTGCCTCTTGTCCCAGCACTGGGCACCACTGAAAAGAGCTTGGCTCCATCTTTGCATCTTCAGGTATTTACAGGCACTGATAAGATCCAACCATCCCCCGCCCCGAGCCTCCTCTTCTCCGGTCTGAACAGTCGAACAGTCCCAGCTCTCTCAGCCTTTCCTCACAGGAGATGTGCTCCAGCTCCTTCAATGTCTTGGTAGCCTTCATTGGACTCATTTCAGTATGTCTAGGTGTCTCTTACACTGGAGGGCCTAGAACTGGACATGGTGCTCCAGGTGCAGCCTCATCAATACTGAGCAGAGTTGACAGACCACCTGCCTTGACCTGCTGGCAATGCTTTCCCTAATGTAGACAAGAAACCATTAGCCTTAGCAGCAAGGACACATTACTGACTCATGTCCAGCTTGGTGTCCACCAGGACTACTAGGTCCTTTTCTGCACAGCTGCTTTCCAGTTGGGTGGTCCCTAGAATGTGCCAGTGCCTGGGGTTGCTCCTCCCCAAGTGCAGGATTCTGCACATTTCCTTGCTGAACTTCATTAGATTTGTGTCAGCCCACCTCTCCAGCATGTCAAGGTCCCTCTGTATGGCTGTGCAGCCTTTGGTGAGTCATTGACTCTCCCTCAGTTTCATGTAGTCTGCCAATTTACTGAGGGTGCACTGTACTCCATTGTCCAAATTGTTAATGAAGATGTTAATCAAGACTGAACCCAGTATTGACCCCTCGGTCATACTCCACTCATTACTGGCCTCTAAATAGACTTCGCGTCACTGACCACCACCCCCTGGATCCAGCTGTTCTGTCAGTTTTCAATCCACCTCACTGTCTGTTCATCCAGCCCAGCCCATACTACAACAGCTTCTCTATGAGGGTCTTATGGGGAACAATGTCAAAGGCTTTACTGAAGTCCAGGAAGACAATACCCATTGCTCATCTATCACACTGTTAATTTCATTACAGAAGCTTATCAGGTTGGTCAGGCATGACTTTCCCTTGGTGGATCCATGCTGACTACTCCTGATGATTTTCTTCTTCATGTGACTGGAAATGGTTTCCAGGATTAGCTGTTCCATAATATGTTCTTATTCAAGTGAATTTATTTTTGGTCAAAAGCTGATACTTCGAAAACCAGTTCTAATTTTCATCCTTCTATGATTTCAATCTGTGACAAGTTTAACATTCTTCTCATCATCTTGATCTTCTCCTGAAGAAGATTAATTGTGGAGACCAGGAACCAGACAATTGTGGGGACCAGGGACATTAATTTCTTAATTCTTCGTACTCAACTGATCCTTTGCTTCTCTGTTGAAGCTGCCAGGAGGATGGGCTTTTTGTAATGTTGGACAATGTTAATATCGGGGCATATGCCACTCAGCATCTCAGTCATGATTAGGAGCCCAGAGGCCAAAGGAATCTGTACCAACTCAAACACAGCGTAAAGCACTAAGGTTGTACCACACTGAAAAGTGGAAATTTGGAAGACTTAAGTCAGCTTCAGCCTGCTACTGCCAAGCAGGAGCCATAAACAGCAAGGGATGGGGATCGGCATGGAGGTTGAACACTGAAATATGTGAAATCAAATGAAATCAACTCACTGTTTTCCTCAGTCCACACTTATGAGAATGAAATAGTTTACAGGTAAAAATCTCTTCTGAAAAAAAGGACGTTTTTATTTAGCTTTACAATCTAGGACATAAAACAGGTATAGAATATCTGCTGCTGTCCACTTGACATAGTGTATTAGCTATACTAAAAAGTTTGAAGTAGAACTCTGAAGATAACTCATTAAACACTTCTAAAATAAATGGTGTGATATTATACAAGAGCTAGAACAAAGATACAGAATGATTAAACCAGACTTTTATGATACCTAGATTTTAATGCTAGTTTTATGCTAGTTTTTAGATTATTAGTTGTTTTTTTTTTTTATGACAAACTGGGTAGATTTGGAAGGATTTATGCGTAAACTTCTTAAAAGCTTGTATTTGCATATGCAATATACCATGTAAAACTGTCACTTCATGTAATCATTGATGATCAAGATACTAAGAAATAAGTGCAGGCAAACAGCAAATAAGAGACCTGGTGCCTATGTACTCCCTTAGCAAGCAAGATTCCATTTGCCTTTGACAGAGGACAGAGTCAGTATAAATTAAGTGAGCACATTGCGTACCCAGAATTCCCTACAACCATACAGAGGTTTGGGACAATCTCAGGGGTGTGAGGTGATGTGGATCACATCCCTACCTCCTACCTCCCACACGGAGGAGAGATTTAGAATCAAATCTCCAACATCTGGGATAAATACTGTGCCCAATGAATAACTTTTTAAGAGGTTATAATATCTCTTTCCCACATCTATGAAATATTTTATTTGCTCTGAATGGTAGAGATATAGAGAAATAGCAGAGAGTTGTTTTGTGACTTTGTAAAGAAACAAGAACAAATATATCTGTTCAATTCAAAACATTTTCTCTCAGCCAAACTAAAAATGAATAATTGATGCAGTTTAACTAAAGGTAGCAAAGATTTTGCTGAGTTTGGAGTTCTCTGCAGGTATTATTAAGGGACTTCTTGAATATTCTTTTACTGCTCTTATTAATTGCTCTTTGCTGAAATTTTGTGTCCTGTTTGGTCTCAGTCACATTTTTTTGAAACCACAGGCTTGTGTGTTTGCAAAAATCTGTCTTTTGGGTCAGTTTAATGATTGCTCTGCAGAACATAGGTGTTACTGGCTTGGTAATCCAGATGCATGTCAGATATGGTAAAAAAGGAATGAAAGCTAAAGCAAATTCAGTTTGCTCAAGTATGCTAGAAAATCAGTAGCATAGCAAGTCACAGGTCTTTCTCTATGAATTAAGGAAGGAATCAAAGTTAAGAAAAATGGGTTAAAGCAGGATAGTAACATGCCAAACAGCTTCAGGGAAAATCTACATTTTTTCTCTGCACTCAAACAAAATACTAATGAGCTTATTAAAATAAACTGACAAAAAAAAGATGCTTTACTTTCTCTGTTTGACCTTTGTGCAGTGAAGGTAAACATATTGCATCTTTTGAATAATACATGCAAGACTACTTATTGGATACATTTATAATCAGTATGTACATAATTAGATGTTTTGATATAACTTGTGTTTATGAAAAAAATATACTATTCTACCAGAAATTAAATCTGGATTTTGAAATGAAATAGAACATTATCAAATATAAACTTCTATGTGACAGCAACTGCATTTTTCTCTAGTAACTCTCATGGAAGAGATGAGTAATGTTTGTAACCTTCTGTTTAAAAAAGCAATAAACAGAATTTTAGTGAGAAACTAATATCTGAAGACTAATTTTGTTTGAAATTATTTTTATCTGACAAAATAGAATTTGTGATATTACAAATCGTCAATTGAGATATTTAAGTTATTAAACAATGGAACAAAACAATGTTGCCATTGTGTAGTATTCAGATTTGACAGATGAAAGCAGATTTTCCTAGCAAACATGAAGTCTGATGGGACTTGTCTGTCAACTTATGAGCTGAGCTGGGTGAATGTAATACATTGCCATGCCCAAGAAACGCTGAGAAGTTATAAACATTTTGGGTGCATTTAAATAATTAAACATATTTTATGAGATTGAGTATTTTCATCAGTGACCTGTTAATAAAGGAGTTAACGGATTAATTATAACTATTTAGTAAATGATAAAATTGCTGTTATGTTGTCTTATTTCTCAGTTGAGTATAATATTATATGTTTATTTTAATTGTTATATTTTACAGCTGTGATTATTTTAAATTATATGTTGTTTTTTTTTTAATGTCTTTTTAAAATAAGTTTCAATCTGTTCTTTTACTGAGTTCAGACACACTAAATCAACAAATCAATATCATATCTTGGGGTTTATAAATTGAAATAATTTGCACAAGTGGTAAAAAAGCTAGTGATAAAATAATGTGGAAATTTTTCTCTCCTAAAATTGTTGACTTAAAGAAATACTATAATATAGAAATCTTTTGCCATTTCTCAACCTTAAATCCTGTGACGACTTCAAAGATTTGATTTCTCCCAACTGGTGAATTTCCTTAAAGTGAAGTAACATGATCAATGCTATTCCAAAATAAAATGCAGGACCACACTCTATGCTTGATTATGAAATGATGTGCAGTTTCTTTTAACTTGGTAACACAGACATCAGCATGTGAAAGTTCTTTTAGTATTAGGTTACATTGCAAGTGAATTTGAATGCAGAAAAGTCATAATATAGAGAGGCAAGTAAAGCAGACCAATCTTCAAGTTTAATAGTCAAACAGTAGTAAGCAATTATTTCTGATATATCATCCTGTAGTATTCTTAACAGGAAATTAATCCTACTGTGGAAGTTGTTCTACTTACTAAAGCAGAATACTGGCAGGCAGATTAAAACATGCATGGTATTTATTTATTTTTATTTTTATTTTTATTTTTTATTTTTTATTTTTATTTTTGTTAAACTTTCTGGAATAGTTTGTTAAAACAATGCTCCAATTACATGTTTTATATTTGGTGACTATTGCTATTGTTTCATGGGCCATCACTATAGATTCATACAAATCTATAAGCTTTGAACATCTTACTGCTTTAGAGCTCTTTCTTCTTTCTACAAGTTTCTATATTTTGTTTCGAACAGTGGATCATTTGCACTTCTGCTAAGGAACACAGATGTTAAAGTAAAATTGGCCAAATATTTCTTCAGGTTTGTTTAGCAGATATGATTTGGCTATTAAGAATTTGGGATAATGCTAACTTTTAACTTGATTTCTGAGCATCTTTTACTGTATTAGACCTTTATACTCTGTTGAATGAGTGTTTACTCTTACCAGGTCTTCCGGCTCATGTGTATGTGCATTCAAACCTACACTGACCTTACCGAACTTAGTTTCTCATAGTTCCCTATCCTTTCTCCTGTATTCAGTCAATTCTGGTAATTATCTTGATGTCAATGGTTTCTGTTTTGTTTTGATTTTAACATAGGAAACTTTAACAAGTGAAAGGAATGTAAGGTAAAGTTGATCTTCTCCAGCCAAGCAGAACCCAAGACCCTGATGATAATTTTCTATCGTTGTCTTTGATTCTTTGGAATACAGCAGTACCTTAAATTTAAATTTGATTTCTCAAGATTTTTATCTACCTTCCCTGTATGTTTTCAGACATATTTGAGATTGATATCATAAAATCAGCATCTGTTTTTCACAGATTGTTGTTGTTGTTGTTGTTTTTCTTTTCCTATTTGATGGTAGTCTTTCCTGGTTAGGGTCCCAAACTGCTCTTTATTAGGTAAGGTCAATTAATGTGCAACACCCTATGTAGGTAGAAATATTTAAACAACAGAAGTCTTTTAGTCATCTGCCCTTTTTTTATAATGTAATCTCTTATTATAAAGAGTATATTGCTTTTGCATTAAAACATTCAGATTTTGAGTATGTCCAAAATTTTTGTGGTGAAAAGAGAGCGAAGTTTTATGTAAACAAACATGCTATATGAAAACAGATGAATTTTGGGGTTGGGGCTCTTTTGCAGATGTCATAAATGCCAACTTTTTTCCACATGGTTCTAAAATCTTAAACAAAAGGAATCACATTCTATATGTAATTCTGTAGTGTTTTTTTAAATTTAATTACTAGTTATATTATTTTCAATTTAACTGCAAGGTAGCCTAAATTCATTTTAGTCCTTACCTGAGCTCTGGAATTTGAACCATGACAGTAGAAGCAGAATAATTATTCCCTCACTGTCATTAGAAAAGTGCCCAGGGTAGATATTTTCTTTTTACTGTACATTAGCCAAAGGTAAGTGGTAGTTAAAAAACTCACAATTAATTGTTAACGGAATTGGGTTTCTTTTATAGTTCAGGTACAAAAAAGCAGTGTGACTTGACAGATGTCTTAGATCTTAAATGGTTTGTTCTTAAGAATATGTTTAAAAGTATGATTTGAATATTTGAAGTTTACTTAACTTTCAGCTATTTTTCTCTTCTAATAGAGGGGATTCTGATTTTTAGCCACTGCCATTTTTTTCTCAATCTTTATTATATCTCTTCTGATAACATATTACTCTAGTTATAGCATCAAAGACCACCCTACATAATTTGTGTGTGTTGACAGAGAAAACTACCTTCCATTTATGAACTGTGCTCTACATACGCATTTAATGTAGTTCTGTGTGCATTGTTTTACTCAGGTATGAAAATACTTTTTTCGTTTGTAAAATGGACCTTGATTATATTTCTCTCAGAATGATTTTCAGTTTGTATTAGTAAACCCAAGTTTCATCACTGTATTCCAGAACTCTCCAAGGGCCTCATGGTGATGCCCCTGAGGTCTCTGTACAAGTCTTGGAGCTGACAGAATCAAAAGCAGATCAGGTCTTTAGTGAAGTGAAAGTATAACATTGCTAGGAAAGGGGTAAGAGCAGCAGGTCCATTGCAGCAGAAGCCAAGCTGTGCCTATGTGTTTGTGCTCCTGCCTGCTGTGACCCTGGGATTGCGATATACACCTTCCCTCAAGAGTGTGTTGACTCTGATGCTCATCTGATCTTGTGACAAGCTAGCTCAGGCAAAAAATAAATAAATAAATAAAATTTAAATCAGCAACCATCTTCTCCCCTCCCCTCTCCTGTTCCTTTAGAGGGGCAGTTTATGTCTAGTTTGTTTCCTGAAACAGAGCAAGGGAGAGGGACTCCAAGGGTGACAATTCAGGTTGGTGCATTCTTCTGTGGAATCCCAGCCAGAGGCTATGATTTCCAGCTAAAATTTTGAGCTGGAACAAACTGTACTTTATTTATTTATTTATTTATTTACTTACTTACTTATTTGCCAAAGGAAAAAAGCAGCCTGGCCCTAATATTAGCCACCCATTTCAGGACTGTGCTGTTTTTCCTTCAGCGTGACCATATAAAATCAAACAATCTAAGAACTGATTTAGCTGAAATCTACTATTTTTTTTTTCCAGGGTACTTTTCAGCCAGATCAGCTTCTCTTACAGTATTACACAAGGGATGGACAAGTGCAGGGAGTGAGAAAAACTGGGAAGGGACTAACTGAGCCTACTGTTTTATGACAGGGTTTATGCTGGCTAGAAACGTTAATTTAATTACATATTGTGAAAGGCTGTTGTAGTTGCTAAGGGAGATTCATGAGGGTCCACAAAGAGTGTAGCAGCCAACGGAAGGAATTGATTGTCATTATGCACAGAGGCTCATAGCAGCTGATGAGAAAAGCCTAGACCAGATGTGTTGAAAGTTTCTTGCAGCTGATGGAAAAGGTCCAGGCTGTCTAATGCGAGAGACATATGGCAGCTGATATAGTGGCCTAGGGGTTCTAAAGAATAGTTATGGGACAAAAAATTGGTCAGGAACTTGAAAGTGCGTGAAGCTTTTTTCTCTCCTAAACAAAAACAGGTTTGCAATAATCTGCAGAGGCCCAAATCCTTCTCCTCCCACACCCCAGAGATTCCCTAATTGTGAATTTGCATTGTTCTTCTGTGCAGTTTTGCCTATGGCCTTTGGCAGCTGCTCTGATGATCCCACCCTGCTCCAGACCCTGGTAACAAGAACCTGGCTGGACATCTGTCATCAATCATTATGGGAATGTGATGCTTGCTGCATTCAAGTAGCATTTAATATATAATTGCAGACAGGCAGGTTGTATTTTCAGGTGGTACAGCAGAAGACCTTGAAGAGATAAAATAAGGGAATTGGTATTTATTTTCTTAGTCTTCTAGTATCTTTGTGTACTTTTTGAATATAAGTCTGTAGGTTGGATATCAACATCAGCTAGTTTAGTTATAATCTTCTTTTTCTTTTGTACCCTGAGATGTCAGATTTTGTAGTTCTGTGTAGCCACTTTGCTAGATAACCATTCTTATTTGCAGCAAAACCAAATGGATCTTAAACTGTTCATTTTAACAAAACAATACAGGTACTGTGGAGACAACTTTCTCCATTAAGTAATTTTGCATTTTTCCTATAATGTTTCTAGAACTGTAGTTGTTAGGATGTAAAGATGCTTAGCTCAAAGAGCAACAAATAGTATATGTGTATTTGTCAATACAGTGAAAACACAAAGACCTCTGATAGAGATCTTCACCTTAAACTACAGCAACTCAGTGCTGTGCTTGAAGCTGCAAGAAGTCAAGTCTGGTTCTCAGCTCAGTGCCAGCTGGGCTCCTGCTTCTGTTAGATTTAGTAGGATCTGGCAGCATCTGCTCCTGTGTGGCATAGGCTAGAGGATCTCAGCAGCACTGAGATCCTTGAGACCATGGCTTATTTTTATGGCTGGGTGGTGTCTGCTGGGTCTCAGAGCAGACCAATGCTGCTAGTCAGTGACAACTGTAATTTAGGATCCTCAGCCAGTCAACAGATAGTGCTCCTATTTGGTGCCATCAGGTATGCTGACTGTCCTTTCCAAAAGTACATCTGTGTCCTTAAGTAAAAGTAATTGAAAAGATGCTGCATCGGAATGGCACAGTACACAAGGAATTAATTCAGTTACCAGAACTTAATAGCCTAGTAGAGGTGATGCTTCTGACATCCTTGGCTTGCATGTCACCAGCTGCCCTCACCGATTTCCATTTTGTGTGCAATTCTACGATTGGATCACTGGGACCAACATGGATTTCAACATACCCTCTCACCTGTGTGAGAGCTTTATGTTTGGAAGTATTTGAGAAGCATATAAGCCAGAGCTGCTATTTCTTTGGGCTTTGTTATATACTTGCTATCATAAATTATTATTTGAACTGATTTGGGCAATTAAACTTAGCTGAAAGGGGATCCAAGAGGAATTTTTTTTTTTAATGTAATTATCTTTTGCAATGAATGCTTTAGAAAAAAAAAATCCCATTTGGTTTTTATTTTAGTATACAAAAGCCAGGTGTTTTCTTTTCTTATGTGTCCAGGTGTTTGATTCTTATGTAGGTCTTACCTTTACTTTTCTGTTTTGTCAGGCTTTCAATATTACTCCTTTTATTACCATATGAGTATATATTTACAGAGAATGTTGCTTTAAGTTTTTAGTGCAATATCTTTAGAATATGTGGAGATCCTTTTTAAGAAAAATTGTAATTCATTGTATTCTGGATCTTTATTTTGGATTTAAACTGAATACTCAAAAGAACCTTCCTTAATCTGAGCAGGCTCAATGATTTTGTACAGGCAATTACTGATGGTTGCTGGTTAATATGTAAATGACTTTTACTGCTAAGTGCAGAGCTTTTGTTAAGACTTGTTGGAGGTCTGAAACCGTGCCACTGATAGGGGATATTTAAAGGGTCGTAAAGTCTATAAGCAGTTGTATAAACTGTGAGTTTAAAAACAAGTAAATAAAGAATTTGACGAGGTTTCATGCATTCCCAAAGGTCCTAGGGTCCTCAGAGAATTACTTCTATATAATAGCAAATTAGGTTACTATTATATGACATAAAACTGGAAGATGTTTCTCTATAGTGATATTCAATTGTGGGCTGTAATTCTCAGGTAGGGAGTTCTCAGCTCTCTTTTCCCTGTTCTGGAAAAACTATCTTTTATTATTTTGGAAAATAATAAAATATGCAATGGAATTGGGCTGTCATAAGTTGCCCATTCCCCTTAAAACTGTTTTTAGAAATCAGATAGAAATGTTTAAGTCAAATGAAAATAAATGTTTTGAAATCTACATATTGTTGTACCTACAGCCTTAGACTATTATGTATACCTGCAGCTGCAGTTTTTTCTTGACTCTTTATTTTATTTATTTATACTTGTCAGTGGTGATGTGAGGCCAGTTACATCCTAATAAACCCCAGGATTAATATTTTGTTTGTTATAATTTAGTAGGAAAAATTGTGAGAACCAATGGTTTTGTCCCAGAGAAGTTATGAACAGAATAATGCAGGGGAGAACACATTTTGCTAGCCAGATTCAAATGTGGGATGTCTATTGGAACATAGATATATAAATATAATTATATTCTATAGGAACATAGTATTATAAATAAAAATCACTACTTTGTTATTCTTTCCAAGTGTTCAGGCTGAAAGCTGAAATGCATGGCTATTCTCTGACAGAGTTGGGAGTTGGATCAAACCCTGAATACTGTACTGGTCCTTTGTGTGCGTGTGTGTGTGTTTTTCTTTTACCTGCTAAGTGATTTGTTTTGTTCTGTTTTCAGAGGAACTGAGGACTAAACTGCAGTTAAGATTTAGGTCAGTTTAAAATGCACATCTTCTTCTCTAGTCAAGCATAACTGCAGTTACGCTTGTTCTTGGACTATTTCAGTTGTAAAGACTCCTGATATTTTGTTCTACTTACTATTGTGTGTGCAGGAAAAAAAATCCTGTAGATTAAAGTGTAGATGAACTGATTTTAAAAGACAGATATGTTGCTGACATACAGAGAAAGGGAAGTCTTTATGAAGGAAACTTTGTTTAAACTGATCTCAGAGTACTGTAACTTTCCAACTGATAGCATACCTCTTTTTATAGTTTATAAACAGAACCTTTTTTCCTAACCATGTATGATTCTAACTTGTTCTCTGCTGTTCTTAATTTAGACTATTGTGGTGAAGTACTGAAGCCAGATCCCATACCTTGTTATGCTGAGAAAATCTGTGTTCCATCATTTTCTTTATTGTGAAAGACTTTGTTTATTCAATGTTTAATTTACTATCCTCTAGGTGACCTAAGAGTCATCTATTTTTTTATTTTTTTTTTAATAAAAAGTATGTGTAGAGAAAAGTCAAGGTAATCTGCATGTGACTATTTTTGTCCTATGTTTAATTCCATTTTTTGTTTTCCTCTGGAAGACTAACAGAAAAAATGCCAGAAGAGAAGTAGTGGAATCAGTCTGTGTCTGTTTGTTATAATCATTTCAACTCAAGCCTACCAAAATCCATTGGAAAGGATATTAAATCAGAAAAGAAGTTGACAGAAAGAAATTACACAGATCTAGGAGGGCCCTGAAATATGTTTTTGAACAATATAATGTTGTTATTACCTCTGGCATTTAATAGGTATTTTCACAAATCTCCAATAACCTTTGATTGGATCAGATTGATTCAATATTAATTATAGATTTGTTTATTCATATATACTGAACAAAAGCATCCAATTTGAAAAGTTAATGGAAACAAGAATGGCAATGGTAGATAGCAGGATTCTTGCATTAGTTGAGATGGAATACAGAAGAATATATATATGTGTGTATATATATATATATTTAACTGTTCTTACCGTGTTTTTTAGGGCAGCCTTTAAAATCTAGTATTGAATAATGCAACTGGAGATAGAGCTACAATCAAGCAGTGAAAGTCTTTGCTCATAAGAATAAACTTTATTGCATTCCAGAAGGCCAATTAGAGTCATGAACAGCTCCTTCTGTAGTCAGCCTTAGCACTTGCTCTCTATTCAGGGATTCATTTTAATCTCAATGATTAAAGAAAACTGGCAAAGGCCAGAACTCTTTTATAGTGGGCTATCTGGCCACATGCTGGTTCCTCACTGGCTTATTTCTGGGGATCCTAGCTGTAGGATTCCTCAAGTTTTGTGAGCTTTATGGGATTTAGGTAAAGATTACACTTTATTCTTCAGTCTTTAAGGATATTGCTAAAATACCAACTCTTCTACTGGCCTTGTCCCAACAGTGAAGGTCTAGAAACAACAGATTACAATGTAGAGTGCCATAGAAGGTTACGTGATTTTTTTTTTCCTCAATATCTCATCAAACCTTTGTGTTTTCTATATAAATTAGCTCTTCATGAAGTGCTTGATAGACATGGCAGATCTTGCTTAGGATTTCTGAACACTTAATAGGAGAGGGTGAGACATCACAAACTGTTAGCACACCATGGGCTTCTTAAAAACATAGTCCTTCAGTATAGTTCAATACTTTAGGGACCCTAAAAAAATAGATAGAAGAAGGTAGAAGATAGAAACTATCTATCTTCAAGCAGATGGACAAATCCATATTGTTGTACTAAGTCTTTAAATTTTATCTGATTTTTTTTGGCAGAGTTTTCTGTGGTAGAACCCAGTATGTCTAAGTTGCTCACTGGAGTGTAATTTTAGACTGGAACCCATGCCATCATCTCTTTGAATATCAGGTGAAGATTAAAGTGGAAAGACAGCAAGAGTAGTGTAGAAGGCTGCTGATTGAAAACTGGGCCTGGAAGTTTAATGAAAATTATATTCATAGTAGCTCAACACAAATTTCCTGTGTTGTGCATAGTTTCACCTTTCCCTCACAACAAGAAGTGTGCTTTAGATGTAGTAGAGGTAAGCATCTTATGGAAAAATTTGGTTTTTAGTTGCCAAGTACATGCCATTCTTCCTGAAATGTGCAATTTTGAAATATTATTTAGATCCAAATAGTATGTGTAGGTATTTGACTCTTAAGATCTGAAGTCTGAATATGTTGACATAGTTAACTTTTTGCTCTCATCAATAAATCTCTTGAAATTGTGGTGATGAGAAAATGAAATAAATGTGTACAAATATGTAAATATTTGTAGGTAAAATGGGGCCAGACATTTTGCTGATGTAGGCTTTCATAACTGGTTAATTTAAATGGAAGACTGGTGTTTTCCATCATTTGAGAAGCCAGGCTAAAATATTTATATGTGCATGTACACAAACGTATGATAAAATGTATAAAGTTGGTCTCTTAATTATTTTTTAACGTAATTTAGTTTCTGAGTACATTACAGTAATTTTAATTAGTACATAGTGTGCCAACAGCGAATCATATATAGCACAGAAGCAATGAAGAAATGATGCCATTCATCACTGCATTGGCATCCAGACTGAGTTTTGATCAGAGCTAAAATGAGCTAAGCAGTTGTACTGCGTTGCTAACAGTAACTTCTCTTTGTAATGTTTAGGAGCTGGCTGTTTTATCAAGACATAAATTGGTTTTTATTCTTCACCTCTGATCATCTTGCAATTTACTTTGTCTTACCTGAAATTCAGTTTTACCTGGGATGGAACTGTGGAGTTGTATTCATAAAATGGAGGGCCCTACTTGTTTCTTCTGTCTTTTGCATGCTGTGGCATACTGGCTAAAATTGGATTTAAGTAAAAGTAAGAAAACTTTCCTTATAGTAAGGGTGGGTAACCATTGGCATAAATTGAAAGTGCCCGACACAGTGAAAATTTTAAAAAATTAAACAAAAACTTATCAGGAAAGGTTTGGAGATAACTGGACTCTGGTCAAGCGGAGTGTTCTAACAGTTATGCTGAAGTTGAAGGGTTGAGAAAGAGATATTTTAGAGAGAATAACTGTTATTTTGAGAACTGAGCAATGTCCTTAAGTACTGTTGGTGGTAATGATGAGTTATGTATATTATAGCACTGCAAATTTGTGCAGAATTCACTTAGAACTGGTCCACAGTCATTAGAATTGTCATATGTAATGAAATAGGCCAGACTTTACTGATTTTTTTGTCAGTGTTTAAGATGACTGAAAAAGGGATGTTTTTATATTTTTTTATCAGGTTGACACTGAATGTCTGATCAAATTATAGAGAACGCAGTTTACTGATTGGCCCACTATAAATGAAGTAGCTGTGTACTGAGCATGTTGTGATATTAAACATCTATTGATTAAACAGAAATAAAGGTTGAGGTCTTTAAAAAGTGTCAGAATAGTTCGGATATGATTTCTCCATGCTCAATGCCTTAATTTATAAGTAATCCTCTCGATAATAATAATAAACACTGTATCATTTATAAAAATCGAATCACTGAATGCTGCTCATGAAATAACAGGAGATTTTCTTGTACTTTTCATTTTACTTGGTCTTTACACCTCATGCTTTCTTTATGCCTTTCTAATAATTTGTTTTATTGATACCTCTTTTTCCTACCAACCTTTATTCTGAAAATCAGTTTATTGATTATCTTATCTGTAAACAAGAAATATGCCATTATTTTTTTTTAGCTTTTCCTGAGATATACAAGACATGGTATAGCTCAGTTGTAAGACACAAGGTAGGCATGAATCTGCTTGATTCATAACTGCCTTATTCTAATTTTATGCTGATGTACCTTCACTGACTTTAGCATGATGAATTAGATTCACACTGAGAGGGATATTTCCACGTTTTATTTAAAGATTTACTCTGCCTTCCCTGTCATTTATGGAAACTGTACTAAATTTAGTGACCCTTTTTAAGATTCAGGAGATAGGAAGGAACCTGTTCAGATGATTCTAAGTAGAAAATTTTTGTGCCTGTCTGGTTTGTACTCCCTTCACCTTCGATGGTTAATTTTGGTGTTACTTGCCACTAAACAACAGCTGTGAGGAACAGGAGCCCTTGTGAGCAGTGAACACTTCCATTGTTTCTAATCACTTTTCCATTTATTGGACACGCACATTCACCTGTTGTATAGGCTTGAAAACTTTGGAAAAAAGTGCTTGAATCTGCTGAAAAACATTTGAATGTCTTGAAGGAAATGAGTAATCTTGTCTGCTGCAATTACAGTATGCTTATTACTACACCGTGTTGATTTACTGGATGTTATTCCTGGAAACAGCCTCCCCAGAAGTGAGATAATGGCAGTGACAGCCAATACAGATCACCTAATACTGTTACATCATTCCCTGCATTAATTTCACACATACAGTAATATTTCTGATAAACATGGCTGCCCTGTAGCTCTGTGTAAGTCGTGTATCTTTACTGATTTGTAATTACAGGCTCTCTTTGGAAAAAAAAAAAAGATACTACTGTACATCTTTCTTAGCTCTTTATCCCATTGCAATACATCATTAAACTCTTTTATAACATGTTATTTATTATGTTATGCAAAGTCTGTGGCTCTTAGGAAAAGCCTTAAAGGATTTATATTTTATTTATATATATTTTCACTTTTATTTTTTATTTTTTTTCAGTTGGCTATGGCCTATTTTAAATTATTTGAGGAAAAAAATATTGCTTGTTGTAAAACAGATACCATCAGGAATTCAAGACCATTTAGTTCCCCATAGCCTCCCCAGTTATGTTTCATCAGATTTTAGTTATCTCCCAGTGAGCATGGATTTCATAGATTAAAACAGCAATTGATTTTTTTTTAATCTTTTATTTGAATTTATCCATTCCACCGAAATACATTATGTGTCTCCAAAGAAAGCAATAAGTTATAGACAAAGCAAAAGTTAAAATTAGATCTGAGTGTGGTGTAATGCCCAAAGGAAACTGTTTGGAAAGGTTACAAGCTGTCAAAAAACAATTTGTATGGTTAAAAGCCACACAGTTAGATGCTGTTAATGGAGTATCTGTAATGATTATTTAGGCATTGGTTGCTTATTATGTCTTTGAGGCAGCCATTCACTGTGCTACTTTGGAGGCTATAAAGACCTGTAATTCAGCACCTATTATACAGAAGAAGTGTGTGCAAGAATGCACTGTACCACATCAAACAAACCTCTCCTCTCTATTCTCTAGATTTTTAATCATTTTTCCCTCTTGGAATTATGGTTGATGCTGATTGTGAGAATAAAGACTAGTTACTGTAGTGAAAAGATCATAAAGTCAATCATGTGGATAAAATTACTTAGCAATTCAGCCAGCTGGTCTCTATTTGGCTTCACTTCAGTTCATTAGTTTATGGGGAGAACTCACTCCACATTTAAAGAAAGCAAAAACTGCATAAAAACTAGTTTGAAATTAATTGCAGCTTTATGTATAGAAATAAAATTGCAATGTGAGTATACCCACTGGGCACTGATTTTTGATTACTTTTGGTATCCTTTTAAAAATAACGTTATTTTGTATTTACAACCTGTTCTAGACACAGGTTGTACATGCAGAATTCACCTCCTTTTCTTTAAAATGATGTGTAATACTTGAAGAGTTTTCAAATCACAATATTTTGCTAGAGGAGTAGGCAACCTTAAACAACTTAGGAGCTGTTTGGAAGAGTGGCTGCATAATTCTGGCATTCTGTGCCAGTGGTCTCATGCAGGTGATTAGGTGGCATTGTGTGAACATAAGCATATGTTTGAAGTGCTGTACATCATAAATATATTGTGGTTTGCATGCTTTGCAAGAGTTAAATAGCTAATGTTAATTACTATTGTGTATAACAGTGCCAGAAATAACAAATATATTATTCTTCTAGTTTGGAAACCTTTTATAAAGAGCACATAAAAGTAGCAAGGCAACTAGGGAGTTTATACATTTCTAATCCCCTAACAGGATATCCACAATGAACCCAAATTACTCCCAGATTCTTTCAGGTCTAGCTGGAGAAGCCAAAGAGGCCATGGCCTGTACATCTATGTTAGCAGTTTCACTGAATGGCTAAAGAAAAATGGTATGAAAATTTTGTCCAAAATACTTTTGTAACAAAAATTTCTAACTAGTGAAAGTAGATTGTTGCTTGTCAGGCCAGATCAAACACCCATGCATTAGCTGAACACAGAGCAGTGGCCTTTTTTCAGAAGTGATACACACACAGAGTGTAATCCCTGAATATACATTGACTTTGGTGGGGGATAGTGAGTACTGAGTGGAAGTAACTCTTGGTTATCCTACCTGATAAAGGTACTTGAAATGTAGATTTGTAAGAAATATCAGTGTTTCAAAATGCATTACAGTGTTTAATTAGATCAAAATAGATTCTGAAACACTGACATTTCTTGCATTTCCACATTTCCACAAGAAATGTCCTATAACAAACAATATTGTTATTATTTTGTGAGGTCTTGATACATGCTGCCTAAATCTTAGGAACTAGAGTTATTTACTGAAATGACACTTTCCAGTGGAAGATATTCCTCTGGCAAGTTTACAGCTGGCTCTAGGGTTTGTGTTATGACTCTCCTGTCAGCATGTAAGATGGCAGAACTCAATGATATTCAGGAAGGTATAGGGCATCCTCTGAGCTCTAGGAAGGTTTCTGTATTATTTCATGAAATCTGAATAAGTTCAGTTTTCCTGAGGCAGTGTAGCTGTGTCTTTTAGGCATGTATAATCATTAAATTAATTATTTGCTTATACAAAGGACTACATAATGAACAAAATTTAGCTATGGAAAAGATAGCAATGAAGTTCTTATCCCCATTCTTCTGCTTGTTACCAGGAACACATTTCTTTAGTTGATTCACATTTCTCTCAGCTTTGTATAGTGAATATTAGTGGCATAAATGGTAATTTATGTTTGACAATATTAAGAATTACAATTTATTCTGTTTTGTTTTTATCATTTTTAATAGGTAGATATTATTAAAGCAGAAAGGAATGAAGGAATTGGTGAAGTCAATAGTATCTAGAGAATATTGGAATTTTAAAATTTAGAGAAATTAAACTGAAGTGGCTTTCATAAGCCTTGGTTAATACTGCAATGTTAAAACAGTCCATGGAAAGCTTAACATTAGCCCTACTGCGAATACATATAATAGGAATCAAATCTTTTGTTTTAATGTCAAGCAACTGCACAAAACACTGAGGAGTCAATAGCATAAAGAACATGTGAGCACAAGTGCCTATTCAAAATTCTATTATTATTTCCCAAAGTAGAAATCATGAAAAATGGGATAGGTCCCTGGCTGAAGTCTGGACTAGCGTGCATAAGAAATCATGTGACATTTTATTCCTAAATAACTGCTCAGCTAAAATATGTTCCTTCTAATCATTTACACAGGATTCTTCCACTTTTGTGGATGGTGAAAAAAAGAAAAGTAAAGCCCCTCATAACATGTGCCTATAAATAGTGTATGCAAGGAAAAGTCTGATAGTAACAGAAAAGAAATTCAACAGTTATAGTTGTATCCTAAATCTGCTTTAACCTATCATGAATTAGAGAGACCCAAAATACAGTTGCTTTTATGGACCTATCCATCCTCAACACTAAGTAGAAACTCTATATTAGAAGAGACAGGCTGGAGAGTCATATTATTAGATAGTGCATGGGAATTTTAAACTCCCTATACAGTAGTTAACTACTGTCATGTATTGCAGCTATTGACTGCTCAATTTCCTTAAGTTTATTACACATCTTCATTTCCTGAATGATCGGAGATCATTTAATTACAGAAAATGATTAGCTAAAACATTTAGCAAGCATGCCACCTCCATCTGTTTTATGAAGTACTGAAAATAGAAATCAGCAATGTTTAAAACATATATTCACATATACAATTCTTTAAAACACTTTTATTGGCAGAAGTTTAATAAGAGAATCAATAATGAGTCCTAATAACAGATTGTATGATCCAACAGGTACAGGTTAAGTCAAGATTGCAAAGAATAATTGGTTAACATGGTGAAGAGATTGAAATGATATTGTAGCTAACCAAAGCATTAAAGATTTCTAATGCAACTTGAGAGGAATTGAAAGCATAACACATTGGTCTTCCATGCAAGACTGAGGCAAGTTTACTTTAAATAATACTCCAAACAAACAAGTTTTTACTTTCATAGTTAGCAATATTATTATGGTTGGTACTGGTAAGATATTTGCAAGATAGAGATTAGTTATCTGGCTGGCTTAATACCTATGGAAATATTGAGCACAGAATGCTGAAGGTACATATGACCAAAATTAAGGATATTTTATGGTGTTGTAAAACTTTGCATAACGTCTTGTTTTGCAAGATTACTGTAAAATTTGGAATTAGTTGAGTCTAGAATCTATTTGATGTGGATTCTGTAATTTGGTAATGTACGTGGAATTAAATATATATGCTGGTAGTCAGAATAGGCAGAATGGCGAAACACAAAAGATAAAATCCCCAGCAGTCATTTCTCAGGATGAGATGGTTCTGTTTAATCTGAGTGTCTGTGGTTTATGTTGGTTTTTCAATATAGTTGAGCAAAACAAATAACATCACTAATTCATTTCTTGATACCATTAAGTTTATCTACAAAACTTTAAACTATTCAACCATTATCCTAGCGTAGCATGAAGAGCAGAAATAATCAGCCATAAGCGTCACTGCTGCTTAAGCCAACAACAAATCATTCTCAGTCCTAGGCTTTCTGTCGGTTGTTCAAGGCCAGTTGAAAACATGCAGCCAGAATTCCTCCTCCCTCGGAGAGGCAAGTGACCCCTCTGCCTTGGAGCTGGTGATCCCTGCAAATGTTACATTGTAGCACTTCTCCTTGATTTTAAAGGCTTCTGTTCATCATTAATAAAATTTAAAGTATAAAAATAAATGATTAATATAGTCTGGTATAATCAAGAGTACATATATACATTTAAAAAGAATCCTTAAATGATGTGGGAGTCATCTGCATCCTGGTTATGTGCACCTACATTACTTCTCAACCAACAAAACATACACTTTTTAAAATTACAAAAAGCCCCCACCCCATCTATTATGAATTGCCAAATGTTTTATTTATAACAAAATTAAATAAATACTGCAACAACATCTTACAAATGCTAGATCATGTTTGGCTTGGATATGCAGGCAAAGTATGAAAAAACACCTGGTATGGGATTACACAACAAACCTCTACTTTACTAATAACAGTTATGATATAATTAGGAATTAACTGTTTTAACTGCCTAGGTATGGGGGATGTCCCACATATTCTACAGAGGATTACTAAAAAAAAGGTCTTGCTTCATATGAGAGCGTTTAGTGCTTCCACAGACTTAAGTCTGTTGGCTTCCAACTTTTCCTCCTCCCTTCCCAAAACATGCTCTGTTCCAGTTCATATGCCAGTATTTTCTGCCTGTAGATATCTGACTATGTGCATATGTTCCTCTGTTGAATTTACAAATGTATTAAACAATTTCCCTTCCCAGCTGTAGCTTCTATTTTATTAACACTGCTAAAAGAGTAAGTCTGACTCTTGGAATAAAACTCTTTGTTGACCACTGCTACTGCATAAGCAGTTCTCCTGTAACATTAGGTCTCCTTTTTTTTAATTTCAGGAGGGGGCTACCATTAATCTGTCCAGCTCTTAAGACCAAGAGTCAGCCACAATATGGTCTTAATTTATAAACTTCCCCTGCTTGTTGCTTTCTCCAATCTTCTCCGTATGTCAGGTTCTTCAGACCCTTTGTGGCCCTTTGCTGGACTTGCTCCAGTAAGTCCATGGCTCTCTGGTAGCAGGGAGCCTACTGCTGGACACAGCACTCCAGATGCAGCCTCACCCATGCTGAGCAGAGGGGAAAGATCGCCTCCTTCGGCTTGCTGGTGATGCTCTTCCTAATGCAATCTAGGATGCTTTCAGCCTTCCTTGCTGCAAGGGATTGCTGCTGGTTCATGGTCAGCTTAGTGTCAACCAAGGGCTGCACAAAGGGAGGAAGACAAATAGTGGCATCAGTGGAGGAGCCGGATCTTACCCACTCCATGACTGATATCACTAATGTTGTGCCCAGTAGCAGTTTATGCAGGAGATCAGAACCAGGGACAAATACATATTACAATAATATGTTTAAAAAAATCACTTCTGTTTTGATCATAGCATCCTGACCAAATGAAGAAAACAGAAATATTTTAATGATAATAAATGTTAACTTATATATATATAGTTTCCCAATAGAAATGTTCAGTAGAATGCCCTAGAATTTATTTAATAAACAGAAAAATGTGTTATAATGCTTTAACGCTCTACTTCTATCAGAGTTTTTAAAAATAATTTTAGTTTTGGTGGAGAAGAAAACTCAGATTTCTTGATTAAACTACAAAACTAGTAAGTACTCCTGAATTAGTTTTAGGCAGAACTTAAAGTGTTGTGCTGAATTTAGTTTTCTAGAATTAGGAAGAATTACAATATATGTAAGAGGCACCTGCTTACATTAACATGTAGTGTTAGTGACATTAATTACATGTAATATTAATGTTATTAATTACATGTTAATTCAATGTAATTTTTTTTTCTACAATGTAAAACAATATTATTTTTAAGTCTTATCTACTCAGTATGTTTCAATGGCTTAAGAGTATAAGACTGAAGTGGAGTTAAATCCTCTTTGTCTAACAAATTTGAAAATGTAAGAATGAAGAATTATCTCAACAGCTTTTCACTATGTTCAGTATCCAGTTACAGAGAATCATCAGTACTAAAGGTAGCCACTGCAGAAAGAACAGTTTTGAAATAATGTAGTTTCAGTTTCAGTTTTTCCTAACACTTCCCTCCTTGTTTAGTGGTTGATTTGAGCATTGCAGCAGGACTGTGAGTACTGCTTATAGTAGAAAGTACCTATATAGATTCATGCATGCAGATAGCACATGATTCGAACAGTTGTCATGCTAACGGACAGTGATTTAGGGGCAAAAAACAAGTCACCTTACAAGAAGGAGCCTGTGGCCCTCATAATAACCTAGGTTAAGAATTGCTCAAAATTTTAATTCCAGATGGTTGTGTTTTATCTGCTTGGAGGGTAAATATGCACAATCTTCCACAGGTTCTTTTCTTAATAATACTGATTAAATACATTACATCAACTTTTATTGCTTCTTTAGTTAGTTCTTTGGAAAACAAGTGAAAACGGTAGCAAAATCTAGCAGAGAAGTGCTCTGTTCAAGGAGCATGCATACAGTATTAAGTGTATAGGAAGCCATTTATTAATATATCAATATAAGCAACAGCTATGAGATAAAATATTTTGACAAGGCTAGTAACAATACTAGATGGAGCATAGAGAGGGCTAACTAGACAGCAGGAGCTTTAGGCAACTGAGCAGTGATTACTAGATATTTATTTTTTATTTTTTAATTTAAGAATTAAACCTTTATTTCTCTGCATTTACAGAAAAGTAAAAATTTTAACAAAGGACATAAATAATTAATGCCTTATACTGAAGAATTACATATTCTATTTTTGTAGGAGCTGGGGGAACTTCTATTTTTACTGCTTTTTTTTCTACATCTTGTAGCAAAAATGTTCACAAGTTAATGTAAGACTATAATGTAAAGTTTATGCAATTAAAGACCATAAGAGAGTTTATAGACCATTCATCATTGGATGTGGGTCATAAACTGTGAGTTTCAGAAAATAAGGAAGGAATTCCATTTGTAGTTCACTGTTGCCTGAAGCCTACCTAATGAAATCTTTCTTAGTCATAGAACTAACAGTGTATCTAGCTGAGAAGCACTGAATATTCACTGTGCATATTAAACTTGAAAAAGTAGAATAAAATCTTGCATACTCGCAGGGGCTTTTTCTTGGGTTCAGTTCAAACAAAATTAGACAGCTCTTGTTCATTTAGTACATGCAAAAGGAGATGAACCTTTAAAATTCCACACTGTCAGCTACCATCATTTCATACGACAGCTGACTGTTTGAATGTAATGCACACAAGCCATACTAAGTGAAAAGCTGCTAATGAATACAATTGCTTTTTTTAAACCAAGGGAAAAGAACACATTAGCCAGTGTTTTGTGGATATGTTCTGTGATGCAAAAAGGATTCTCTGCTGGTCTTGTTTGATCTTACCTGTGTAGCTGCGTAGAACACTGGTATAAAGAAATCTATTGATTTTCTTTAAAGAGATAATGAATCTTCTTTTCTGACTTCAATATGATATATAATATTGCCTCAAAAATTAAATACATGATAAAGAGGTGTATTTGTAAAAAAAAAAAAAAAAAAAAAAAAAAAAAAAGATTCCTAAAGATCTGTTTGTAAATATTGTACTCTCTGGATCTCATTTCCTGAAGAGTTTATCATCTTTGTCTTTCATTTAAGTCAACTGGGAAAGTATTCAGCAGGCTAGAAATCAATCCCATTGTAGATGCAAAGTCGGATTAATCCAAATTAATTTCCTGTATTTCCTTTTGGTTGTATTTTTGTGATGGTACTCTGGGAACTTTAAGTTTCATTTTCCTTTACCAAAGCTTATTGACGTTTGAAAAGTAGGAGAAACTTTTATTTTTTTCTTTAGGTGACTTCTGTAGTTAGAAAGTAGGGCTCTTCGAACTTTAGAGAGCTGAGATTTCCAAAATCTTCTGTCAGCAAATTTTTTGACTCTTAAGGAAGAATGGTGTCCACTGGACTGGATCCTCAACGACAGTCATAAGTGAGAGCAGAAGCTGAATCTGTCCTCTCATGTACAGAAAATAGCTTTTAAAATGTAGGGTATTTTTTTCATGTTAATAAGACTATTAATATGAAATTTTACTAATTAAATGTACTATTTTAGTAAATTTTGCCAGTAATACAAAGAGTATTGATATCTGCCACTATAAAACAGGGGCTGTCATACACAGGTCGTGGAATGGTCTTTAGTACTTGTGACATGCAATAACAAAACACAACAAAAAAAGAAAATTTCTTAAAAAAATTCTTAAAATAAGAGGACTTGAATACAGAAAAATCTAGGTTCTGTTGTGACTTACTGTAAGAGTCTAGTGTACTTACCTATCTATTGCCTTTATTTTTTCATTTGTAGAGTTGAGATGCGTTATCATTTTCCTTAATTCATTAGGGCTTGTAAAGCACTTTGAAATGCTTGGGCAAAACATCTTGCAGCAGTGCAAGTTATTATTTGATTAATTTGACTTTATTGGAGGTAAGCCCACTAAATTATTGTTTAATCTCAATTTCATATGAAAGACAAAGTCCTTTAAAGACTAGGGAAAGAAGTGATATTTAAAATGAAGCGCTGGTGCTACTTACAGACAGGTGACATATTTTAAGATATTGAAATATTGCCTGCATCAGGTTTTAAAATCTGTCACTTACCATGCAAAAAGAGCACAATACCATCTAATTATATTTAAACATGCTATATGATTTCAGGCAAAATTAGAGTTAGAGTTCAGATTCAAGAACAGCAAAATTACAAAGTTTTGTCAATAAATTGCAGGCTTACCAGCTGTTGACTTCAGATTTATTTTCTTGTACTTTGAAGTCTCATTAACCTTGATAGTCTTGAACACTTTCAGGAAAATTTCTATTTGAACTGATAAATAGGCTTGGGTTGTTGATTTCATGTAGCACAGAAGTTGTAAGAATGCTCTAAATCTGTGCTTTGAGCTCAAAATCTTCAATCCCCTGAAAATTCAAAATCTTTTGCATAGTCCCAACTTCTGCTAATTACTGTTATCTGAAACAAATGCTGCTTAATTTTAGGCATATTTTTATTACACTTTCCATTCACTTTGTTTGGTTTACTGGATGACAGCTGGCTTATCATTCTGGAAATTATAAAGATAGCTTCTTGCTAAGGATAAAAATTTCTAAAAGAGGCATCTCCAAAGGGAAAGAGTCCTCTCATTTTGTTGTTACGCAAAAACCTGGCAAGACTTGGAAGTAATCTGGAAACTGCCTATTATATTTTCTTTGAAATCTCCACAATTCTACTTTCTTGTATTGAACTGCTCACCACTGTTTGTAATGTGGAAAAACTCAATTTATGTTAAACTCTAAAATTACATGGTGGAAAAAAACAATTTGGCTATGAGCTTTGAAGTTTGCATGTTTATTTTGTGTTCTGGTGGCTCACTGTATAATATAATATGTTATTGCAAAGACTTTTCAATAAAAAACACTTTAAATAACATCTATGATCAGTTTTTCTAAAATGCACATTAACATAATGGGCAGAAAGTTTAATGTTGAACATTATTTTCATACATTTTTTTTAATGTAATTTGGATTTTTTTCCCCTTATTTAAAATCACTAGGAGCATGTAAAAATCTAAATACTTCGTGAAAGTTAGTTCTAAACAGAGCTCCTTGTGGTCTGGATGTGCCTATCTCCCCCTCATAAAATCAAGCTTATCCTTCACTTTCATTTGGCTTGCCTAGATATACTTAAAGATCAAAAACATATGCTGTTCCAGGTGTGCTTGTGAGCACGCACCACTGATGGGGTTTTATGTAAAGAGATAAAAATTCTGTGCATGAGCTGTCACAAACAGTTTGGCTGAACAAAGTCACTGTTACTAAAGCACTGCTGATATTCTTAAATGGAAATGCAATGAGAAACACCTGTGTGAAAACTAGATTAGTAGAATTGAAAATCATCATGGATTCCAGGTCAGAACTAAGTAAATAAGATGGTTCAGGGAAGGTCAAATAGTATCCATGTTCTCAAGTGGTGATGAAAACTTCAATTGTAAAGAGTCCAGAAACAGGTGTGATTGTTGTATGGCAGGAGAATGGAGAGCTTTGCTTTAAACAGAATGTTTAAAATTCCTCAATTAAAAATGATGTACCAGAAAAGGGTAATACAATGCTTACTTATGAGCCTGGATGGATTGCAGAGTGCCTGTAGGAACCCAGAGAAAACAGTCTCCAACTTTGCCTTGATATCTATAAGCCATAGAGCACTCAACAGAGTATATTGTCCAAACAGGTGCACTGGATAGCATTATGCCTCTTTTTGTGAGCCCATGTAAAGACCTGACACAAACAAACAATGGAGTTTGGTCACACATTGCACTGTATGACTGGAACCTGAATTCATCACATAGTGCAATGCATCCATTCTTCCCTCTGTTTTCATGCTTCCACAAGTATAGCACTTCCTCTGAGTGATGGGTTAATCCTGACAGGCTTTATGGAAAACTGTCTTCAGAAGAGCTATTTAAATGAAGAGGATGAATGATTACCATATGAAAACAGAAAACTGAAAATGTTTCTAGCAAAATTCAGTTTTGCTTTTGTTCAAAGGATGTTTTTGTTTATATCTGCACAATTTGGATATGGCTGATCTAGCACAAAAAAAGTAGATTAGGAAAAGTAAAGATCACTGGAAAACAGAATACTGAGGTCCTTAATTAAGCCAGGCAGAGACAGTCTATTCACTTTAAAGTTTAAACGGAGGCATATGGCAAAGATCGGTTCACTACTGGAACCGACAACTGGGCTCTGTTCTGTTGATTCCAACAAAAGCAGCAGGAAGAGAGAGGAAATAACAAATGCAGACATGCCATAAACAAGCCTAGGGAATTACAGGGGACTAAGCTGTAAGAGTATGCTAAATTACACCTATACATTAACCTTCTTTGTTTTCTTACTGCAAAGGAGCACATCTAAATGTTTATAAATAAACATGGGAAAACTTCAGCATGGCTGCTAGAATGTAGTTTTTTTTTTTTTTTGTTGTTGTTTGATTGTTTTTTTTCCCCCTCTGGAAACTCCTCATAGTTTGAATCCTTGAAATTTTAAATGAGACATCTATATGCTGGCTTTTGTTTGGGTTTGGGACTACTTCAAATAGTAATTTTGTGAGACTTACATAGGGGGAATTCTAATGCAAATTAATTACATAGAGAATTTGTGCAGAAGATAGTTGACATGCATCTTTGAAACACTACTTGTGTTTGTGCCAAAACTGTGCTAGCAGTGTGAAACAGTTAGAAAGCTTTATATGAAACATACATGTGCAATAAAAAGTACACTCTTATTTATCACAGTATTTTTTACATAAAGGATTTTCTTCTTTATTGAAAATACATCGATGTATTTATGAACATACTGTATTCCACTGTAGTCGTTCACTAACTTTTCTTCCACAACAGCAATATTTCAGGTTGATTTTTTTCAGTGTGAGGCTTGCCAATACACGTTTGCATTCTTGTATGTAAAATAGAAGCAATACGTTTCCCCCACATCTTTTAAAAATCATTTTCCTCTACAAATACTTTGCTGTTGTTCTTGACGTATCATGAATATCTCAACGCAATGCACACTGAAAGCTAACAGCATAGCTGGATTATCCCTCACAGCGTCCATCACTAGCGTTGGTCAAGCCTCGCACCACCTTCACTGGTGTAACTTTCCTGTCTCAGAAAGAGAGCCGGTGAAGTGAAATCAAGCTGAATCTTTTGTATTAAGGGAAGATATTTCTTGATCTTTCATTTTTTTTCCACTAATGTTCCATCCTTATCCCCCCACTGCCTTTCCATGCAGTTCCTGGTTTCATATGATAATGGAAGAGAAGGTCATTGTAAACAAGTAGATGTTCCTTAGAGTGTTCTCTTTTCCTGTGCAGCAATGTACATCAGGAACTGTACTACTTGCACCAATTTACTCACCCCACTGGCATTAATTACTATGAAAATACAGAGAATGAAGTACATTTTTTTTACTGATGAGTTGCAAACAGCTCTTGCACTTGTATTTTAGGATTATTTTCCTGGTCTATTGTATGCTAGTAACTAAATCCAGAATCTGATCAGCTAGTATTCTGAATCCAGAATCTGATGTGGAATTACTAGGTGAAAAGGTGTAAGTAAGACTTAAAATTTTGGATTTAATCCTTCTCTAAAAGACTAAAGTGAAAATCTGAATTGTAGGAGTAGTAAATTAGGCAGTGAAGGTTACAGTCTTTATATTTAAAACAAAAGAAAAGACATTTTTAATCACCTTATAAAACTTATTTACCCACGATTCTACTGACACCAAAAGTTTGCTAGAGCTCAGAGACAGATTAAAAATTTACAGATATGCTCAGAAGATTTGCAATTTGCCTAACTAAAATTTCTGAAAAGGGTACAAAAATGGTTTTAGAAAAAAATTATTAGTTCTTGGGTTAAACACACGCACACACACACAAACAAACAGCAAAAAACACTGAATCCATTAACAGCTGGTTATTTCATCATTTTGCCTTAAAGAAAATCTTATTCAAGCCTGTGGAAGTGGCCATTTTATCTTACAGGGCACAGCTAGACAATACCTGAAATGATAAATACAGCTGTTCTTACACAAGTGAACCAGAAGTGTATTACAAAGAAATGCTGCAGTCACTATTAAGCATTCACTAAAGACATTATTTGACTGTAATATGTTGTTTCAGCAGCTCAGAAGAAAATTGTTTCTGGCATGAAGAGCTGGGTGTCACATCAGAAACAAATATTTGACATTTTCTTGTTTCCATCATGCCTTGTCAGTATAGTTTTATAAACATCCATGAAGTTTTGCACACAGTGAGGATAAAAAGGAACACTAATGACAGAGTATTCACTGAGTGGATGTCACATGCTAGAATTTATACTGCAGTAGAATTGGAAAACTCTTGCCAGTAAGAAATGATGTTATAAAATTAAATTTTATCTTAGCATTGTTAATGATAAAATTATGCTACATCAATATATATGGCACGACAATAATGTAGCAGCTTTAGTATTAAAACGTGTTACTTTTTATGCTGTCAAGCAATAATTTTTAATGTATTTATGAGTCAATTTTGGGGTTTATTTCATTATTTAATGCCACAAATTTTGCCAGAATTCTGATGCTGATGTTATAACTGCATTTTTGAATGTGCATTCATTGTAGAAAGCTTGTCCTCTTCTTATTTTATCCTGGAAGCTAATTAATTGTTGTGTCATATTTCATGAATGTGCCAACAAAAAATTATGAAGAAAATAGAAAAAGAGTACAATCTGTTACCGTTTTTGGTACAAGTAGATCTTATATCCCAACAGCATAAAAAGATGAAACCATTTCAAATGTCCTGTGTTTCACATCTAATATCAGTTCTGAATCATATAGATTGCCCAGAAACATAAAAACCAGAATACCTGATTATAATTCCTCTTAATTTTCAGCTAATATGAAAACATTAAATAGTAAGTAAATCAAAGTAATTTCAGATCTGTCATGGTTACAAAGCTAAGGTTTGGAATTTGGAGTATATACATTATGGTACTCTGATAAAAATTGTCAGCTGTTCAGCTTGATGTTTTTTGATTAGCCTATTCTAGCAAATAGTCAAACCCAAAATTCCATACTTCCTTGTCTTAATGCTATGACTGTGACTAATATTTCCAGAGAATGTGTAAAGGAAATGTGTGCCCTTATGGCCAACAGGCTTAAGGGATTATATTATTATATTGTTTTATACTATTATACACTATTATCAGAGTGTTTTATAGCCACGTAGGAGAGTGTTGAATTAAACGTTGCTTTCTGTTCAGTTTGGATGTAGGTTTTATGTCATTTTTTAGGGTAATCTTCCTGAAGATATGTTATTTATGATTTTTGAATGCCTTCTCTTGTATCCCAATTCATTTGTAATATAGCATATTTGAAATGAAACCAAGACACTGTTTTGTATTGCTGAACATTTTCCTCTTTTTTCTAGTTAAGAAGCTCAAATACACATGTTGACTGAGAGAATTTTCACTTAATATTTTAAACTAGAATAAAATTATCTATTTCAAGCCCCACCACAATCTGATCTGTTACAGTGTTCTATTAATGATATTTAATAAATACATTTATTAGAAATAAATTTGACATTTATTTTTTAAAAGTAAACTTTTTTGAAATTCTCACTGTTTAAAATCTGAATTCATGTTTGAACATGGAAAATAAGAAAAGAAATGAGTGTCATGGTAAATTTGTGTAGTGTATAGTAAGAAGGATTATATGTATATATATGTATAATATGTATTTATTGTATATTAAGAAGGAATAGCTGGATGAGGAATGTTATGACGTCCTTCAGTAGTGAGCTGAATCACTTTTTTTTTTTTTTTTCATTTCTGCATCAGTTAAACTGTTTTTAGTAGTGAAAAGACTGATGAAAATGTTCATACCAGTATAAGAATTTAAGGAAGTTGTATGTATGATTATGTCACTCTATTTTTGGAAAATTGCTTTTGAAGCGATGGAGCATGTATTTGCTTCTGAATACATTCAGCTTGAAGGACTCTTGATATTACTTTTACAGTTACTTCAATATCTTTTTATTTATACTAGCTTCACTGTATTTTTTATGTTTTTCTAATCAGTAGATATATTTTGATATAAATGGATACAGAATTGCCTCTTGAGACAGTGTAAAAACTTTTTCTTTGCCAAAGTAAGCAACTTTCCCACCACTCTGTGTTAGAATGCATGTAATTATTACAGAACGTTGACCAATGTGACAAAAACAAAATAAGTATTGTATGAATGAAAATGACTGAATGATAATATAAATTGTGTCCCTTCTGTTTTCTCAACTGTTATTGCAAATAATAAAGATTTAAGAATGGTTTTACAGAAGTTTCTGTGGAAACTCCAGTGATATTTTCTGTTTCCAGCTCTTTTTACTTCAAATAATGAAGGTATTTTTGATATGCAGATTACGAAATTGAATTAAATGTGGGCCTGAAACAATGAAATAGTGTTTGCAATATGTAATTTTTTTTTAAGTCAAGTCTTTATGTCTGAAGAAGACATCAAAAGAAGTTTGGATGAATTAGTTCAGTTATGCCATAGTGTTGGTTAATTATGAAACTAAGAAATTGTGGAAAAGCCCCTAGCTAACAATATGTTTTAAGTGTATATGTATATATACACATATATATGTATGTATATAACCAAAAAAGTTGTAGGTAGCCACTGCAATTTGAACCATTTATTTTTTTCTAAGTTTGCAAGCATTTTTCTCATCTCTTTTCTCTACTGTCTGTCTTTTACACCACCTTACCTTTCATTTATAAAAAAATGCTTTTTACACATATGGTGATGTAGAAACAATAATAATGAATATGCTGTCTTATACATATAAGGGAAAGATACTGAAGGATAAGGAATAAATGTAACAAGTGAGTTGAGTGAGACTGGTTGTTGAGGCATAGCGGTGTAATCGACCCCATATTTAGCACCTTTATTAGTTTAATGATTATTGACAGTATATATGGATCCTCAGGAAGAAATGCCATTCTTGTCTAATTTTTTTTTTAGTCAATTTGTGATTTTTATATTCTGATTTATATGGAAGACATTTTCTCAATGGTTAGAGAATTTTATTTTCACGTTAGCATGTTTTGGCTTTATTGCAAGTCCAGCAGTGACTCCAATGACAGGTTGATAATTTTATGTAATTCCTTTAATCTTGGCTGAAGTAGAGTTTCTATCAAGCTCACAGATCTAATTGCTCTTTCTTTAAATGTCTAATGTTATGAAAAATGTAGGTCTTGTGTCTTGGTGGTGCTCACACTTCCCAGGAATTGAGAGTATTGAATATCCTTATAAATATGAAAAGATTTAGAGTGCATTACAAAACACATCTGCTGGAAAGTTTCTGAATTTTTAATGGAAAAATGTTATTTGCAAAATGACTTGTAAAATATTTTGTGTTTATAGGGACTGCAGTTTGAATATAGGAATGCTATTTCTGTTGTCTTATGTAGCCATATATATATATAGGTTTATATATATTTTTCAGAAGATTGCATTATTTTAAATTAAGATGTTACATTCAGGTTCAGACGACTGAGCAGTTTCCATCTTTCCATTGGTCTCTTCATACTCTTCATTCCCACTTCATGCATACATACATATGCTCAGACTCAGTCTATTTCTGCATTAGGGCTTGTAAGGGAGATTCCAGATCAACTCAGCTGAATTTGTCCTTTTACCCATCTTCTGAAGATACAAGAAGTTTTAAGTTTTCTGTCAGTCTAGTCTAAGTTTCATCCCCCATATCCATTACATCAGCATCCAAATGACATTTTAAATTTCCTTTGTAGTGTGGTTATATTTTCCTGATTTTGAAACTGTCACTTAAACCCAGAATGTTAGCTGAACCCTGTCATTAGTTATGAGGTGTTATACTATATTAGTATCAGAGTATAGTGCACATGCCTTCAAATACATGTGCATGTGCATGCCAAGGAAGAAGAAATATTTGTATTCGGCTAAGTAAAATACTCTTTTACATCTTCTAATCTTTCCCTGTACCTTCTCTCTGAGAGGTACCCCTACCCTGTAGGGGTGAAGAAAAGTAATTTTACGTAATAACTGTATTTCAATATTGTTATTAGGTCATGGAGTTGTTTTATTTCACTTAGTATTGTCAAGTGACAGAGGATTATCATAGAATCTATCATAGAATGATAGAATGGTTGGAAGGGACCTTAAGGACCACCCAGTTCCAACCCCTCTGCCATGGGCAGGACACTTCCCACCAGACCAGGCTGCCCAAAGCCCCATCCAGCCTGGCCTTGAACACCTCCAGGGATGGGGCATCCACAGCATCTCTGGGCAGCCTGTTCCTGTGCCTCACCACATCACCCTCATAGTAAAGGTTTTCCTCCTAACATCTAATCTAAATATGCCCTCTTTTAGTTTAAAGCTGTCCTTGTCCTATCACGATCTGTCCGTGTAAAAAGTCACTCTCCATCTTTTTATAAGACCCCTTTAAGTAGTGAAAGGCTGCAATGTTGTCTCCCCAGAACCTTCTCTTCTCCTGCCAGCACATTGCCAGCCGTCTTAGCTTTTCTTCATAGGAAAGATGCTCCAATATTATATCACTTTTTTTAGTATCTTTGTACATAGTTCCTATTACAACCAAATTAAAAATAGCTTGCTCAATCTATGAATATTTTTGTCAGTAAAAACAAATAGTTTATTGGACAGGACATAAAAAAATAAAGCAATTTATTTCTACTGATTCAAATTATAATAATGGAGAAGGTTTTAATTTATTAGTGCATAACTGTAAATGAGTATGACAGTTTAAATGCCCAGTTTACCTTTGCCTTGCTAGGAATTAATCTTGTTTTAGGACATATAATATTAATTTAAGAAAAAATATTGCAAGCATTTAGAAGAATTACAAATAAAATCAGATGAAAATCTATTGTTTCCCTGCTTCCCATCTCAGTTTTCACTATTACTTTTCTACTGTAGAAATCCAAATGAAGGAGTCCAAACTTTCCACTTGTGAGGGAGAATGCCTCACAACATTTTAAATATAGACAGTCTGAATTTGTGTGAAAGAAGATATCTATATACATATTTCCAAACAACTGTGAATTGTTAAGTATTCAAAAAATATTTTGGTGGGTTTATTTTACTTTATGCTTTTGTTTCTGTTCAGCAGACACAATTTAAAGTCCAAGCAATTTCCTTTCCTTTCACTAGCCATTCTCCAGAAAAAAAAAGAAAAGAAAAGAAAAAAAATCTGAGAAATAGAACAAAAAAGCGAAAAGCCAGAAGCAACATAAGTTAAGCACTGGTGAGAAAGAAAACCATATGGTCCAGTGGTTAAAGACAAATTCAAAGGCAAGAGGATCTTTATTTTGAATTTCTAATTTGGAAGTCCCTCAGTCCCTCAGCCACACTCGACTCTTTTGGCAGCATGGGTAAAACAGCAGGACATCACTATAAACCATATATTTCCAGATAGTTTATCTGGGTAAATAAATACTCTGAATGCTTTAAAATGTTCATGTTTTCCTTTAAAAAAAAAGGCAACTCACTACAACAGTGCAGCTTCATCAGATTTGGGAGCACACATTAAGTAATATAGAGCTGTTACAGCAAGAGGAAAACGTGAAAGACAAGATACAAACCATAACACTAATCTTGAGAGCCCTCTTAGAGTTGTAGACGAATGGAAAGAAACCAAGATTATGTTAGTCAAACAGTAGATGAATAACCAATTTAATGAGTAAAGCATGAAATGGAAACCATCCTCTGAACAAAGAGCAACATCTGCTTTCAGTCATGTCAGAATGAATCCAGAAGAACTTCAGTAACTGATTTGAATGAACTAGGTTAACACTGCAACAGTGCATTGGTGTATTGGTGTTGTGGGGTGAATGTTTCTATAATATAGCACTTTCTGATCCAGAGAAAGAGAAATAAGCTATACAAAAAGTAAGAGTAGTATTTTTCCTATCTGATATGCTTAAGTGCTTAAACAAAGAGGTTATTTATTGTTGTTATTATTATTATTATTATTAATATATTTGATACAAAGCAAACTACTATTTGGTGAACAATAGTTTGATTTCTTCTAGTAGATCAAGTGCCCTGTTAGGAGGCAATATGTTGGAAGAATTCATAAACAGATCAAAATTCAAGATGAAACAAGGCCTATACTATGGACACAAATTAGACCCATCTGCAAATTGCTAGGCCTCTAGTTCTCTCACATAGTTTCCTAATGTGGGCAGGAGAAAAACATATTCTCACTTATTCATTAGGAAAGAATTCATTCAGCATATCTCAGTTTACTGTAAAGAGATGTATATTATTTTCCTGTTAATCTCAGGACAATGGTCAAGAAAGTAGCACTACCAGTCCACTAATGTAAAAGCTGCTTGTTTTTTAAAGTGTGGTTGAAAACCCATTAACTTTATTTTCACCAATTTTATAAGTTTCTCTGATTGCAGACTTGCTAATGTGTGTCATTGTGTGTGGACCTTATATAAAAATATTTTAAAAATAATTTTATGGAGTTTATTCAGAGCCTTTATAGATCATCAGTGACACGTGTCAGCAGTTGAGAGTCACTACACTGGAGCATTGTTTTCGGGGGAATGGAATTCAGTGCTTCTTAGTCATAACATTTTCCTGCTTTTTATCAAATATCTCTCACTTCTTCTACTGCTGTTTTGTGTGAAAGATGTTAACCTATCATTATAATCTGCTGTGCTGTTAGCCGATGTGTATGGCAATTCTAAAAATTTCAACTCTGCTAAAGACTTTAAAAAAAAAAAAGGTGGTAAATTACATATGAAAGGGTTAAATGACAGAACTAAGAGTGGAATTTAATGCAGAACTTAAGAAATGACAGATTAGATTGCATAAGTAAGCTTCAATTAAGTCCTGTTACATATCTTTAATTATAGCTTGTTGTATTATTATTCCACAAAATCTTGCCTCTTCAATGCCTAGAATGGATCTGTTGTGTGAAAGAAGTAGGGCTATGTAGTGAACGATACAATTGTTTGTAGGACCCTTGATTCACCTGTTCATAAGTAGAAAAGCATATAATTAATGAGTCAGGATAGCTCATAAATAAAAAGGCAGTTTCTGTTGTCAAGGCAATTTGATGCTGCTATAGAGATTTAGAGTTTAATCCTGACTTTAATACTTACCATCAATGGGCTGTTTAACAAATCAGTAGAAAAAGACCTTTAGCAGTGTTTTTTGTTGTTGTTTTTCTTTTCAACTAATGGTTATTCCCAATTTCTGTATACTTATTTTGAGACCTTTGAAAATGACTGTCAGAGATTCAGCACATGGAGGCTGTGCTTTGTACCTATCAAGTTCTATCACATGCTGAATAGCTTGAAAAAATGATGTCCTGGCACTGACAATTATTGCATATTTTAAAGTTGCTCTTTTTATGGCTCAGTTCTAACTGTAAATGGGGTTATTACCTCTCTTCTTCTTTATTGTGAACAAAAAGAAAATAATTGAAAATGAACAGAGATTATAGTAATAAACAAATAGTAAAACAAGTAATTTTATCTGTGGAAGTACATGTGTATAACACATGGAAAAGTAAGAACAAAAGAAAATAAGGATTTTTTATTATTATGCGAATGCTAGCCATTCTGTGCAGTTGGGCTTCTTTAAAAATGTATATGGAACTATCATAATGTATTTATATATATACACACAAATCTATATACATGCAACTTATGCATACTGAATCAAAGCTGAAGACAATGCTTTCCTGGGTGATTTTACTAGCCTTTTTAACCTTTGTGTTTTCCATGTAATCGCAGTTTGACATAGATCACTGTAGCATATGATATTAACCTATGATATCTTGTCAATTAACTTGTCAAACTATCCTGTGTGGTTTAGGATGAGTCAGCTTGAATGTGTGGGTCAAGAGGGGGAATATAGGAGAATCCCAGCTGACACACAGGTGTAGCGGTATTTAAAGGAAGTAACAAGTACCTGCCAAGAGGTACTGAAAGCAGAAGGTAATCCTACTATTTCTTTTTCTTATCTGTTATAGAAAAAAAGAACAATGTTGGTTTGTCCTAGTTCCACAGTTTCATGGCTTGAACCACTTCTGTCTATGAAAGAGAGTAGAAATGCCTTTGGATTGAGTTCAAACAAGGCAGCTGATTAATAGCCTCTTCTGTTAGTTGATAAGGGTCGCCTATGAAAGAGTGCTTTTTTGTAAGATTGCAGTTTTGCTAATTTCATATTTTATGAGGAACATTCACTAGGGAAAGACACAGGAAAAGTCTGCTCCTGGGTTGTGGGAAAATTAATCACCTGGATCGGCTACATGGTTATCTAGAGACTGCAGTTTTGACCCATATATGTGTTACTATTTTTAAGGATCCAAAAAGCAGCTGGTATTGGTTGACAGTCAGCAAAGACAAGTAAACATGTTCATAATGTTGCAAGGTTATGGAGTTGACTTCAAAAAGCAAAAGATTTAGAAGTGGTGAAAAGTACAGAAAATAGTTGGGATGTTAATAAAGCTGCTTCCTTCCAGAGGCAATATCTTTTTTTTGTGTGTGTGTGCGTGTGTGTCTGATTGCAAATTAAGGTGAAAAAAATTAACCCCAGGCATAAAAGAATATTCAGTCCCTGCCTCCGTGGTTTCTTGAACAAAAGACTGTAGTCTTTGGTTTTAGATTTGATTTTTTTCCCTGCTCATTGCCATACAAAGAGATATAGCTCAATAAAATGAAAGATCCAGTGCACTGTGGTTCATATTCTTGGCCTGAAGGAATTCTTAGTCAGGTTAATGGATCTGATGGTTTTCCCTTCATTGATTTTTAAGATGATTATATTTTATTTATAGGTGAGAAAATAATAGTTAATCTTAAATTTATTGAAAAGTTATTGTGAGATTGCATGAATTGATAATGCTAACAATACATTCAGGGAAGCCAAACTATTCCTGTCTTTAATCCTGTAAGTGGTGATGTGAGACAAACCTATTGACTTGAAATTAAATGTGCTTTTACGTACACCTGTGTTCAGAATGAAAGAGTTATATTTTTCTTGCTCTTATGAAAGGTTTCATTACATGAAGCATTGATATACCTCAGGTGTTTCTTTTGTGAAAACTGTATGTGAAATATCCAAGAGCTGAAAGCTCTCGGATAAGAGCATGTTGTCCTCTGGAGGCTATAAGATCTAATTTCTAAGTCAGCCAAGTCATTTGTCAGATAAAAAGCCTACTGGTCAACTGTAATTGTGTCCACAGGTTTGAATCTTAACATAGCATGTGGGTCGCAAATTTACAGTAGAATTTGGAGGACAGTGTGAACAGCTCATTGTAACTCAGAACTCCTTGCCTTAATGTTGTTATAATTTTATTTTTTGTAATATTTTAGATGGGCTCTGAGGCCTTTTTTATTTTTATTTTTGCAAGCCAACAGATGATAACAAAAGGCATAACATAATTTTACCATATTAAGCTATAAAATGGCATTCATCTCTCAGTAGCACTGAATTTCAGTATTCAGCTCATCTTACAATAATGCATTGAACTGGGTGGCTAAGATGGAGAGATGCTGAATCAAAGTTATGCCTCAGGCAACCATAAGCCCTTGTTACACAATCCTAATGTGTGGTGAAAGTTCTAGAGTGGCATTATATTTTGACAAAAAAAAAATCACTTCTCAGCAATTTCATTAGTCATAATGATCCAGATTCTGTGCCTTTCTGTGAGGTAAGCTAGCAGAAAGACCAGTTTGGGAATGTGTGGCAGATTCTGTAGGAAACAAAGTAAGAAAAAGGGAGAGAGATCAGAACACAGCAATTACTGTTAAATTTTTCATGCTTATAATGCATTATCTAAAGCTGGTACTGCGTTAATGGCTGTATAAGGCCTCTGACTGGACACCTACATTAATTTTAGAGCTCCTCTATTGTTTTGCTTGAAGCAAAATTTGACATCAACACGATGTTTCACCTTAGATTGAACTTAGTGGGGAAACAACATGAAAGTAAATTAAAATCCCTGCTCACTTCCCACCACTTTTGCAATAACATCTTTTTATTTTACACCAAAAGCTGTCTAAAAACGTTTGGAAGAGATTTCCAAAAGGAAAAACCTATTTTTTATAACTTCCTTTCCCTGACTCCAAGATGCACCCAAGGCAATATATTAAAAGTTTAAGTAGCATACAAAAATAAATACGCTGTTTTTCTTCAGTTTGTTTCTATACTGATGAACCAGCATTCTGTGTATAATTAAAAGGGAAACAAAATGAAGAGAAGAGGTGTCAGAGCCTTTCCTAAGTGTGGCTTGTACAAACATAACTATAAAAGGGGAGGAATACTGATGATGTAAGAGAGGGAGCTGCATGTACTGACTCTGAAATTACCATATATGTATAAAGTATTCCTGTTGGGAAAATACAGCTGTCAAAATAGATTCACAGGTAGCGTGTGAATTGGGGAGTTTGGGACAGGAAAAAAGGGCAGAGGCTGAACAAAACAAGCAGAGGTTTGGCCTCCAGATTTGGCTATAATAAGAGATGATCTGAACTATTGCCCAGTATTCAAACCAAAAGAGAAGTGAACTTGTCAAAAGGTTCAAAAAATATTTCCTATTTTCTTGTTCCTCTGAACTTCCTGGTTCTACTTGGTTCTCTGAGCCAAGGATCAAGGCAAAATTAAAAATGCTGATCTTGCACTATTGTCCTTACACTGGCTCCAGTGAAAGGAAGGACCACAAGAAATCTGGTACACAGGGAAGCTTCTTCTCATAAAGCAACTAGGTAAACACTGTCCTTAATTACATTAGTTCAAATAAGACATGGAAAATTCATCAAAATCAAGTCTGTTTGATCTTCCCTATAATTAGACATAAAACAGTTCCTCTAATTTTCTTCAAACAACAAAATAATTATATTAACTTGATTAACTGAGTGTCAGAGGTTTCAGACTAGTGCGGACTGTACGGACCAAGATTCTGTGAGCCTTCTCTTTCCTTCCTTTCTCTCTTTCTCTCTCTCTCTCTTTCTTAAAGGTATTAGATGAAAGAGAACAATCATGTGGCATTTGTACAAACAGTACAAACAAAAGCCTTGGGACTACTCAGAATGCATAAACTTGAGCATATGTGCAAATCTTTGCTGGATTGTGCCCAAAGGGCACATCTATAAAGAGCTACAAGTATAAAATACTGAAATTACTTGCACATGTGCTATTTAGGTCATTATCTATAGCAATTCAATGTAAAGGAAGGAGTTACTTATGTTATTTGTATCTATTTATAGGCTTTGTCCAAGATTTGAAAGAACTCCCTGTGAACTATTGTTAATTGACTATTATTTACACCTTATTTCAGGAGCAGCAAGATGAAAAGAGAATAAGGGAGGAAATACTAAGTAGTAAAATATCTTTTTCTGTAATATGAAATAGTCACCTAACATTAAGGACTATGGCAAAAGATGATCTGCAGTGATAGTGGTAAGAACAGTCTTTCATAATTCCAAGTCCTTGCAGTTACATACTTGAGTCTTAAAACTTTTCTACAAAACAGTATTTACTATCTGCTTTATGACTGTGAGGTATTTGTGTTTGTTTACGTACCAAGAACAGAGAAGCATTTTGATCTGCCACATCTTCATTTTTTGCCTTTTAAATGCCTTATTAATTTAGAAGCATTTCCATTGCTGTAGACTTTACCTCTGGATATACTAATGGATTAGATCTCAGCTCTGGATACGATGATGAGTTAGATCTCACTCTCTGTCCACTTTGTCAGGTAGTCTACATAGAATTAGTACAGATTACTTGAATTAAAACCACAAAATTTCTAGGAAATCACTTTGATTTCTGGAAGTTAGATGAACATTCATAAAATTGAAAATAATAACCGATTTGAAAAAAATAGAAAATAATCTAGAAAATATAGTAAGTATCTCTTATCTCTCTTTTGGAGAGTGCAGTGTAAGAATCCTTAGCTAAGTTTCCTGTTTTGCTGAGGACTCAGCTCCCCCACCCTCCACCCCTAAATAAAGTTTTGGAGAGACCTATGTAAATCTGTCCAAAGGAGTTTCATAAGAACGTTTTTCATTTTCTAACCCAAGTCAATAGTAATTTTCTCAGTTTATAAATTTCAGTAAAAATTGAGGACTACAGTAGGCATCATAACTAACTGCAGTGCACTCAATTTATGAATACAGGAATGACAAAACAGATGATAGGAAATACGAAGAAAAATTTTGTACAAAACCTCACATGTAGACAAAACTAAGGATGTAACAAATATAGAAAATTGCCATAGGCAAAAAAGAGACAACGAACTTCCTATTTTACTCCATATACGTTAGATCATTTTAAAATAGAAGTTTTTCACTTAAGATGATACCGTGCACTATATATTCACTCTGAAAAGGCAGAGATGGAAGACAAGCTGATGTGGAGGATTAGTATTATGTATGAAAAATCATCTACCATGAAAAGAATAAATGTCACAACATAGTTTTGTATATAAAATTTTAACAATTACGCAGTAGAAAGAGGTCATGATTTAAGCAAGCAGATTCATAAACTCTTCCAGATTTTTGAAGAAAGTGATTAATTTTATAGTAAGCACTGGAAAATGATTCTTTCATATGGTAAGAGTGAGTGGTTGTCCTTAGTGAATTACATGGGAAGGGACTGATCACCTAAAAAGGTGATAGTAAGCCTCAGCAGTTATAGTTTGTTCAGGCCAAGTAGCTAAATTAAGAATTTAATGAGAGTAGGCAAATAAAATACTGTATTACATTGAAAATAGTGATTATATACTTGTGATCTTACAAAAATTGAAAAAAAAATCCAAGAAATGTTGTATTTCTCCTGTGTAAACAGGCAATTATGTTTATAGTATTTTTATAGGCTTAGAATGTATGATTTGTTTGTATCTTTTATATTTTTTATATTTTTATATGAACTATAATATTAATAGCAATAAAAATAAGAATAGTGCTTATAATAAGCCCTAAAACTTTACTCTTGCATTTACAAGTTATTTAAATAGTTGCTGATAGTGGCATTTACTGCATCTTCTATCACTGTGACTCCCCCACTTGTGTCCATTTACTTTCAGTGTTTTTATCTCCTCAGCAAGTATGCAATCATTTATCAAAGAAGCCATTTTATTTTTGCTAACAGTAGCTTCTTTTTTACAAACTCTTTTCTTTATCAGTACCGATATAATATTTTCTAAATTTGCTGTTAAATATGAAACAAAAACCCATTAAAATAGACACAAAGTGCAGATTCCACATAATACTGCTGAATCTTGCATGTTAATTGATGTACATAGTTTTCTTGTCAGTATTTTAAATTTTATTCTGTCATAGGAAGGTCATGCAGAGGTGTTGCTTGCCTTTCACTTGCCCTTATTTTGGAAACCAGCTACAGCTTTTATGCTAGATAGGCAATCCAGTTGCACCAGCTTGTCAGCACTGTTGAATGTATAAAGGGCACATACAGTTAAATGAATGGAAATGGAGAGTCAGAAGAAGTAATCTTACACAAAATATGGCTTAACGAGTTGAACAGTGTAGATTAATTTAAACAAAGGAGAGAAGCACACTTAATACCAAACTGGACTTCTCAACTAGTATAAAATAATTTTTGTGATTGATACACATAATTTCAAAATAATTTTTCCTACAGCATCTGAGCAAACGGGACTGTGAAGAAATTTTATGTGGTAGTAACATTTTTGTGCAGTATTTTCTATAGAGAGAACCAAATTTGGGTTTGGGTTTGATATGGATGTTGATATTGGCTCTTGAGAAATTCTCCATTTTTATCATCTTATAATTGCTATTAAAAAGAAAAAAAAAAAGTTTAAATGCTGTGTGCCCATCTGTGTTCCAGGACATATGGTTATGTGTAAACAAAGCAAACTGCACTTAGCATATAGCATACCCACTTTGCCATTTTTTTTTTTCTTTGAGAAAGCTGATCCAAATACTTGGACTACCCAGGATAAGAGCAAAAATAGTAACTGCCTGCAAGTGCAGAGTTATGTATCTCCTAAGGAAGAGAGTACTGGCGCATCTAGAGAACTATCTAAATAGGTTCTCTTGTTGTTTAATTACCACTTTTCATTGTATACATTGTATAATTTCACGTACATTTTAAGTGTGATCCTCTGCACAGGAGATCAGTCATACTGTTATAAATCATATAGTTATAAAATGTGATATATAAAATGATTATATGGTTATTTCTAAAATATGATTTACATCATGCTTTGACCAGAAGGATTTTCTATTTTATGCATATGTAATATCTACATTTCATTCTCTGGTTTGACAGCACTGTAGCCTAAGGAATAGTTGGAATTTCCTTTCCTTCATAAATTCTACTTTTCAGAAAAATCCTTGCAATGGATATTTTTACAAGAGAAAGAGATTAATTAAATGATACCAATTGTAAAGGCTTTGTTGCCTTTGGTTTGTCACGTTAATAGTGAATAATGTTGATGGATAGAGATTGGGGTTGTATTAAATCACAGCCTGCTCCTAATCCTTTCCTTTTTCTTTGAAATACAATATAAACAGAGCATTCCAAACTGCTCTTCAATCAGACAGGTGTTCATAATCTTCTGTTATGATGCAAGGGTTAGGGAGTATGGTGTTACAGAAGAATGCTGAATCATCAACAAACTTAAAAAAACAAACAAACAAAAAACCCAACCAACCAACCAAACAAACAAAAAAGCAAAAAAAACCTCAACAACTAAAACCATAATGCTGATTTAATTTTTAGATTCTTTTGACAAAATATTTGAAGTTTATATTATCTTTCTTCCCCTTATTTGGCATGAACACTTTATCCTGTATTTCTCCTACAAAGATATGAGTCGAACATTTTCTTTACATGTAATTTAGTCTGGAATACAAATACTGTTTAGTCTTTTCTTACAAGCTATTTACAAAGCCAAAACCCACAAGAAACACTGTCCACTTAAAGGTGGAGATTGCAACTGTAATTAAGAAAAGAAAAGGAGCGGTCAGAGTACACAGCTTTCCTTTGGCTTTTTTGTAGCTTGATTTTTATCCAGAATAGTTGATGTGGGGTTCAGTGGGAGACCAGAGAATGGTCAACATAGAATAGATGGCTGTACAAAAAGGTATCTCCTGGGATTTGCATGCAATTCCCTTAAAATTGAGAAAACCAAGAACCTGTAGAACCTTTCCCATTCAGATAATGCAGATTGTATTTTTCTCACTACAATAGTAACACAAAATTATTTTCTATGTATTTGGCTTTTAATATGGTTTTCTCCTTGTATGGAGATAAATTAGATGGTAGATAAAGTAGCAGAAGAATTATTATTATTATTATTCCCTATAACAGTATTTGTTTAAAATAATTAAGAATAAACTGATAGAACTGCAGATATGTTGTAATGTCCATTTTCCATGAAAATGTGGTGATCTACATTTGGACAAATCCCATCCACAGAAAAAAATAGATGTTACATGCGTCTTTCAGTTTTTAGGTATATACTTAAAGTCCTAATTTCACATTCTTACTAAAAAATCATTTATTAATAATGGACTAAATGTAGTTTTAACAGTGACTTTGAAGAATTCAATGCTATTTTCAATTGGTCAGTGAAGGTAAGAATGTAGCTTTCATGTCTCTTTGGAAAAGCATTTTGGACCAAAGAGTTGCAGTAGAGGAATATGATATTTTTACCGCAACATAACAATATAACAGTATCACCTTGAACACAACTTCTTCAGTGGAAGCGGAATGGCATTTCTGAGTTGCAATTTGAAATAAATAGTATCTCTGATTTAGAGAGGGTCTTCCTTCTATCTTCTCTCTCATAAGTTTTTTAGCAGTTTACATGCTTGTGACAAATTTATCAATAGGCTATCTTGATGAGATTTGGTTAGAATAGTGCTTTCCTACATTGATAAAATAAAGGATGTTTTCCTTCCTACTCTAAAATTGTGTTTTAAGTTGTTTAGAATATGCATGTGAGTTGATTGATGAGTACCATAATTATGAGATGATTGATGAGTACCAAAATTAGAAGTATTTCAAACTGAGGATGAAATTAGTTTCAAGTTTTCTTAAATTTCAGAAACAGACAAATAGGCCAATTTTAATTCCTTGATTCATCACTTAATTTGTACTTAGGCACTGCTCTTACTGTTCTTAAGAACAGCAGAATGTAACTAAAAATGCTGCTGTTGTTATTCCTGATGCTTTTTTATTCTGCTTAATTATGACTGTTAGTTAAAAAGTGAAAATAACTCTGACTTTGTGGATGCTTGATTTGCAGGGAAGAGAACTGGTAGTGTATAATATAGAATAAATGCTACAGGAATCCTACAGGAGTGTAGAAAATCAATATATTTAATTTAAGGCAGAGCAATAATGTGACAGATTTTCATCAAAAATCAAATAGGATTTTAACATCAGCATGTTCCCAAAGATCTGAACATTTGGGAACCCTCTATGGCCTTAAAATGACGAATGGTTGCGTATTCCTGTGACTCATTTCTACATAAGTAATATCCCATAACAGTTTTCTTAAATGTGTAGGTTTTACAGATGCTCTCTTTTAATCAACTGATTATCGATCTGTACATGACATCACTCCAGCAGATGATCTGTCTTGCAATATTCGTACATAAATAAAGAAATACAAGAAAAGACAGGGTCTGACACTTTCATCAGAAATCTTCAGAAATCTTCTATTTTTTTTTTTATACAATTTTGTTGGTAATCTCTAAACAGTTAGATAATCTCATTCCTTAGTTTAAATCTTCCTACTCTCTTGTTATGGTTACTTACCTAAAAAAAACTAGGTCTTATTCATTGTTACCATTACAACTGAATAAACGAACACATTTCAGTAGCTAAGCTTGATGAATCCAAACCATACCTATTTTTTACTACTATAGTCCCATTTTACTATTTAATCTCGTATAAGTAATCAGAAATGGTAATTCAAAATATTGTTGATATAGCTTCACTTGTAGTATTTTGTTGCTCCTTGGGATATCTTTGCAAAATAGATTCTTCTCAGTAGTAGTGTTTTCTTTTTCTTTTTCCTCTTAACTCAGTTTTATTAACTGACTTAACTCTAATTTTAATAACAGAAGAAGATTTTAACCCTATCTTCCTAATGAAAGGATGAAATACAGGACTGAATCCAAACCTTACACCTATAAATACCCAAATCTAAGTGATATTTGAAGTCTTGAAGGTAACAGTATGATTAAAAGGAAAATTTATCAAATTTATTCAATGTCAAATTTAACAGAGAAATTACCTAAGAAATGTTTCACAAATAATGAAGACTAAACAGATTTGATTAAAGATTATATGTTGCAATGGATCTGTTTCCTTGTCACCACTGATATTTTGACACTTGTTGAGTAAACTGATGTTAATGTAACATTAGAAAAAATTATCCTCCTGAGAGGCAATCTAGATAAACAAAGTGATATTTAATGTTTTCTATGATATTTATTTAGCTAAAATGGCTGATTAGATGTTAAACAGAATGGAGGTTAATGATCTTTGTTATTGGTGTTATAAAAATTAAGAAAGAATAAAATAGGGTTAATGATGTATCCCATTATTGTTATTATGGGGATTAAATGCATGCTGTTGTCCGCTGCACAGAAAAAATGGGCCCCAAGCTGTGAGTAATTAACAAAATTATATTATTATCTAACCTTATGCTGTAATTAATTACTCTCATCACTGTGTTTTTCAGTGTTGGTTATATGTGGTTTAGGTAGCTCTTCAGATTTGCAAGTAAAAATGGATGAAATAATCTTGTGACTGATTTAGACCAGTCTGTATACAAAAGCTTTTATTTATTGCATAAATGCAGAATGAAATAGGGGAGTGTATAGACAAAAGTGGACTAGATTAAAGAGTAATCTGAATTTGTTTGTCATACCTAAAGGATGTCCTTTTCACTTTATTTTCGCTTTTGTTTTGAACATTTACATTACAGCAAAGTGCCCACTGGGATTTTTTTTTTTTAATTAATATGTATATCAACTGGTGAGATAAAACTATCTATTATTGGTTGTTTTTGTTATGATTGTGTATGTCAACCCAGAACAAGACCTTATTGTGCTATGCTCTTTACAAACAGAGAATACCAGATGGTCCCAGCTCTAGAGAGTTTATAGCCTGAATCAACAGGGTGAATCATGAGGCATAACATAAAACAGTAGTGTGAACAATGTGATGGCAGCAAATGTTACATTAGTTCCATAATTTCTTGTTGAAAACAAGGAGGGAGGTTTTAGTATGTTTACTGGTGGATTAGGTCTAATATGATGAAGGTGACCCTGTTAGCACTTTGCAGTGCTGTGAAAACTTTTGAGGGTGACACTGGGAAGAAGCCTCATGGCTACACACTTCCTTCTTCTCCCTCCAAATTGTCCCTGCACCTCTGGAGTACTAGAAAGGTGTCGAAATGAGGAAAAGGGTAACTGATTAAACTATTGTAGGGGAAGGACAATTTTGGACCAAGCAACTAATCGTATTTTTAGCCAAAAAAAAAGTTATCTGCTTTGGTTGCTTTACTTTCTTCTGCTGGAGCCTCTCATTGGCTTGATTGTGTAATTTTTTTGTTAAGAATCAATGGTCAGAGCGAGAAGCCATGTGAAAATCTTTACCATGGAGGGACTTTCCTCTGTGGATGGTGTTTCAATTCTTGCAGGATATGCAGAAAGAAAGACTCTTCTACTGCTTGCAGATGCAGATCCAGCTCTGTCTTTTTATACTTCACCTTCATCTACAACTGCAGTCCATATGAACCCTCATTCAACCTGTAGAATAAAAATTATTTAATTCCTCCAGATTTAAGGAGTTCAAGGCAGGTGATACATCTGTCATCTCCATTTTGTCTGTCCTGCACAATCTTATCAGATAGAACACTTCTTGTACTTCAGCCAGTTCCTTTATTTAACTGATGTTCCTTCTTTATGCTTTTTATCCCACATGGGATATAGAGATGCTACAGTTGCTTGCTTAGCAAGAGTAGGTACAAGGCCAAAATAGTAATCAATCACAAAAGTTTTTTCTGAATGCTCATAATATCAGAAGTTCAGAAACAACAAAAACTTAGTATTTTTAAGAGAGTATTAAGACAAGAGAGATGAAGTCATATGATATAGGTTAAAAAAAATCTAGATTTAGTTTACAGAGAATCAAACTATAAGTTTTTCCATAATTTTGTCTGATGGAGGAGATAAGAATTGTTTCATTTTCTGAAGATAGTTCATGTTTCATCTTCTCTGGGAGTTGGTCAGATTTCAGTCTCCAGTTGGTAAATTCCATGAGATTCTCACAGGGTGCAGAAAGCGTGGGTTTCTTTCTGTCCATGTTTTGAACATAGCCTGTTAGTGTTAGTAGGCTTTGTGTCAGGCCTACAAATTGAAGGAACCTGTCCCACACCGTAAATGATTACAGCAGTCTGCCAGAGAAAGCAGATGTTCTTTACCAGCAGTCATGGACATGCAGCCATATCAGCACTGCCAGCGATGTAATTAGGTCTTCAAAACCCACACCAAGCATTTTGGCAGATACTGACTTCTTTGCATGTTCAGAGATCCCTTTTAGGTCAAAGGGAGATTGAAAGAAATACAGGAGGCACATAGTCTGTCACAATACATATATTGCATACTGTTTTAGGTAAATCTTAGTAAGAGGTATGTGGACATTGTTCACATAGAACAGGTCTGAGAAACAGCTGTATGTTGAAAGACAGTGGCCTGTCTTCTGTGAAAATCTCACCCATCATTTTTTTTACAGACAGACAAGAAGAACTTAAAAAGAAATACAGGGAAGCACAAAGCATTTTTGCCTGCTCAAAAGTGATGCTGTAATTCAAAAGCATCTAAACAGAGCCATCATTTCTGTCATAAAGTGTAAGAACAGAGTAGAATATAGTCACACAGGTGTTTTGTGCAGCTTCCCTTGACAGGTGAGTTAGCCAAGAGATGAGTGAATTACAGGAACGCAAAATGCCAAGTATTTGTGAACAGTGCAGCTCAGAGCTCTGTGCCGGCTATAAGGGGCATATTCATTGAGTAGGAAACTGCAGGAGCAGCACTGACCTATCACATATGACAAAGGCAATCAAAAAAAAAAAAGCCAGAAAAATAGAAGAAAAACAAAAGGGTTTTCTACAGTTCTTTGTCTGTATATACTTTTCAATATCATTTTCCTTCAGTAAAGCATAAGAAAAGATAGGAGCCTACAAAACATACTGTCTTTGTCCCTACTGCCAGTCAGAGGAAAGAAGTACATGAACATTCAATTTAAATTGAATTTGCTCAATTGAAAGTGGTAACTCTAAATAATACAATAGGTAGTTAGAGAAGGACCTAAACTGAAAGAAAATATTTCAAAGCAACCTTGACTAGTTCTCTCAGCTTTATATTTTATGTATTGTGAAATTAGGTTCAAGTTTTAAAGAAACAGTAAGAATTACTCCCACATATTCTTAGCAAATTACCTTAATAGTGAGGAAAGATTCTGTAATTGCATGGAGCTTAGTGTTTGTTTTCAAACAATTAATTTCTTTCAGGTTTTGAACTCCTACATTTTGTTTAATCAAACAAGATGTGTATAATTTACTATTTTATTTAAATGTTGGAGTTACCTTTTCTAGCATAATAAATTAAACCAACACAAATGATAAAAATGCCTTACATATATTTCAAATCTGCTAAAAATATTTAATTGATTTTGTGCATTCCTCCCCCCCCCCAAAAAAAAAAAAAGTCATTTTGTAACGACAATACCTAGAAAAAAGAATTTAGATGCGTTTATCATTTCTCTCCTACATGCCATCTCTGTCATGGGACTGTAGAATTAGGAGTCTGAGCAGATATCAAATACTTCTAGGATCTAATACTTGTATAACAGCAGGAATGGAAAACTGGAAAGAAATTACAAGAAAAAAAGAAGTAGCAAATTGTCACTGGAGAATACGGGAGGGTGCTGAGAAACTGTCAGGAACAAGTAAGAAGAAAAATAATTTGAAGTAGGAAATGTAAACTAGGCTGGGACTGGTGATTGGTGGGAAATAGGCAACCATTGAAATGTTACCACAAAATGTATCAGCACTATAATACATCTTAATGAATGAATAATTTTAAGCATATATTTTACATACTTTAAGTAATTTTTTCCACTAAATATACACAAACATCTGTAAGCATTATTTTCCTTTTCTAATAGTTGTATTTTTGCTGAGTCCCTTCTTTGGGATTGTTGCCAGACAGGTTAAATTCTAGTTGTATATAATCTCTTGTACCAGAACACAAAGGATATTTGGGAACACTGGCACTTTATCCTCTAGGTACCATATGGATTTCTATAAATTTTTGTCATTCTTTTACATATATTAAGACTACCTTTTATAATTTATCAGTACAGGGAACACTGATCATTCGGAAATTGGGAAAATTACAGTAAAAAGAAATAAGAGAACCTAGTAAGGTGGAAAGTGGATACATTTGCAATAGGAGCAAGCAGAAGAGATGCCCATCTTATGACTGTTATCTATTCCCATAACTATGAAATCATCTGCTTACAGAATGTCCTTTTTGTTTTCTTTTCTGGTGCAGGGTAATGGCACGCCAAATATGAACTAGGTTAGTGATAAGCAGACTGTGCTATTCATATTTTCTCTCCACAGTACTAGCCTCTCAGAATGGTCCTAGAAACAGTAATGCGACTTCTGACAAAGAAAGATGTCTTTAATATATAGACACCACAGACTATTTCTGATTAACTGCTTTGATGTGAAGTTAAATATTTAACCTGTGTTGTCTGACAGTGCTGTTCACTGTTTTGAACTCTGTAAGATAGTTTTCTAACCATATATTTGCATTTCTTTGATTAATAGATGCTTTCTGCAAACATATTTTGTCAACACTCCCTCTGTTAGATACCATATATTTAACTCTATGTTTTTTTCCAATGTAATTTGTGAAGACTCCCTCACCTATATGGAAATATAGGTGGGTATAATTTCCTAGGGATTAGGTTAAGAACATAAGTGACAGTAATAAAATAATCAAAACAAACATTGCATCACTGGAAAGGAGCCATTTCAGATTTTCCAGATTTCCAGGTTTTCCAGAGCTCCAAATTTTAGTTCAACTTTAGTATCCAAAGCATAGCTCTCATGTCAGTTTGGTCAAGCATTCCCTGGTGTTCTATGAAGCAATCAGAATTTTTAACTTCAGTTTGGGGCTTTGTGTTTAAGTCAAAGAATGTATTTTGAAGATTTTTATACTTATTTGTATCAGATCTTGCTTTAATAACCTTATGTACCAGAAACAGGTATTTAGTACCTTCCAACAGTCAGACTGTTTTACCCATTTGCACTAGAACTACTGAGAGGTAACAAATGTAGTTGGGTATTTACAGGTATGTCTACACACATACCATTAGTCTTGTATTTGAGTATCTTGACAAAAGAGAGTTCACAAGTCTTATGAGCCTTAGTGGTGATTCTGAATGAACTGATCCAACCATTTATAATAAAAAGATACATCCTTTGGTAAAACACTAAAAAAAAAACTATTTTATTAATAGTACAGCAAGTTTTTAAAAGTTATTTTTAACCAGAATGGCGTCTTTGTTTTCAATGTTGACAAGTGATGCATGAGAAAAACAGATAAAAGCAGAGGAAGATCTGGAATGGCCATCTATCTAGCCAGACGTTGGACTTAAAACTCCATCAGTATTCTCATCATATAAGTCAGCATTTTAAGCTTACTTTCTCATTGTCATGCTGGTATGTCATTTAATGCTTCCATGTAGCTATTTCTATGTAGTCTACTTTGCCTAAGCAGACGTAAGGTATGTCTGCTTCTTACTTCATCTGCATTATATCTGTAATGACAAGCTCACCAGTTCAGTGAAGCATTTTGACACGATGAGGGCACAAGTTATTTTTAAATTTGCATTAGTATTTGTTACATAATATGTTTTGGGAAAATGTGCTTCTTTCTTCAACATATAAAAATATCATAATTTGCTTATATTTCAACCTCAGCGAAGGCATTGTCTTGGGAGAGGATGGTCTTAAGCATGTTATGTGCTTTTTTTGATTCAGAAGCTGTAATGTTTTGCACCTGGAAACATGTAGAGTTATGCAAATATGTGCTTTATAGACATTTTAAAAAGAAGTTGGCCGTTACAATGTCAGCTGAGTTATTTCTTCCATAAACAGAGTTTTAGGATTTTCTGTATGAAGGAACAAAACTGGCGAGAACATTTTATGAGTGAAGGAAGGGCAGTAACTCAGACTATCAAAGAGAAAGTATTATATAATCATTATTTATATGGTGTCTTATTTCCTTCCCTACAGTCAATCTTATCTTAATTATTTGTTTTCCTGATAATTGCCCAATTTTCCATTGTAATTTGTATGGTTCATTTTTCATCATTAGAAGAATGTTACTTGCCACAATATGATGTTAGTAAAATAATTGAAAGAAATATGAAATAATGCATGATAAAATAATTCATGCAAAGTATTCAAATACTTTGACCACTATATTTAAGGTCACTGTGCATAAAATGTAATTTAGCCCATGGTTGTTCCATTGCAAATGCAATATGGATGCAATACAAAATTATCTTTGGTACAGGAAATCGTAAGACTGCACCCACAAATGGTAGTGTTTCTCCCCATGAATGTAACAAACATAAGATTAAAAGAAGTTAATAACATTCAAGCAGAATCAACCGTTCTTATGTTGAACAGTAAATTTTAGTCAGGCAGTGATCACATACTTCTGAATCTGAAGTCTACATTGTGAGACATATTTTTGTATTATCCTAACTTTTGAGCTTGCTGTCATTTATTCCACTCAAGTAGAAATTTTGGAAACTATTGTGTATTATTGTAAGGTGTATTTTTAACCTGGGGTCGCTACAAGGTAAAGACAAGGAGTAGTACACTGTTTGACCTGTCACAGGAATTCCAGATAAAACCCCAGAAGTTGAGTCAGAGATAATCACAAGATCTGGAATCTGCAATAACAAACTGTTCATATATCTACCTGTCAGCCGTCTTCCTCTAAGGGAGGGACACAAGGTCACTGAAATGGCCATTTTCCATCCTTTTTTTTTTTCTTTTTTTTTTCTGGTCATACCATAGGGTAAATGGAGAATCAAATATTTACAGGAAAATATTTTTCCATTAGGACTGAGTAAATTTATTTCAAATGTTTGTTAGCTTTTTTTTTTTTTCACCATCTTTCCATAAGAAATAGTAAGTAAACCATACAATTTTGTCTGAGAATGTTAAGTCTATTTCTAAGTTCAATTAATGGAATATATTATAATTAAATAAATTAGGTATTACCTTTTTCATTAAATGAAAATAAGAATGTATGGAAGGAAAGACAAACACAAAAATGGAAGATGGATCACTTACTGAATTCAGTAAACCAGTTCTACCTGCAACAATGCAATACAAACATCGTCTAACCCCACTACCTTTCCATTCTATTCCATTATAAATTTTAAAAATTATCTTAACTCCATAAATCCACAAGAGGTTTTGATATAAGAGCTCCTAACACAGTTACAGCCATAGCTCTTCAAGTAATGAAAGTATCATTTATTGTCCAATAACAGCGGTTAAATGAATGAATAATGTTAGGTAGTGATGTGACAATGCCAAACTCTAGGACTTCATTATTCCTGGTTTTCTTAATGAAAAGTGTTGAAATTGTTAGAATCAGACAATTTTATCTTTGTTTTTCTCTATTACAAGAAGCCTGATTATGTGAAAAAGCAAAAGTAAACAAGCTGTCTCTACAAGAATATTTCATCCATTTTCAATTGTATTTTGCCTGCAAACTCTGGAGAGGTAAGAGTAAGGAGAGTAGAAAAAGCAATGTTGCTTTGACTAACTTGGATAATTTAAAAGAGAAAACAAATTTGAATACTTCAGGTATATTCAGCAATCAAGACCCTTGTGAAGCTACTAGGAACAGAAATAATTGTATCTCTATGCCTATCCCACTGTTCTTCATACAGTCTGGGTGTCTTAGAGCCTTGCATTTATTTAACAGTGCAAAAGCCAGCTTTTGACCAGTGCTATTCTCATTTTTTCCTTGGCAGGGAGGGAATTGTTTGCTGCCTGGGTTCACACAGGAAGCCAGCGCAAGAGCAGCAGCTATTCTCCTGGGTCTCACGTTGGCACTCTGACAGCTGAACCCAGCTTCCTGTGCTCTGAGCCCGGACAGGACACAGAGACACATTCATTTGGCCAAGGGGGAAGGGAACCCCTGCATTCCTTCCTTATTTTGTTTGTATTTTGGAGGAGCCAGTTGCAGTTTTTGTGCAGGGCAAGGTAATTTAAACTTGATAATCAGTAGCCACGTATTTTTCAGTATTTGTTAAAGTACATAGGGGATGAATTCCAGACAGTATGTATCCACACCAAAAAGCAGTCCAAGGCTTTTACCAATGTATATAATGAATGTTAATACTTTGTTGTTGGTCAGTGTGTATCTTCATTTATTATATCTTATCTTCATATGCATATAGTATATTTTTACAGGTGAAAAAAACAGTATGAATAGCATCCGTGCAATGAAAATAATTTTTCCCTTAGGAAAAGAACTGAGTTTATCTGGACTTGTATATTAGAAGTGACATTTAGATTTTTTTTTTTTTTTTAGTTGAAAGGAAGGTCCATTGTTTTGAATGACTTCATGATCAAGCTATTTATAAAACAGAATTTGTTTTCCTGATTTTCTGAAAAAGGTGCCTTCCTGTTTAAGTTAATTTTATGTGTATGTAATATACTGCTGTTGTACCAAAACAGAGTACGGTAGTAATATTTTATCATACTTATTAGTGTCAGTATTTATTTATTTATTTATTTTGCTAGTTCTGTTAAGGTAGCACTATTTTTCAGATGGCGCCTCTGTATAAATGAGACCATACGTTCTGTGGGGAAAAATACATTTTTCTCATATGCAGGATATGGTTCTATGTTACTTATGTGAATCAAACACATTTTCATAATTATATAGTCAGTGTATTGTGAAAAAAAATCAGGTTAATTTTCTGCGTTTGAAGAAAGATGCAAAACTTTTCTAAGGAAAGTAGTGGAGCTCAGGTTTTCTAAGAACCTGAGAGTTCTGGTTTTACAGCCTAAGATATATCTCGTTAGTCATGTGCCTTTGCAACTTCAAACCAAATCAATTGTATATCTGCATGTGTATTTTTGTGTAATATATTGTGCACTCTGCTTTGTAATGGGCTGAACTTAAGTAGTAGTTGTCAGTATGTCTTGGAACAGCAAAAGTGACAACAAAGAGAATTATTTTTTTCCTATATAATTGTGTCAATTCTACAACGAGTTAAAAGAAGTAACTATTTTTCTTTTGGAAGTGTACTGTGTATATCACAGCAGAGGGTGGATCTAAGGGACAAAGCTGATACATGGCCTCATCACTCTTGATTTGGTTGCTCTCTATATAGACTTGTTATAAAGGAGAAGATTTTAAAGGGATGAAGTTGAGTTAAGAAAAATATTCGAAAAATTGTAAAAGAAAGAACAATTGATAATCAGTTCACAATCAATATGTAAATTTTGTTTCCACTTTTGTTGTTTTATTGAATATAGAAAACTCCCTATTAGCGCTATATTTATTGTAGCTGGAAGGGAAATGGGTAGAATAATTATTGTGAAGAATTGTAAAGGAAAGGAAGAGGTTTTTAGAAATTTTAAATAGTGGAGGGAGAGTAGAAAATATTAAAAAATAGAAAGTAGAAAATATAGAAATTCAGTTTTGAAACCAACTAAGGAACCTGAAGGTGCTAAGTCCGTGGGACCTGATGAGATACACTGAGGGAGGTTCTGAGGGAACTGGCAGATGTAGTTACTAAGCCACTAACCATTATATATGAGAAGTTGTGGCAGTCTGGTGAAGTTCCTACTGACTGGAAAAGGGGAAACAACCTCATTTTTAAAAAGGGAGAAAAGAAAGACTTGGAGATCTACAGGCCAGTCAGTCTCACCTCTGTGCCCAGCAAGATCATGGAGGAGATCCTCCTGGAAACCATGCTAATACACATGGTGATTGGTTACAGCAAACAGGGCTTCACTAAGGGCAAATTATGCCTGACAAATGTAGTGGCCTTCTATGATGGGGTTACAGCATTGGTGGATAAGGGAAGAGCAACTGACGTAATCTACCTGGAGTTGCGCAAAACACTTGATACTGTCTCACATAATATCCTTGGCTCTAAATTGGAGAGACATGGATTGGACAGATGGACTACTTGGTGGTTAAAAATTGGCTGTATGTTCATACTCAAAGAGTTGTGGTCAACAGCTCAATGTCCAGGTGGAGACCAGTGATAAGCAGTGTCCGTCAGGGGTCGGTATTGGGACCAGCACTGTTTAACATCTTTGTCAGTGACATGGGCAGTAGGATTGAGTGCAATCTCAGCAAGTCTGCCAATGACACCAATCTGTGTGGTGTGGTCAACATGTTGGAGGGAAAGGATGCCATCCACAGGGATCTGGACAGGCTTGAGAGGTGAGCCTGTAGGAACCTCATGAGGTTCAACAAGGCCAACTGCAAGGTCCTGCATTTGGGCTGGGGCAATCCCAAGCATAAATACAGACTGAGTGGAGTATGGATTGAGAGCAGCCCTGAGGAGAAGGACCTGAGGGTGCTGGTTGATGAGAAGCTCAACATGAGCTGGCAATGTGTGCTTGCAGCCCAGAAAGCCAACTGTATTCTGGGCTGCATCAAAAGAAGCATGACCAGCAGGTCAAGGGAGGTGATTGTCCCTCTCTACTCTGCACTTCTGAGACCCCACCTGGAGTAATGTGTTCAGTTCTGGGGCCTCCAGCACAAGAAGGACAAGGTCCAATTGGAGTTAGTCCAGAGGAGGGCCACAAGAATGATCAAAGGGCTGGAGCACCTCTCCTAAGAAGAGAGGCTGACAGAGTTGGGGTTGTTCAGCCTGGAGAAGAGAAGGCTCCAACGGAGACCTTATATCAGCCTTCCAGTATCTAAAGGGAGCCTACAGGAAGGCTGGGGTGGGACTCTTTGTCAGGGAGTGTAGTGATAGTACAAAAAGTTATGGCTTTAACCTAAAGGAGGGTAGATTTAGATTAGATATTAGGAAGAAATTAGAAAGTATAAGTAATATAATATAGGGGCACCTCTCCTATGAAGAAAAGCTAAGATGGCTTGCATTGTGCAGGCAGGAGAAGAGAAGAAGGTTCTGCGGAGACCACATTGCAGCCTTTCATTACTTAAAGGGGTGTCACGTTAAGGGGTGTAGCCGATTAATTGTTAGGGGTCCGGTCGGATTCAGGGTACTGAACTATCACAATCACAGATTCACCAATAACACATTAACCGATATGGGTCTGGTCGGATTCAGAGCACTGAACTACCACGGTCACAGATTCACCAGTAACGTATAACCGCCCTTACTCTAGTCACATTCAATGAGAACTAGCACGGCTAGGAACAATGCAGTTAAGTGCAATTTATTACAGCAACAGGTACACAGGTTCTTTGGATTGCTGGCGATAGTTACTGTCTGCAAAAGCAAGCTAGCATGCATGAAATACACAGCTGCGCAGCCTTGAAATTAACGCATTAAAAGGCACAAAGACTCTATAGAGATTTCTAAGTTTCTGCGGAGACACACAGTATAACCAAGTGTTCAAATCTCACCCAAAGGCATCCCAACGGGGGGGAAGAGAGGCTCAGCCTGTCGACTGATCCCAGGAGTCAGGAGGTCCTTGGGATGGTGTATTCCCTCAGGATGGTATCTCTCCTGATGGTGGTATCTTAATGATAGCATCTTCCCCTGACACCCCCTCTCTCTTAGGCCAATTTATATTATTTTCTATCTTTTAGGTGGAGCCTGAGTGACTCTAGTCAAGCATATCTTAGTTACGATTGGTGAAAAGTTTTCCCATCTCTGTTTAAAGGAATAGGCTCTGAGAAATTCAGAGCGCGTGCTCAGTGAGGGGTGGTCGCACCTTGGAGGCGGGTAGCTTTTGGGATGGAGGTGTGTTTTGGTATTATAATGAAATTATAATGAGCAAAAGTACACTAGAGTACAGCATTTGTCAAAACATGACAGGTCGTTGGCTGAGAGTAGCTAAAAGGGTGGCTTATTGATCTCGGTGTGCACAAGAACAATCGAGTCCCCACCTGGTCACAGAGTCTAGCCGTGGTGTCTCCACTCCACTCTATGCTCCGTACTGTTCCTTAGAGCCAGCACACAAGGTTCCCCCAGTGCGATAGCATCTAAGGTTGGAAGCCTAGGGAACGCTCAGGTAATGCAGCTACACCCTACCCTGAAAGCCTCTTCAATACTGTACATTTTCTTTAAAATGTGAATGTTAGTTTTATTTTCCTAGTTAACTTTAGGCAATTGCACCACAAGGGGGATTATAAAAAAGATGGAGAATGACATTTTACATGGACAGATAGTGATAGAACAAAGACAGTTTTAAACTAAAAGAGGGAAGATTTAGATCAGATATTAGGAGGCAATTCTTTACTCAGAAGGTGGTGAGCAGGTTGCCCAAGAGAAGGTGTGGATGCCACCAGTCCTTGGCCAGGTTGGATGGATCAACCTGGTCTAGTGGGAAGTGTCCCTACCCATCACAGAGGAGTTGGAACTAGGTGATGTTTATGGTCCCTTCCAACCCAAACTGTGCTATGATTCTATGATTCTATGGCTTTAGTGTAAGTACACTAAGTGCAGTTTTTCTCCTATTTCTTCACTACCCCATCTTTATAAAAAATGTATTAAGAATGCATATTTTAGATTTTATGAATAAATTTATTTATACATACACATATTCATATCTACCAAATATCTTAACCTGTTTTGATTTAAGAATAACTTCTTGTTAGCTATAATGATTCCCTTCCCCAAGATCTGTAAACTAGGACCCTGGGACTTAATGTCTTATTACAAGCACTCTAGCTCCACAGAGCATGCTTTGCTTTATCTGAAGACTAACTGAAGATATCACCATTTGAATTGCATGTTTTAGATGGAGACTTGGCATCTAAGGAATCATGAAAGTTGAATCTGTCTTCAAGTAATTGTTTGTGACAACGAAGACTCTGGTTTACAGTAAGGTATTGGGAGTCATGCTTGTCAAAATTTGTGAAGTTATTAACTATCCATCAGAGTTATAACCTCAACCATTAAACGCCATCAAGAGTATAATAACTTTTAAAAAGAGATTTATTTTTTTTTTCCCTGAAGGAGAAATAATTTCAGTCACTGGCAATTCCACAGAGTGCAAAGTAAGGCAAGGGAAAGCTGCAAGTGTGCATAAGTTGGATTAACTGTAGAATTTCTTAGAATTTGCATAGCATTAGACTGATAATTTTGTACCAGAAAAGAGTTTCCAAGAGATTGATTCATTATAGAAAGAATCCATTGCAGTCATTCTAATATCACATAATTTAAAAAAAAAAAAAGGAATATACTATAAACTAATTTAATCAGTTGTAGGAGAAGAGTTTCCTTGGTAGGAAAGCATATGCAAGGCAAACCTCTCATCTCCTACTTGCTGAGGGACTGAAGTTATTTGGAACAGCCTGCAGAATAGCGTAGTCTTGTGTATCCCAAGGGGCTGAACACTCTTACTGCATCAGTCCTTGCTGACAGGGGTGAACCTGGCTGCATACCCAGAATATGCTCTACCTAGATACAGAAAATAAGGTCTTAGATACAGAAAAGAAGGAATAAAAAGGCTACATGGAAAGAATAACATATTGTTTGAATGGAAATTATGAACTTTTATTAAGTCAGCATGCAAAATATGGCAAAAGTACAATTTCCCATTGTTGACGGCATGCATAACATTTGTCCCTCAATCAGAAGCAATAAATCGAAGTAGGAAACTAGCAAAACATGAACCTTCCAGAGAACCTGCTGTGCATTTTCTCCAGCACATTCATCAGTGTGGGGGATTTTTCACAGCTGCTGCTAGATGATACTGGGCAGTTAAAATGTTGTGTAATTTTTGGATTTACATTGTGAATATGCAGTGAAGTGAATGCAGTCACTTTCACACAATACTATTACATGTCACCCCACATATCATTAGCATTTCATTTGGTCCACTTCAGAAGAAAGCTCTTGCCTGGTGTAACCAAAATAAATGTGGCAAAGTAAATATCACAAAGGATTTTTTTTTTTTGAGAATCCTCTCATGCCCTTGTATCATTTTCAAGTGACTTCTGAAAGATCTGCCAAAAATAAACTTTCTTATGATGATATCCACTTATGTTCAGTTGTAAATATGAAAACAAGAAGTTAGTGTCAACCCACTGAACCATAAAGAATTTTTCAATAAGATGCTATCCAGTTCCTGTGGAAGATCATTATATTCATAAATCACTTGAATAAATAAATGTGAAGAAATTTGAATTTGATTCTAGGTTTCCATTCCTCCTTTGGAAATTCAGTTCCTGCTGTAGCAGCTGCAAAGGGTTTGATTGTATATTTGTTTATTTGTTTCATGGAGGCAAAATGGGCTTCAGAACTAATTCAGAGAACCTGAAGATAAATACCACCTTCACCAAGGAAATCATATCAGAAGAAGGTTATCTACCTTTTTCACACAGGTAGTTTATCCTTAAATACAGACAAATTACTTGGATTTTAATAGATCTTCCTTGTGATTCTCTTAACTTTAGTTACATATCCCTTTGGTGTGCATATTTGAAGATTTTATTGCTCTTTCTTTCTCTCTCTCTCTCTTTCTTTCTTTCTTTCTTTCATTTCTTTCTTTCCTTTCTTTCTTTCTTTCTCTTTCTTTTTTTTTGTTTTGGAAGTGGAAATCAGGAAAATCATGAAAAATTCCTAATATTCAAACTGTTTCTGATATATATATATTTTTTCATGCACTTAGGTCCAAATAGGTAGTACATCTACATTTTCAAGTCATTAGAATCAAATGATTTTATTTGTGGATATGAAGTAATATCAGCAACCTGAGCGCTATTAATATTTATTTGTATTTATCAAAATGTACATGTGTTACTATACCATAACAAATGAGGAGGAAAGAGATTCTCAATTTTACACTATTCCTTTCTCTTATAGCAGTGCATTATTTTTTTTGTAAGTACTCCCATTAAGTTGAATAAAATTTGTGTCCTGGATGTTATAGCTGAGAGAAATGTAAGTATAGGACAAAAAAAATCTTTACATCACCCAGCTTCACTAGCCACTGTATTCTTCCATGTCTCTACCAAAAAGTCCTTTCTAAAAGATGAAATCTGTCAGTTTATATAATGCACTATGCAGAGTGACTAGAGTAGACGTCAGATCTTTTGCTTCTCTTCCTAAAACAAATCCTTATTAACATTCTTATGCTGAACATTTGTTGGGAGAAGTTATAGCCAAGCTATATGTAATACATACAACTGCACGTAGGTGTCCCTTACTCCATGTACTGAGTTTCTGTGTAGACCTATCCATGTATCAAATTCATTCAACTAAACCATGAATCAATATTATTATTCATGTATCTTCACAAAACCACTCATAGGCTAGCACAGACCATACGTTAGGATAAATTAAGGGGTGAGTTCCCTTATGAGATGGAATCAAGGTGGATTTCTAGAATTCTAGTAAGACATTATTTTTCTAGTGGCTGAGGCAGAGTTTTTCTCATTGAAAACAGGAGATACAGACAAGTTCTGGTTGGCTAAAATGCTGTCACAATTTTGGAGAGAAGTAGTAAATTATTATTAAAATTTTGTTCAAGAAGAAATCTTATACTTTAGCAGAATTACTGATAGTTAATAAAAGAACCTTCCACTGTATATATGAACATTATTAAAGTTGGGATCAAGTTTTCTCGAACTCTGTTTATAATGACTTTGTCTGTTGAAATCAGGTTAATTATGAGGGAGGCCCCATCTGAGGGAGAAAGCACACCACAGAACAAAAGGGATCGATTTTTTCATTCTACTGTTCGAATTTTATCCTTTCTTCTTTCATCTGTTTTCATCTTATGGTAGCTATTATAAGTGCTAATGAGACATTTGATCTTGCTTAAGGCAGTCATTTTCTGGTTAACACAACAGGGGTATCGAGCATCTATTTTGGTGTTATAGGAAGGCAATGGCCTGAGGTCACATATTCTTGTCTCATACCTACCCACTTGTGGCAATTCTTTTCTGTTACCTGAAATGCTTATTACACTATTTTATTTTTCTGTCTGCACCTCTTATATGAACTCCTTGTCACTAATTTATGTCAGGAAAAGATATAACTCTTACAGGTGTTTCCAATTTAGAAGTCAGTCAGAACTATTTTAAACACTTTTTTTTTTCTTTTGGGAGCTAATTCTAGTCAAGTTGAGTATTACAGATGTGTTGTTTAGTTCAAGAAACAAGTGGTGACTGATGAGCAGAAGTATAGATTGAACTTGGGACCCAAGAAGTAGAGTTTAATAATTTGGGGTATCAGTCTACAGAGAACAGTACCATTTGAAAACATGATTTCTTTCATGTTGGCTTAATTTTTCAGAAACTATAACCAAACCTGGCAGTTCTGAGCTATTCATTTCATCAGTCTTATTTATCAGTGGAAAGTCAGAGAATGCTTTTTGGCCTGTATTCCTCAAGCGTTGACAATTATGCATATAGACAGCACTGCTAGTATTATGTAATTTAGCCAGTGGAACTGGGAAAAGTTTTGATTTAAAGGAATTACCCATGGATAGACCCAATGTATGTGTAACAGGCAGACCCAAAAGCAGATCCATTAGCAAGAACTTTGCTTTTGAGGAAATAACTCCATTGCTCTTTGGTTATGGCATGATCAGTTTTTCATTGAAAACTTTTATGTTGAGCTCTTCATTTTTAAATTAAAGTTGGTGCCAATTAGCCATTTACAGTACTTGTGAGATTTCTCCTAGAAGTGAACACAGGAGAACAGAGAGCCTAATTAGTGGAAATACTTTCCTATAATTCAGTTGTTCTAAATCATAACAATAAATGAGAAACACTCGTGTTCTAAGACTTACAGCAAATGCTGCTAAATATGTGCCTGCATATGAATATGCATAAAATTTGACAGTCAATGAAATGTGTTCCCCATTTTTTTTCACAAAGCAGAAGGGTACATGACCATCAGATGCATTCACTATGCAAAATCAAATTAGTGAGTTTTCTGCCTTTTCTCCCACCTAATATTGGGGTGGAACTTTGGGCTTAATTTAACAGTTTTTACTAGAACATTTAAAAGCATGCAAATGTAGGAAAGAAAAAGTTGGATTTGTTTTTAGTGTGTAGAATAAAAGAGAATAAGCCAAAAGAGAAAAGAAAAAACATCTCAAACAAAACCCTCAAAAGCTGGTAAAATGTGAGGAGTTTCTGGTTTTTGGGTTTTATCCCCCCCCTAAAAATATTTTAAATACTGATAGTTTTTAAAATTTATTTAAATACTTATTTATTTATTGTTATTTAAATACTGTTTGTTGCTTGAGGAGTACTTGAAGTTTTAAAACCTCAAATAAATTTTAGATTGTAGAGATGAATTTCAATGAAAATTTATTTTGAAAAATTTTCACAAAATTTTTTTTTGTCTTCAAATGTCTGTAAGGTTTATGAATATTTTATTAAACATTTCTGCAAATGGACTTATTTCTTAGACTATTCCTGAAACCTAAAGAGAATGGAAATAAAATCAAAGCATGTTAAAAAAAAAAAAAAAGTACAGAAATCCTTTTGTTCTGATTATCAAGCAGGAGCATATGGAATTGAGGATTATAATCTATAGTCACTCAGGGTATCCTTTATTCTTATTATTCTTAACTTTACAATTATCACAAAATTACACAAATCAGTAAATACGCTTACATATATTATGCTAACTATGGTAGAAGATAGTTCTACAAACACTTATTTATTTATTTAGGTAATAATTAGATGAACTGATTTTACTCATAGTATAACTCTAAAACAGATATTGCAGATTAGCAGAAAAAAAGTTTTTAAAGTGTTTACTTAGAACAGTGTTAGGAAGGAGGGGACGTGTTTTTCAAAATGGACAATTTTCTGACACATGCTGTCATATTTAGAGTATTGGTTCTTGACATAGCACTTTTTTCCTCCTTCAGAATATGACTTGACGTATCAGTAGTCCTCAAATTCACAGGCACATGTCAGCTTCACCAGCTGCTCATTAATTTATGTATTTTAAAGAAGTCAGAGAAACATGAAAAGCTTTTTTCTTATTAAGTGAGTCAAGTGTGCACGTGAACGTAATGTGGAAACATAATGGGTTAACAAGGAAAACTCCCACACTTTATTCCTTCCTGTTAGATGAGCTCCTCCACCAGAGTTTGATCCTAGTAATGTGCACATTTCTAGCACAGTGTTTCTTATTTTAAAACAGTTGTGATTCATTGTACGGAGGTGGGGGAAACTGAGAAGTTTGTGCGCATTAGTTATTTTAAAAGAGGGAAAAAAAGACTTTTCCTCTGCCTTCACTTTTCTGGTAGAACTTTAGCAGACACAATATTTAAGCGTGATGGTTAATTTTATATCAAATTTGATCTGGCCACCAGTTACTTTCTACTTCTGCAGGCTGCTTACTCTGTCACTTAGTATTAGATGTATTACCCACAGAGTAGTAATTACATTTGACACATAATTATTATGGTTTTGATGACAAGAAGGCCTTTTCTTTTCCTGCTTTCATAACATATATTCCTGATAGTGCTGGCTTGCTGAATACAGTTAGTTTAAAAGCACTTGGATTTAAATTGAACCCTGGGACAAAGAACAAAATGAAAAGGAAAAGAAAGGGTGAGCACATTTGAAAATTCCACAGATGATCTCACACAAGTAGATTTTGCACAGGAAAGAAAGCCTTTAAGTGATGTTAATGCAAAAAGGGAAAGAGCTGCCTCAGTGCAGCCATGCCAGATCCCCAACAGGAAAGGAGTGCTTTTAAAGTTAATAAACTGAAGGAGGTTTGGAAAAAACGGAGGCTCCTGGCAAGGCCACATAAACTACACAAATGAGTTTCTAATCTTGCCACATGGGCATTTTTCCAGCTCTGCACTCTGAGTCACCCCCAGCTGCAGGCCTGGATGAGCAGTTTAACAATCCTTTGCTTTTTTTTTTTTTTTTTTTTTTTTTTTTTTTATGATCAGCATCAGAGTATCATGTTTCTGGAGCCTGGGGGCTGTGAGGTATTCAAGCAGGGTGAGTGCTTGGAATTCCTCCAACCATACCTGCAGCTGCCTCCCAGTGAAGGTTAGAAACCTAAAGCTGTACCGTTTGGGCTATTACCTTCTTGCTACCTCATCCCCTCTTGATTTCTTATAGCATGCATGGGGCAAAGTACAGTTGGGAGGGTGGTAAATACTCCTCTGTCTTTTTAAAAAGAAAAGCTACAAGAGATAGATGGAGCAATGTTAATGCTGGAAATCCTTCGCCAGGAGTGGAGCAGTTTTGAAGGAAACCTGAGGGGAATAAAATGACCTGGCTTCCTTCTCTGATCTAAGGCCTGAACATCAGCGTCAAGGAAGCTGTACTTGATGTACAGGGGAGCCTTCCCTTTGATGTGAGCTTTTCAATCAGTGCTGAAACAATGATAATCAAATTAACATACTATAAAGCAGCTCTAATTTTAGCCTGGTTTGTTATTGTAAGCGTTGGTAGGGAAGGGTAAAGGAGGAGGTGGAGGCTGCTATGAATGACTAATGCTGTATTTCAGCCTCTTAAACCATATTTAGTAATGCGGGATATAAAAATAAGCTTTCAGTACAATTTTTCCTATTTGACTTCTGTTTCCTTTCTTCTGTTCCCTCTCCTAAAGATGGATTTAACTAATTACTCTTTTAGCTAGATGTTGATAGACAGGTATTTATTATTGGTGCTGTAAGCCCTAAATTTTTTTTCCACAGTGAGTCCACAGACATATACATTAAATTCCGATTCTCTGGGGCTGTCAGAGTTACAGACCAGCCTGAGGCATAGCAGTATGATAAAGTTTTCAGGCCCTGTTTAGTTAAGGCTGAAAATCTGGGACCCAGCCAATCTATACCACTCAGGGCTCTTTTCACAGTCCAAAATGATTTGGCTTAAACATTTCCAACTGTGATGAGGTCCCATTTCAGTGATTATACAGTCATTCACTTTTCCACATCAACATCAAAGTCATTAACAACTGAGTATTATTGCATTGGCTGAAATTCAGTTAAGGACTAGAGGGATGTTGCTCTTTATTAAGATAAATCATTGCCTTGGTTATGTCACCCATGAAATAATCAATTTACTGTGTTGGTTAATTTCCTCCCTCTTTGATCTGTGAATTAAATTCAACAGATCATTGTTTCACACAACTGCCGTGCAAAGGATGCTTTAAAAGAAATGTGCCACATTTTCTGATGGTAAAAGTCTGGTAAGTATGTAAAACAAGATGACTGCAAGTGACCTGAGAACTTTTTTTTTTTTCTTTTTTTTTTAAACATTCTTCATTTCAACAGTTTCTTTTGAAAGCTTCAGGGGAAAATGAACCATCAGCACCTATTTGGGTGATCCTCCCTCAAAATTCCTGAGGAATTAACAAGAGGAAAGAGAAAAGCTAGCAGAATTAAGTCTGAAGCCTTCATAGGAGTGAAGTTTGTGCCAGAGCCAATGAAAATGTTTTCATCTAGGTGTATGGAAATGTAATGATAGCTTTTATGAGATTTACTTACTTGGACACTTAGAGCAAAGAATTTTTTAGAAAAATTCTACTCTCACGACAGGCCAAATATTCTTATCAAAATGAATCTGAATAATATAATGCATTGGTATTAGTTTCTATTCCAATCCTCTTTTGCATTGCACTATGCATTCTAAAATTAAGAAAAAATTAAGTAAATCTACGTCAGATATTGGACCTATTATGCTTATCAATGAGAAATTGATTACAAGAAACTAAAAAACAAATTTGACTTGATTTTGCAGAATTTCACAGCACTTTATTTTTCTTATTTTCCAAAGCTTAAAATCTTTTATTTTCCCCATAGATTAAGTGTCATAATTCATAATAATTAGAATCAACATGAAGACTTCCTCAGTACTTTTCTACTCTAATTTTATCTCAGATCCACACCTCTTCTCAAACTTGAGCTGTTCTCCTGTCTCTATTCTTCAAACTCAAGTCCATGGTTCAGCATGACCTTTGAAAAATAGAAGCAGCAGTGTGGGATGTGGTTTGAGAATTAAAACTCAGCTTATGCTGAAACATCTGCCTGATTATTCCCCTACCTATAGTGTGGATGGGATGGGATGGCTAAGGCCATACCTGTTTGGTCAAGTCCATTAGCAATTTGAAGGCAGACAGTGAACAAGTTAGAGAGAACCTTGCCCAGTCCCACATGCCTGCGCTACTAAGGTTACTGAAAATGGTAAGTATATAGTTCAATAAGACTTTGAGTTAATCATTATGCAGTGTTAGATTTCTAACTGTGGAAGCAAGATACAGATCTTGTGAGCTTTTATGGCTTTAAGACTCTAGAACATATATTAACAAATACAAATGCTGGTGTTTTTGAAAGAAAAAGCATACTAAAATATTATTACTAAAATAATTGAGCTAAAATTCCTGACTGAACTAAAAATAAATGAGTATCTTCACTATCTCCAATTCCCCTTGTATGAGAAAAACATTTTCAGTCATCCTTAGATGAAAGATATGGATTGTAGTACTGGATCACTAGACTCCAGATTTACTTTAAGAATGACACTACGAATTCACTTCAAAATTCATGAAAGTTAATTGCAGATTGATATCTATAACAACTACTTATAGCGTTTCTCCTTGGATTTAACATTTTAAAATGCTCTCTCCACCCTTTACAAAAGGATATGATTTCATGAAAGAAAACCAATTTGCATTAACAAATGACTCTAGTGTATTTGAAATTCTTTGTGAAACAAAATATTACATATCTGAGAATGGAGGAGAACTAACACTGAAGAAAGTTCATAGTGAAAACTATGTATAGGAGAACAAGTCATTGTAAATCAGCCAAGATATTCAGAAGGAAGCTTAGTATTGAACAGCTGATTGTAACTGCAGTAAACCTGATTAATGCACATGACAATTTAACCCTATATTTCTAATAAATCTTCTCACTTGGCAATCAACCAATTATTTTGTAATGAATTCCATTTTTTAGTTTCTCCTTGTCAATTGTTTAATATTCATGGTCTTTAGACCAATTAGTTCACCTTTCTAACTGAAGCATTTGAAGGGCAGATAGTAAAACATTGCTATTCTTCATGCATGATTACCTATTTTGTCAACATGAATGCATAGCAACTGCAAGTTTCTTCAAGCTGTTGTGGGATATTTATTTCTTAGAATTTCCATGAGGTCATACACTCAGAGTTCTTAGATGACAGAAACTCCTGGTGGAGTTCTGAACACACATTTAGCTTTTGTAATTCTGCTTCAGGCAGTAGCAGGCAAGTTAAACAATCACTGATTGACTTTTATTAACTCTGATTTGCAAGGCTGATAGGCTCAGGAATGCAACTGATAGATCTTTGAAACCTAGCCAAGACAAGGATCCTATAGAAATTCCAGAAATAGGATATAATACTGTTCTTGCAAACTCATTTTTCTAATTTAAATACTATTCTTCATTTTATAAGGTGTTCTTCTACTCTAGATATTTGACATGAAATGCTCATTAATTAGTTTGTGATTATTAAAAGAAAAGAAAAGAAAAGAAAAGCAAATTAATTACCTATTAAACACTTCATCCCTTGCCATCTTATATGACAGTAATTATTTCCATGAAGGTAGCTGAAGAATCTAAATTGAAATGTTAACTGATGTAAAATTAATGTAATGGTTTCTTTGGTATAAACTGGGGCTTTACTAGAGGAAGATGCTGCAGAGTAAGACTCATGATCTGTCCTTGGATTATCCCCTTACTCCAGGGGAAACTGGAGCCAGGCTATACTGGCAAGCATTGATTTCACTATTGAGCAACTCCACTCAGCCCAGTGAAGGAGAGAGAGTCAGGGGCCAAAATTTCACTAGGCTACCCACCCGGACACAGTAAATCACAGTCCTGCAAAAAACATTCTCCATGCCATGCTGTTTTTCACATCTATTCCTCTATTCCTCATATCCCATGATCTCCCTTGATGGGTCAGATCTATACAAGTTAGTTTCTGACTGTGTAAGGTTCTGATTTTGATGTTTGTGGAATCTCAAGTCCTCCTTTTATTTTTTATTTTTATTTTTTTTCCCAAAGTTTTCATTTGGATGTAATTATTTTACAGGATTTAGTGAATCACTAGAGCTTTAAATAAAACCAATTTCTACAATGAACATATAGTTATCATTACATATTCTAGGGAAAAATTGTAATTAGTGATTTGAGTTGCATGTCTGTGTTTTATTTTTCATTCCTATGTCAAAATGCATCTGTCATAGTGTTTGGTCCTGCAAGCTTTCTGTGTATGTATTCCCAGACTTCAGCAGCACTTCTTTAATTTTGAAGGGATTATAGAGACAGCATCAGAATGTCTAAGTGCATTTATACATTTGAAACCACATACATTAGTTGGATCAATGTCAGTGAAATGCTTAACATTCTTCTTCAAAACAGAATCTTGAAATCTGTTAGCCTCCCTCTCATTTTTCCATTATCTCTCTTCTTGCTGACTGCCAAACAGGAATAATTTTTCCAAAGACTCAAATACCAAATCTATTACTCTATTCTATATTAGTTCTTATACCTTCCCTTGAGTGCTTACACAGTGGATGAGCAGTGAAAGGAGCACTGTAGTTGCAATAGCATATAAAAGATAGAATCTGTCAGCAATTGAGATGTTACTGTAAATTGACTTTTCATTAAAATTTTGCTTTTGCTTGTCCATTCATGTGCTACACTGCTAGTTTATAAGAAACCAACAGTCACTGGAAGTTCATTAATATCAAGTAAACAGCCAAATGATACTATTACCCAAATTTCAAATGCGAGTTCTGACCATCACCCGTGCTGGAAGATGAGTGGCAATGAAACTAGATAAAGACATTTCCTCTTACTCATGCAAAATGGTATTGCTACCTCTAAGAAGATTACTGTATACGATGAAGAAAATATTTGGCATGGTGCTTTCTGATTCAATAGAACAGACAGTGCCTCTCTCTCCCAGTGAGGTTCTGTGGGCAGTTAGGGACCACTGGCAGCACAGATTTTTAGAAAAACAACCAAAAAAAGTACATCTTCAGCTTTCTTAGGTAAATATTTTCTGCCGTCCTTTCATTTCCTGTTTGGATTTGCTTCTGCTGAAAAAAAAAAAAAAGAAAGATTACAAAAAAAATTGAGTTATCTCAACAGCTTGTCAGAAAAGAAACATATTCCTGAAGTGACCTACCTGCCTCATATTAAAGCTTTATTTTTTTTCTCAACAAATTGCTGTTAATAAACATTTGTTCAACTATATATCAAGTGTTTTCAGATTAATGATTGTGTGATTTTTGTTACTGAAATAAAATATAACTGTGATCATGTTCCTTAAAACTAGTCTCCTTTCTCTATTTGTTCTATGCAGATATGTTCATTTCCTTGTAATACTCATGAGCACATAAATATGGAAAACTTTAAAAGAAATACTTTTCACTGCACAGATCCGTTGATCATTCCGTGATCAGCACTGAGACCAATAGGTTTTTTTTTGCACCTGGAATCTGATCTAAGGACAGAGATTTTTGAGAAGTGAGATGGAGATGCTGTTTCCTCATATTCGGCATGAGAGTAGACAGTCTTCTCTGAACCAGAAGAACAGACTCAAGTTGCATATTTCTCCTTGCCACTTTCACTTAATTAAACTTCTGAATATTGCTGGGCATTGGAGCACTTCTGTTTAAGATGCAAAGAGGAATATCTGAAAAAAAAAGAGGGGCTGAGACAAATAAAGCATTTTCATTAATTGTTAAGGTGATGTGAGAGATGAGGTGGTTCAGGCTCAAATTCCACCTTTAAATGATTCAGAAGAGAAACTGAAATCAAGATTTATACCTTTTGTACATGTGAGATAGTCAGTACTCTGAGATGGCTGTCCTGTCACTGGGAATCTATAACATATTTAAATGAGTTGGAAGACTTATAAGTTGGTTATTATTATTGCTGGGTGATTATGGTGCTCATCTTAGTTCTAGTCTTACTGAGTTCTCTGCACTAGTGAATATTAAATATTATACATTAATTATCTAAGGAAAAAATATTGCTGCTTTAAAACATACACCATTATATTCATTAGGCTATCCCCGAGAGTGGGCGTTTCAAGAAAGGGGAGCTGACTCTTGATTTCCCATACCATTTATGAATTCACCGATATGAAAGCCTTCCAATTTTTACGTAGGTTTGTTAAATCATCTGTTTTAAAATCAAAATATAAAAGCAGATCAAACTCACAGATACTTGTTTGGTGGCATTTTTTTTTATTTTACTTACCAAACCAGCATCTAGTGGCAAACAATTTGAGATTTGACTGAGCCAGAAAATACTCTGCTAGGGGTGCAGCAGAGATCTTTGATATCACTCAAATTATCTCTGGGAAGGATAGGTACAATCTATTACATTAATTTTTGTTTTATTTCATCCAGCAGTGTTTTTAAAAAGATGTGCTATACAAAGATATTATTGCATGCAGTGAAAATATATATGTATCAAGTTATTTGGGAATAATATATCATATATAGTAATTACTACTGAAGGATCTAATCAACTTTAATAGACATCTTTTAATTCTGCTGTCCTTTTGTGTTGATACATGCTACAACTTCTGGCAATATTCTTCAATACTGTCACTAAAAGCAGATCAATTACAGCATATCCTTTTAACAAGTTTGAAACAAAATATGCTAAGGATATTAAAAATGTGCCAAGTATGTTACGCCCACTGCCAGTTTCAGTACTAGTAAATTATCCTGTTTTGCAAGTCGTTGCCTGTTGCTGTTCACAGATTATGTGAATATACCTCCAGCTTTCATTCATTACCTTCTATTTTTGAGGAAGAATTTGGAGAAAAATTATATTTTTAAACGTTCATAAGTGATTAGACCCAGTAATGAAAGTAACTAAAAACAAATTTGGCGTGTTTTTCCACCTACAGATTTTCCTTTCTTTACTGTAGGATAAAATAAGTCTGACATTTCAGCTTCTAGCTGCAATATAGTTTTTTTTTTTTCTTATTAACACAGTTTGTTTGTTGCAAGAAGTTTCTTTAACATAGTGCTAATTAGGAAATATATTCTGAAATGTATCAATTGTGATTTAAGTGGAGGTCACATGGGTGAGGTTAAAAACTGGTGAAGCAAACCAGCTTAGAAGAGATAAGAGCCGTTTTAAACATGCTGCATTCTAGACTGAAGGCATATGGTTAATGCTTTTTGCCCACTAGTCAAGTACTCAAATACAATATGAGAAGCAGTTTTCACAGGACTTCAAATCTTCAATACACTTGCAAAGTGTATATCATGTTAGCTCGTTCTCTTCTAGGGGGTAAGGCAGACAAGGAGGCTGCGGAGAATTAATAGATCGACAATGCATCTGGAGAATCTTGGGTTTTGTTGGGTTTCATTGGAAACTCTGACATTAGCTGGTGAGAATTAACCAGTCTTCGTCTTCTTCATAGCATTCACCTGAATCTTCTGCATCCATTTTTCCCCTGCTTTCCCACATATTCACATGATATTCCCTGTAACAGTGCAAAACTGTCAATTAAATAGTACTTAGATAATGTCTTCGCACATTGTTGCTGATAGTATACTTTGCCATTTATGCTTTCCTTTAGTGAAAATACTGTTCGCTCTGATAAGTTTAAGTTTTCATGTTTAAGTTTGCAGCTTAGTTTTAAGGGGCAGTTATTGGAGGGAAATTTGCCAAAAATGTTGGAGACAGCATTGTTAGCTCACAGCCTGAATGATGGGAACCAAAGCTTTATGTGCATTCCAGGACACTGAATCCCAGTTAGCCAAATGGGAAGGACTGTCCTGAGACTGTGACAAACAGCCTATCTGGGTTGCTGAGTTGTTTGAGCATTAACCTGTGTAATTTAAGAACTTCTGGACTGAGAGGCTGTTTATAGGCAGAAAATCTGAAGTGGATGCGAGTCATCACTAATAGAAGTGTGTGTAATTCACTTGTTACGGGTTTACTAGTTATAAACAGATTTAAATGGCAGATAGAAGTCTTCTGTAAAGTTTATTGAGAATAATCTTTATCAGAGCTCTATTTTATTTTCTATAGCCAGTTTTTGGACATACATCACCAGCAGGGAACTACCCTTGGTGTATGGGAATTTCTTTGTTCAAGTAAAATGTGATGAGTGGTATATCAACTTTAATAAGTAAAGAAGTTACTGTGGATACTACTTATCTACTACGTTTGTGAATTAAAGATAAGCTATGATATACACCAGAAAAAAAGAAAAAAGAAAAAAACAACACGCAAACATCCTCTTATTCCATCTTCAGTTTCTCTTTGGAAGGGATTTAAGGACTCTGGCCATCTGGATGTCTGGCAACTCAGTCAGAGCTGTGGCTACTGTGTGTGTGCAGATTAACTGTGTAGCACATGCACAGTAAGTCCAATGTGTCCAGTACACATCAGACCTGCTGCACATGTGCTGCACAGATGGTCTGTGCATACACAGTAAATCAGATATGTTAAGCCTACTGCGCATATGCAAACCATCTGTGCAATGCATGTATATATATACTTCTGCATGGGAAATCCCTAGTCAGACCATGAAAGGTTGTGGCAGAGAGGAACTCCAGTGGTTGAGAGACCATGAGAGACTCTGACAGTGGTGTAAATTAAAGCCGCTCCTTGCCTGGTTTTGGTCTTTCCTGGACCAGAGCTGCAACAAATCAGTTCCTCAGAGTCAGAAAGTGTGGATAGCTGCTTAGCAGTTTCCCACTCTGTAGCAATTGGCTGAAGGAGACAATCTGCATCAAAACCATTAGTTTTATAGGCAGTGATTAGCAGCTCCCTATTATCTCCCTAAACTAGCTAGAGCTGCAATTAGTTCATCAGGTAGCTCAAATGAATGAACAAGGTATGGTATTTAATTTTGCTGATAAAATGGTGGTGTTTATTCTGCAGGGATATGTTTAGCCAATTGTCTTTCTTTTATATACCACTAATCCATTTTCTTTTGTTCTAAGTTTCAATGTTTTTACCTAAGCTGTTTGAGCCTGATAGGGATTTGTACTTGTTAGGACATAGATACAGCTATATATTTGTATAAAAATATCATTTGTTCAGTGTAATTGCAAATTTATTATAAATTGTATTGTTAATAGACTTATTTATTTATTTATTTTAAATTGACATCCTTAAATCCCAGTCCTGGTAGTGGCTAGTGTGATCTTTAAGGTAGTCTGTGTCTAGTGAACTCTATGGGTCTGATCTTGAAGGGCCATTTGTTTATGTCACAAGGTAACACTATTCATGGATTCAAAAATACTGAGAAATTGTATGCCTGAATTACAAAGATCTTCATGAAGAAAATCCTTTCCTATTACAACAGGAGAAATGCACATGAAGAGTTATGACCAATTCATAACTGATAAGCATTTTTGAAGAGGCAAAGAGAATAGCTGTGATGACTGGTGGGTGTGGGGGTAAGAAAGAAAGGTCTGTGTTGGCAGATAGACGAAAGCAAACATGGAGGAGGAAAGAAGGGACAGTTCCAAACTTCAAGGACTTAAGAGCAGATTTCTGAAAAATGAATTCTTATATGAAATTCTAAATTCTATCTAAATCTTTCTAAGATATGTATAATCTATATAATCTGATCTATATATTTAGCAATTTACATTAAATTAGGAAAGCAATATGTTATTATTTATGTCTCTAATGATATAGCGCTAATATGCTGCAATTCTTTGCTAAGTGAAATTATGGGTATAATGGTTTTGTTCTTTCTCTGAATATGAAAGCAAAATTTCACTTCTCACAATATTTGGAAAATTGCCTTGGAACTAGGTTTGATCCATCCCATAACACTTCAGTGTAAGTGTCCAGGACTTGCAAGGCTATATCAGCACATGCAAATGAAAGTCACAGTAATGCACAATCTAATTCTAGCAAAGTCTTTGCTAAGAGAACACTGAGCTTATAAAGTCAAGGTGCTTATCTCCTCTTGCCAGTTTTTGTCTTTAACCACTATTCTCTTTCCTTCCTACCCCCTACCTCTCCATGCTTTATATTTCTGCCTTTATTCCTGGCTTCTCACTGGAAACTGCCACTATCTATATGCAGTGAATTTATCCCTGCTTTTATTCTGGGAAGAGCTGTAACTTATTGGCCAAAAACTTTCAGACAAAATCAGCCTCACTTGAATACTATCAATGGGCCAGTTTTTACAAGTATTTTAATATAGTAATGACACTGTGTAGTAAATCATATGGAGTCAATGTTTGAAGTGCTCAGTTTCAATATGCTGTGAATAACCCACTGAACCAAAGGGAAATACTAAAATGAATTAAATAGGCAGGATTTTTCTGTAAAATAAATTAGAAGCACATACTTCAGTGTTAGGATGATTTTGAAAGAGAATACTGGAAACGTCATAAAAGGACAACAAACAATACACTATGACATATCAAGTGATCAGTCATTTCTAGTTAGAGTTCAGTCAGCCTCAGAAAGGAACAGGATAGATGGAACAGTAGAAGAAAAATAATGGGAAAAAAAAAAAGGAATGAATGAAGGCTTAAGGAAAGGGGGATAGGGGGGGATAGGGGTGGAGGTAGGAAAATTGTAGAAGATTATTTGAGGCCATCTCCTTGACCCTAGCCTACCCCCACTGCTGCAGCCACTGGTCAGGGTGAAGTAAAGCTGACAATAGCTATTCATCATACTGTTGAGTTGAATGTAAAATGAAAACCACAACTACCTCACATGATGCAAGTAGGTACAGGAAGGGATAAAATCAATGGAAGATGTTATCCCAAAGCAAAGTAGGAATTCTCATTGAATTCAGCTCTTCCTAGAAGCAAACAAGGTTTCCTCCCCTTAAGCTACAAACACATTCATGTAATACATCTTCATACCTAGTTAGGTGTGTTGAAATTCTGGAGGAGTTCCTTGACCCACTCCTACAATTTCTCATTGCCATTAAGCCAAATAATATTCCCGTGGATGATTTGCTTTCACAGCTGAACGGATTATGTACCATAAGTAAAAGAATTTAACATTCGCTTTCAGGGAGAATTCTTGGGTTTCCCTTCTCTATTTGCTTCAAAAGCTGGTAATAATTTTGATTTCTGTCTGAATTAAGAAGTCACAAAAGATATTATCCTTAGAAAACTCATTATTCTTTCCTGTAAAGACTTGTTTCTTAGAAGACAAAAGTACAGCAGACATCAGTTTATAGTCAGGGAACTTGTGTAGCAGGGCTGATATGTGAAAGTAAATATTCTCCCCTGAAGCATAGAAGATCATGTCTTTAAGTGAAGAAGAAGAGTTCTTATTTTAAATAAATAAATAACAATCCATGTTCTTTCTCCTTACCATCCTTGAAGGAGGGAAATTCACCATCAGGTGTCACAGTACTCTAAAGTAAATATCTCATAACAGTCTATTAATCTTGACTAACAAAACACACATTTTTCAAATTGCTTAAGGCTGTTCTGCAATTCTGGGCCAGTCTAGGAAGAAGTTCCATTCTTACAAAAGGGAACACAGTTTGCTTCAATTGTGTGCACACGTATGCGTACATACTTTGAATAACCCCTTCATTCTACAAAGAATACGACTGTCCAAAAATATCTTTGTTTCCTGCTCTCAGTAGCAAAATACATTAATTAAAACTAACTGATTAAAGTGTATTTACTATTTTTAGACCTGCTTAATAGATTATCCATAGAACTGTTGCTTCACTGTTTAAACTGCACCTGTCTTGTATCCAAGTAAAAATACTGTAATACCTTCTCTTTCTTCCCTTAGCCCTAAAAATAACAATTGTCACAACTGAAGTGTACAGCAGTACTTCAGTTAAATTTCAGAAATCATTTCACAGCTCCAGTTCCTTGTTATAACTGGACAGGGAAAAAGCTAAAGCATATCTAAAATAGAGGTGTTGGCCCTTTCACTTACAAGTGTCATGGCACTTCAGCATGTCCAACCTCCTCTTCCAAAGATAAGATCTCCTTCAAAGCTTTCAGAAGATTGTTTACTCTTAATAGAAGCTATCTTTTTAAAGAATTGTTGCATAGAAATGTATTATAAATCATTTTTTAATCAATTTCATCAGTATAAGTAAAAATTCTGTCTGCAGCTACTGATCTTCATAAGATCTGCTGCTAATTGTTTCCCTGATTCATCATTAAAAACATAGTTTATTCTGTGGAACAGATCCAAACCATTAACACACTGGCCTTTCATGATGCATTTTAAAGGCACTATAAAAACAATTTTCATATATTTTCAGCTTGTACAACTCATGTTTTATTCAATTGCTATGGCTGATTATTATGTATATAATTTATATATAATTGATTTTCCATTCTTTTCCTTTTTTTGGGGGGGGGGGGAGTGGAGAAGGGGTGCCTAATTTAGGACTCTGTCTTTGTAGAACAATTTAAATGGTGAGAAAGCCATTATTTTGTCTATAGGAACATATAGACAAATGTTCTGTGCAGAGAGATGGATTTACAGCTTAATATTGGATGAGTAGTTCCATTTGGAAAACTGCAGTCTTTGACAGAGAATTTCTGTTTACATTTGCTATCCATATACATTACTATCATTCAAAACAATCTGTGTCCAAAATCAGGGTATGATTATTCACCTCCTTTACATGTGTGAAATATGTGTGGCTTAAAGAAATACATACGAGATTGAAATTTACCAGTATATAATTGATGCTGTACCACAACAATCAAAATATTAACAACATCTCTTTCATCTGTGAATTATATCATCTTTCACTTGCATTTTTCAGTTTGTCATCAGTTGAATGTCTGCCTTTAACTACAGAAAAGAGGACATATGGTTAATATCATAGTATTCAGAGATGGAAAAGACCAGCTACAGCATCAATTCTTTATTAAGTCATACAAGTAAGAACACAACTGGCTTTGAGTAGAAAAAATGTAAACAGTCAATATATTGGTAGAGCTGTGGAAGTCACATAGTTAGGTTCTGGTGAGTGACGCTAATTTCATTTGAAACACCTGGAATATTACTATGTAACTGTTTGAGGTTCTGATATTTAGACACTATTTCCATTTTAATTTTCCATATATTATGATTATATTATTATTTTTTATACATTGTAATATAAAATGTAAATAATATATGAATATATATAGCAAATAACAATTGAAATCTTCATATTCCTTATTAGAAAAAAAATAAAAAATTTCAACTTGATAGATTTAACATTACCTTAAATGCTCAAAAATCAAAGATAATTAACTTTGTATAAATTCTGACACCTTTTTAAAGGTAAGAAGTAGGGAAAAAGTATTTCCTAGACTCTCCTCATCATTAGCTTAAGGTTTCAGTCAAGAGGATTGAAATTACTTATAATTTTTTTCTATCTTGTGCCTATGTATGTTACTGCCTCTGCAAGACATTTCACAATGCATAGAAAACTTATAGCTTTTTTAAAATTATTATTATTATTATTATTTATTTATTTATCTTATTTTAAGACAATATTATATGCCTGTTTTTTTGTTTTGTTTTTGTTTTATTGTCCTCCATCAAAACCTTATGCTTGTGATGATAAAAGTAATTTAATAGTTTAGACACTGCATTTTTTTCATATAAGTTATTTCCTTTCCAACATGGTAAACTGCAAAATCTCCCTGATACATATTCTATATAAAAGTACATATCTAGGTTATGGAAAACTCTCTTCCTTCTTCTTCTGAATTTTATTAGGAAGTGTTTTAAAACGTCGTTTTAAAATCTATTTGTCTGCTCAGTTTTCCTGAAACTTCAGCTAGTCTCAATTACAAAACTAAGAATCTGAAGAAGATGCTGAGGCTGTGTAAGTCAAAGTTTCAGATATTCCCTAGACTTTTACAAAAATGAAATGAAGATGCAGTATTATTTCCAACATCATGATGAGAGATGAACAAAAGCTTCAAGTAGTCTCCCACAAATAAAAAAATAAATTAGCTTTGGTCAATTTGATTTCTTTGTTTTATATCTCCATCAGTATTCAACTGGCAAACGCAAATTGCAGGAATTCTAACAAAAAAGCAAAATTTTAAACATTCCTGTTTACAAAAAGTAACTTTTAAATACAGAAGTATGATTTTGATTCATAATTAGGACACGACCTTTTCAGGAATATAAACAATATCATGGGACTTATGACATCAGCTACACATACGCATGATGTGTTAAATAGAACTCCCTTTGATAACTTTTTGAAATAAAAGAATTTTGTAAAAAGGACATCATAGAGTAATAAGTACAGTTGAAGAAATCATTACCTATTCTTCTTCATACAGTAAAGATGTATTATTGAAGTTGAAGATCCATTTGATACTATAAAAGACACAGAAAAGACTGTTTCAAAGATGAGGATTTTTTCTTTGCTGATACTAGAAAACACAAAATCTGGTGTTTTTTCTAATGTTTTTATAAAATCTGATCTAGTAAAGAAACAAATTTTGAGAATTCTCTTGATTCTATTTAATTTCTTTTGTTTAATATTAATATAACTTTTTCTGCATATGTTGCTTTCTTTTTTATACTTCCTCCCATTTTACATATTTTAAAAATTTCCAAAAAGCCTTTAAATCTATCTCATGATGTTTTTGTGTTCACTAGTCATTTTCATACAGACATCTGTTGCTTTGCTTTTGTTTCTTTATAATGCATTGCAATGTAACATGATCACTCAGAAGACAGTTTTAGTCTTTAACGTAGTGTTGTACTTAAATTGACCATGAAACTTTGTATGCATCTCATCTCTAATTTCTTTATTTTTTTACTGCTATCCAGTACTTTTGAAGTACTACTGTACATTGCTGTAACTGTTAGTGTCATTTTAACTGCAGAATGCACTTTGAGATGGAGGATTTGTTTTGCTTAGTTCCCATTGCAAAGCAGTGGGAATATAGTAGGAAATAGCTTCTCCCTCTCCATCAATAAAAGGAGCTAAAACTCAGGACAAACTAAAGCTCCTTCCTATTGGAAGGATATCATATCTGATCATATCTGATATCTGATATCTGAGGTCTTAGGCTGTATTAAATTCAGTTAGTTTTTAGTAATTTCTATTTCTAGAAACTTGTCACAAAAAAAAAAAAAAAGAAAACAAAACAAAAAAAACACGTAGAATGTAAATTTCTAAACATCTTCTGCTTGATTGCAAGGAAGAAAAATAAAATAAGCATTACCTGACAATACAAAATTAGCAATGCTTTTCTTATTCACTACTTAAAATGTTTATCTAATTACTACAGCAAAACATGGTAACAGAGTCTCGAAGTCTCTTTGCTTAGCTAACTGGAGAATATTAGAATTCTGTATGGTGTATTAGAATTCTGCATGGTGTAGTTCAATACTGCTCACTCACTGAAGTAAATGTACTTATTCTACTTATATATAGTTTTACAAAGTCTGGTATCTTTGGAGGTATATCTGAGATTAAGGTAATACTTACCTGAAAGGAGAGTTTCAGAAATGTCTTGGATTGGAAGCCAATGAAGGGCAGGAAACAGCTATCACCATTCATCATGCAGATAGAATAAATAGCCCAATCTGCTGCCCACAAAAGATAAATTGGCTCTAATAAAGGTTTTTCTCAATTAAGGACAGCAGAATTTGACCCAGAGAGAGTGCAAGTGGTTAAGTGGAGGAATGTACTAACAAAAGAATAGTTAAATAACTACTGCAGTTAAATAATTAGCATGCTATTCCTCATTAGAAACAGTCATTTTGTGGTCTGTAAGTTGAAAATGATGAGAATTATAGTGCTGTGATTTAAGAAGTCCTGTTGTGACTCACTGGTGTGTTAAATGTAAATATATGTGTAATGTTGAGCTCAAGCCAAAATTGCTGTTGTGAACAAAGTCTTTGGGTAGATTGGATTCATCTCTGAACAGAGGTGCATCCTTTCTTTGTAAGAGCTCTGGGTTTAAATACAGCTATTCTTCAGATCCAGACTCAGATTCAAATTTCTTGTTGTGGCCATCTGGCTAATATTACCATGCTGCAGTAAAACTGTGTTCTTGCTAGCTTCCGAGGTTTGCATCAAGCTTTTGAAAAAGTTTTATCTTTCATGATTAGAGATTCCCACATTCATTTTCACTCAGGAGAAACAAATGTAATTCATCCTAAGGAGAAAACTTACACTGCATACACAAAGAAGTTCTACATTTTTTTTGTTACTGTTGTTTTTTGATTTGTTTTGTTTTCTGAAAAAAGAATAAAAAAACAACAAAGAACCAAAAAAAACTCTGTACATACTAATTTGCTTGACAGCTGGTGATCTCAGCTCCTGTTTCCACTGCTGGTAGCCAGGGCGTGGTGAGATGAGCAAGGGCTCTTAGAACTCCTTGGGGTGAGGAGCCCAGGCAAGTTTACTGTTCATGCTTATAAGCAACTTGTTATCTCAGGATGCTTTGGGCCAAGGATCTGAGCTCTTGGGGTGGACTACCACTTGGACTGGCCATTTGTTTACACTATTCCAAATTCCTTGATACAAATCAAGAACCGTAAAAGTCTGTACACATTTGACTTGAGTCAGCACTCAGAGAAGTTTTTGGAAACTGTGAGGTGTCTGAGTCTGTGACCATATATATACTAAACAGGGCTGGGGTGTGTGCTTGGGCATTGCTTAGCAATCTTCCACACTGATTGTGAGCAAGTTCCCTGCCATTGTTTTAGTACATGACAGCTGTAGTTTCCCAGTCAATATCTGGGCAGAGTTTAGGGACAGCATTAGGCCACGGAACAAAGAGGATGCTGGGCATTGTGGAGGATGACATTTTACTGGGGTGGGAGTGAGGGGAAGAGTGAGTTTGGCTGTGTAAATGTAGGCCATGCTATGCTGTTTTGTTTAAGGGCAAAGAATGGTCCCAGTCTGTTCAGTTTAATAATGTAGCATAGCCTTGATATGTCCAGTCACATCTAGATTTTTCAGGGGATGAGTACTCTTTTGCAAGTTTCCAGGATTTGCAGCTCTCACCTAGATTTGCCAAACAAGCTACCACAGACCTAGGACAGAAGATTTCAGTGTCCTGAGCTGTATTGTCTGTACTGAAAGCACTCCATATAACATGCTTGTCCCAGGGCCATACTAATTGGACATTTAAAATACGTTTTTTTTCCCCTGACTCATTCCCAAGCATCACCCAAATGATGCTCTGCAAAATTATACTTTGCTCTCTTTCGTTCATATCAGAATTTATTAAATTTGATTTTTTTATTGTGAAGTATAAAGTTCAGTGTTATGTTCATATGTAAGAGGTTGATTTTGTTGGGTTGGGCACAGGATGTCTTATATTCATGAGCTTCAGGATATTACACAAATTCTTTTGACTGTCACATAAATGGTTCATCTTAGGGATGTGACTGAAACTACATCACTTCATCACTTGTAGCAGTTTTGCAAAAGGTTCTTTTGCCCTTCTACCTACCTTTTTTTTTTTTTTTCCTCTTACTTTTATAAGCAAAGCACAGCAAAATAACCAATTGGAAGATTTAAATTCGGTTAGGCAGAAGAGGCGTACCCAAGGTTTGCGCTCTTGTAGCACTACAAATAAAGCTATACCCTTTGTGATATTTAGTATGTAAATACACATTATTGTTTATAGTTTATTACCTGCAGAAACTTTTTTATTAATCTGTTCATTCTTCCTACCAAAGGTATGAATTTTGGACAGTGCAACAAAGCTTTTCAATGTAGTATTTTTAAGAGTTTGCAATCCTCAATTTCGCTATCACAAACACTCATAGTAACTTTGTAGTTGATGAAACAGTGGTAATTATTATGTTGTTCCAATCCATGGTTACCTTTTTACCAAGGTCTTTTTGGCTGTGTTAATAGGATCATAGGCACATCATGAGATTGCAATATGTTGCTGCGGATTTCAAATCCATAAAAGGTAACATATTTATCTGGCAGGACTTCAAGCTAAGGCTGTTTGTCTGGCATGTAGCATGTTCCGTGTAATATTTGTTCATCCTCAAAGGAAGATTGCCAGAGTGCATTCTTAGTAATGGAGTTAGGTAACACCCTAGGAATGTGTAAAATCATATCCTGAGGCTCAGAAGCATTATTTTGTGCAATATTTATAGTAAAACTCTCAGCAATCTAGATATTAGAGCTCTTTCCCCTGCAAGTCATGGCACTCTATCACGTACACAGACTCAAGAACCCTGCATATAACCTCTGGTATGACTAGAGTAATATAGTGTTCAAAATGTAAAGTGAATGCTACAATTCTATAGGTATGCTCTTCAGTGCCTTCCTGTTTAAATTTATCCAAAGGATTTCTTCTTTATGCCAGAAAATTTTCAGTCAGCTACTAGACTGCAAATCAATTACTGTAACCTGTTCTGTGGGTCTCTGCATCCTTTTCTATTGTGAATCAATGAAGCAATATTTACACTTGTGGAGGTTTACCTGTTAATACCACTGTTAGTATTTGTTCCACCTTATATTTTGTGAGTGGAAATTCAATAATAAAACCTGCTTAAATAGTTGTGACTTGGCTAAAACATAGCCAGACTGTGGAACAGTAGTTGATATAAAACAGTGGGAGGTATTCCAGTATGTTCAGGCAAAACTGTGTTTCTTCCTCTTTATGGAAGTTTCCTGTGACAGAGGACTAACACTTCCAAGATGCTGGCACACCATTTGGGCTATAAGTAGAAAACAGAATTTTAAGTATCCAAGCTTGCTTCTCTCTATCAGTATAGAAGATTTCGGAGATACAGAAAAAAAAAAAAAAAAGATAGGATTCTTGAGAAGATTTCTCATAGAATGAGTGATTCTTTTTTCTTCTGATGCTTTCTCTTGGGCAAGGCATTTGCGTTTGTAAGAGAAATTTCATTGTTTTCAGTACAAATTTGTTTATTGCTTTCTCCTGTTTTGAACTAACAAACTAGAAAAAATATTAAAATCAGTGTTAGAGACCAAAGTCCCATAGGAATTTATGATTTGTTCTTAAAGTGATTTTATTTCATTATTAGGGATTGTGTAACAGTGACTGAAAGTGATGGAACCCTAAGACTGTGTTTTACAAATGAGTTTGTGTTTTCTTCTTTCAAATGATCTTCCATTCCCCACCAGACCAGATACAAGGCATGTTACTGTGCTTTTCAGAATATAGGGCAGGACAGGTATTCAGAAAATACTAGAAAATTCTATTAGGCCTTCCCTAGGGGAATTTAACTTGCAGTGAAAGAATTGGTCTCTCTGGGGAAAAGAAAAAAAAAAAAGGCAAAAAAAAAAGGCAATTTTTTAACCTTTAAAATTAACTTTTTTTATTTTTCAAAAAAAAAAATAGTTTTTTATATTTCCGTCTATGAAAACAAGTCAAAAACATGAAGTTGTGAAGTTGGACATAAACTGTAAAATTAAATAAAGTTAGGAGGATGAAGTTGAAGTATTAAAGTGTTTCCTTAAAAAAAAAAAAAAAGACACTTAGAACAGCTATAACCTATACTTACAGGCACTTAAACTCACTTAAACTCACTAATGACAGATGCTGACATGGTAGACCCTTCTTCTGCTCTGGTCAATACAGGAACTATGATACTGTACACCTTTGATTCCTGTTCTTTGCTTAGGTGTTGATTGGGATTAAGCTCACTGGTCTTCAGTACTTAGTTATTTTATATTAATTCATAGCTTCCTCCTTGGTCTTTTCTTGACTTTAATGCATGTTGCATTTGGTGAAACTTGCATTAGATGATAGTGGTAATAAAGACCAGTGGTTTCTTTATGTAATGAAGCTATTTTGTGAACCTTTATCAAGTCTTTTTTATTCTGCCAAGAGCAGAGCATCTGTGATTATTGCAGTGTAGTTTAAAGCACTCCATTTGAGACAGAGAGACCAGCTCTGCTTTTGGCTGCCTAAGTGAATCTCTCATTCTTTTCAGCAGAAGTCACATGTCTGCAGTGGAACATAGTGTTTGATGCCTCAACACTGAGGGGTCTTCTGGCCATTAGGGCCAGAATAAGAATTGACTCAGAAAGGAAATGTGGACCAGTTAGTTCTCTCTCTTTTTTTTTTTTTTGTACCATATTGAGCTTTAAGCTCTAATTAATATTTTCAGCCACCCTTTTGCGATATTCATCTAATAACAGTGTTTCCATTTCTATAAAAAAAAACTTTAAATGCATTCTGATTTGTTCTTCTTAAGTTGTGTGTGGGGAAAACTCAGAACTCAGGAAGGTAGCTCTCTAGGATAGACTTTGGCTAAGCCGTCAGGTTTAAAGACATTTTCTGTAAAAATGTGCTAGGAAATCTTCACTGAAGATAGAAAGTTTAAAGTTCTTGCACTACATCTCATGTAGGAGAAGATTCTTCTGACCCAGACATCTGTAATATCTTAGACAGTGATTCAGAAATGGTACAATGTGAAGGTCTGCAGTAACATTAATTAGATGACCTGATGTAGCAGTTGGTGTTGTAATCTTTTAGCTTCTTTTCCTCATGGTTTATGTTTGCTGTATTGATGAGACTGTCTAAACTTGATAATAAGATTAAAATGAATCTCTATGAATATATTCCATGACATTTTCTTTTCCTTCGTTAAAGACATATTAAGAAACAAAAATATATTAGACTTGAAAACAAACAAACAAACCTAAACTCCCCCCAAAGCAATTAAAATGTCTTATGTATACATTATTAAAATCGTTAGAAAAGTTCTAAAGGATATATTTTCACAGTGTTCACTCCCATGTGTTTTTATTTCATTCAAATAGAAAGTGTTTCCTCAGATAGGGTTGAATACTAAACAGCAATTACAAGGAAGATGAAAGTTTAAAAATGCAATCAATTTTTAAAGGACTTTTTTTTTTTTTTTTTTTTTTGGTAAGCATTGTTTAGCTTAAGGAGATCAGCACCAAGACAACTAACTATTTAGTGAGGAATCTTTCACGACTTCTCTGTGATATGGGAATTGCTATTGGATGGGGGCTTTCTTTTCTCCATTTGTAGCCCTTTTCATGAGAAATCATGTCATTGGTTATGGCAGTACACAGTGGCAAACATGGCTTTATGTCACAGAAGCCCAGGATTAACAAGAGAGCTTGACCTAGCTTCTTTGCTTTGCTACTCTCCTCATTTTTTTTTTTCTACCCCAGAATCTTTGTGCTAAATGTGTTGAAGTAGATTTAGTTTGTACTTCTCAGAGTGGATTCAATTTGACATGTTATGGGAAGCTCTGGCAGAAATATGTGGTAAGTAGGTCACAACAGCTATGTTGATTAGCATATTGGTGATTTACAACCACAATATCAGTTATAATGTGACAGACAGATAACATAAAATTCTGTGTATTTGTTGGGAATAGGAATTTTTCCAGCATGAGACCAAGCTGAGTAACCATGCTGTACTAGCAATAGATTTATTTTTCTTAAAACTGTAACCCCCTCATGAAATGTTTTTAGCCCTTGGCTTAGCCTCAGGGCAAATCCAAGGAAAGTAGCCTAAAGCTCATGATGAATGTTTACTGACTTTTGTGGTCAGTGTTTCTCAGGAGTAAATTGTAAAGAACATATGAGCTGCACTTTATGTTTCCAGCTTCAGGCTGTGGAAAGGAGTTGGAGAAAAAGGTACGCCATTTAAAATGACCCGCCAAATTATCTTCGCAAAATATGCTTCACCTTTTCACAATTATGCATACCGAAATCACTAAATATTGCATTCTCTCCTAGGAAGCCAAATACAGGCACATCGTGTGGTTTAAATAAAATAAGAAGTATGTTCATTTAGCAAACAGGACAGATAATTCAACGTGAAAATCTAGGGGCTGAGAAATGATCTTGGGAGCTTTTGGGTAAACCTTGAGATTTGGCACAAGGGAAGTCTGCAAAAATCCTTTTCCTTGATTACCAGCAGGATGTGCATTGCCTTTTTCTACTTTCTTTATTCATGTTTCAGCAGCCTGCCACATGCAATATGCCAAAGCTCATATATATTAAAAAAAAAAAAAAAAACAGCAAAAGAAAAAACTGTTGTGCAAATTTGTGTGCACAAACATGTGGACACAGTTCAATTCAGAAGACTACATATAGACAATAAAAACTACTTTCTGAAGTAGAGAATTTATTGAGATACACTTGCACTGGCTCTTTGCTGAACATGGGAATTTACAAAATACATTTACAAGCTTTTCTGTTGTGATTATCATGGTCATGATCTATTTCCATAGTTCAATATTTTTTCTGTATTAATTGAAGAATCCCCTATTTTCATCTGTGTCTGAAAAAAGTATCATTGAATATGGAAATCAAAATAAATAACCTCTTTCCACATGGCATCAATATGTATGCATGTTATATTTACTTGTAGAACAATGAGAGAAGTTGGATAGCATATCAATATTGAAAGTGAACTTCTGCTTTCAGGTACGATAACTTAAAGTTGATTGACTGAAAATACCAAATCTTATTCTAGACAACGACATTTTTTGATCAGATGCCCCTCAGTACAAGCTTCCTACAGTTTGAATGGTTACATTTTATTGCAAGACCAACTATGATTTTTTTTTCTCATATAATTTTGAATTCTATATTTGAAACTGAGAGGCAAAGCATAACCTGGAAGAGAACAACTGATCTGAAAGCCAAAATCTGAAAGCAAATAAAAGGAGGGAAAAAAAATCTGCTTTTGCATTACGTAAAATCAGAAAATATTTTCAATCAGATCTTCTTTGGTGAATAACGTAATGGTCTGTATAACTGAGAAATAAACACATTGATATTAATCAAAACATGCTTTTGGAATTATTCTCTTTTTAAGTACACAAAGCAAGGAAGCTCAGAATACTGTCCAAATTAGGTCCATCCACTTCTTCTAACTGGTCATTTCAACTCTGGAAAGCATCTTATGCAATGTCAAGCCTTAGCTTACATTCTACTCCAATGTTGTCTGTTCTGTTTAGGAAATGGTCCGTTTCCAGACATCTAATGTTTTTGTTTTGCTTTAAAGCCAATTCCATTTTTCTGCATGAGTCATCATATGGCTTAGAAAAAAAACAAAGTGGGGAGTGGGGGGAAATATTAGAGACCTGCCATGCAATGCATATGGACAAATGCTTGGAGAAACATTGGGGAAAAATAGCTTAGGGTAAAAACTGGGCTTCTTGCACTTATGTGATGCCCAGTACAGCAAAATATCAAAATAGGAGAAAAAAAATGGAAATAGGAGCAAAGCAATCTCCAATCGAAAATTATGGACTAGTGTAGTGAAGGAGTTCAGATAAAGAAAAATTTACTGAAGAAGAATTTTTAGATTTTTCACAGGCCAACTGTGGAAATACGAGATACACGTGTATGCAGACAGGTAAGACTACAATTTTACAGTCTTAATAACTAATTCCAAAAAGTTTGTCGCTTATGAAAACAGAAGATAACTCTGTAGATCGTTGTTCTGGGCATATTTAATAGGAAAGGAAATATAAACCTCTGTGATGCTGATCCACCCAAATCACCTGAATCAAAAAGCAGTCAAGGGATGCTTTGAAATGGTGTCAGTATTTGCCTGATCAAACTAGTAAAAAGAAGGAAGCATTCTGTTTTAGGGAATGGGCTGACAATTTATTTCCCTCAGTGGAGGAACTATCATTGAGCAGATAAAAATGCTGAACTATATCTACAACTGTAGATTATCTCTGGTTGCTCTACTTAGCTTACTGCAGGTAATATCATCATGATAACAAAATGTTTAAGGACAAGTTGCCCATTCTGAGCTTGCCTCATTTGCATAATTTTGCATATACGCATATAAATATATATGAAAAATATAGAACTAAGTATATTATTACATATGTATTTACGAACTCTCACTGAATACTGATGAACTCTCCACTTTTTTATTCTAATGATTTTTTTATTATTATTCTTTGTGGTTAAAATGAAAACCTGAAAATATTCTTTCTTTTTTTCCTCCTTAGCCTCACTAACTTTGCACATTTACAGATGCCACTGCTTGATTTTTTTATTGTCTTAAATATTTGGGAATATGTTTGTAAGTCACCCACCATAGTGTCCAGTGCAATCCTGACAAGGTGTAAGCATTGAGGCAGCAAGAAAATGCATCCTCAATGTATAGCACATCATTTAGCTATGAATGACAGGTGCAAAATGCTACTGAATCAGAACTGACAGGCATAATAGTGGTAAGCACAGGAGATTCACAAACCAGATTTTCCTGTGAGCATCAACAGCAATGGATGTTCCCATATGCCTAATATGGGAATATCTAATTACAATTTTCATGTGTTAAAATGAAAGAAAATATTGATAGAATAAAATAGAAATCCCCAAAGAACAGAGCCCAGATGTTCTTCATAGTGATTTTAGCCTCAGGAAAGTTTGGGGAACAGAAGTGGCTAGAGGATAAGGGTAAATTTTCTGGGTGGTATGCAAGGCATTACCTACATAATTCCAGCTGTTTTTAATAGGACGTGTCTAATTCCTTATGTACCAGGTTGAAAAATTACCCACAGACTTTCAAAGAATTTACTTTCATATTAACCTTGCTTTTAAATGGGAATCTTCAGGTGGAAACAGTGAATAAGAAGAAAGCAAGACAGGGTACATCTATTTTCCTGCTTCTAGGACAGCAGAAAAAATAAAAAGCCTGTAGAAATAAACGTGCTATCTCTGCAGTGATGTTGGCTTTCCACTGTCTAGGGTGAAGGCACTGCTCAGGTAAGTGGGATTCTAAACAATCTCAAATTTTTGACCAGAAACAGATCATTGTGGGCCAAGTGATTACATCACTCTATTTGACAAGACATAACATTTGCAGGGACCTCCTAGGTTATTATGCCCAGTTCTACTTGCTAGCACAGGCAAATATGTCATATAAAATTAATATCAATCGTCATTCAAATATCTGTGTTGAGTCCATCTTTTAACATAAGGATGTGTTCTGTTTGGTTTGTCTGTCCTATGGCATACAAAGAAACACATGAACACGATTCAGACTTTGATTTTGAGAAGAAAGAGTTTCATCAAGCTGTTTTCAGTGAAATAAAGAAAAGGGTTTAAATGCTGATATACTCTTTTGCAAAGGCCCTAGTGAGAAATAGAAAAGAGACTCAAAAACACATCCGTACCACCCATTTCTCTCTTTCTATATTATTCTTGTTATGTGCAAATGTATTTTTCGTGATCTTTCTGCTTCTATTGCCATTAATTTACATTTTGAAAAATAGTTTTTGCTGAAAAGTTAGTGGCCATAAATTGGTTCTTTATGACCCTTCTAGTCCATTTGGCTATGGAGTGAAACAAGATTCAGCCTGAAAGGGAAAAGCAACTGAGAATGACAGTGAATTTCATACAGGGCATATAAGAGGCTGCAAGGAAGAGCCTGAATCATCCCCCACTTCTGCTTCTGAGTTATTAGGCCACATCTCACTCAAAAGATTAAACATTTTATCTCACAGGTCATTCCATTTTATTGCAGCATTGCCTTTAGCAATGCTATAGTTAAGGTTCTGTCAGTGTTTCTATTATAGGCCCCTATTTTCTGGAATTTATAACTTAGGGCTAGAAATTCCCTCTGGGTTAAAACTTGGCAACAGTATAGTAGGTCTTTTTTCCAGCAGAGAATTTCTCCCCCATCCTCGCTCCACTTTTCAGTCTGCATTTGAAGTAGATGGGAATTCCACAACCATCTATTTATACTTTAAAACTGTATTTCTTATGCCTAAACCCAAGAAATTTCAAAAGGTACTTAGTTCTTACTGCAAAAATGCATGCAGGGGAGATTTTAGAAACAATGAGAAACTGGAAATGCGAAATGGGTACTCTGTGTGTGCATCTCTCTGTATGTGTGCATGTGTGCACATCTGTGCAAGCACACACAGTTTAGCATTTTTCCATAGCATTTTGTAAAAATTGCCATGCAGATTTGAAGATTGAACAGCTAATGAGCTCTTAGTGAAATTAATAGGACTCAATTACATACACATCTGGCATTCAACAGCTATTGCATACAGGTTTCTTTGAGTGCATTTAGTGATCCACTCCTATCCATTTAAAGTGGAATTATGCAGTTTAAAACAGTTTAAAATTTCTAAATAATATTAAAAAAGAAAAAAAAACATTTAAAGTTGAGGTGAAGTTCATAAATTGCTTTGCAATAAATCTCTATCAAGTTCCAACCCCAAAATCTGAGTCCAAAATGAACCATACCTAAGGAGAAGGATGAAATTGGGGTTGAAATGGTTTACTTCTCTATGCTAAGGCTTCTTTTAAAATATTAAAACACTTGATAAAATGTCAGCTGATGAATAATATTAAATGAGTAATGTGGTGGGAGAGCCAAGACATCCTTATTTGTCAAAGCATTCAAACACTAAAAAACCTGAAATGGGACCCACCCACTGAACCTGTAAACTGCAAGGAGTGGGGGTTGAGAAAAGAGTAGGGAAAAGACCTTAAAGCAACTCAGGAAACGAAGTGGGCAGGAGAGAAAGAAAATCAGTCAAGGATGATATCAGGGAGAAAGGGAAAAAACATCTGGTAAGCAGAGAAAATCTGTGTGGGAAGTGGAGAAGGAGGCAATGGTGGAAATGGACAAAAAAGGTAACCCAGCTTCTTTCAGCTAGTTTTATTGACAGCTGTAGTCATCAAATTTAAATTTTAAACCGAGATACTCTTAACAACAAAGGCAAAAATGGAAAAAAAAAAAAAAAGGAAACAGGAGGGTAAAGGAGGCTAAATAGTTACAGGAAGTAGAGCCCTTCTATTTTTAGCTCAGTGGTTCAAAGCCAGCATAGATCAGTAGTGACTGAAAATTATTTCCATCTGCTCTGCCTGTTTCATGAAATCTTCTGATACTCTTGGTTCATTTACTACTGCACAGCTCACCATATCATGAATGTTTCCTTCAGAGTTAATGCCAAGTGGCAGGTTTGTGATTTTGAAAGAATGAGAGCTATGGTAAACAAACCAACTCTTCCCTCACTTGCCTGGTGCAACCAGAGCAGAATTGAAGCTGATCATTTGGACAGTGTAAAAAAAGTTACATTGCTGCCAATCCCACTTAGTTGCAAGTAGGCCTCTTGTGCCAGCATCTCTTATGATAATTAAAGGTGATATAGGGTAAAAGAAATTTGGGTCAGTTGACAGAGAAAAGTCCTGCTTAGCTAAACCAAATGTACTTGTTATGTTTTTCTTCCATAAGAACATTGATCTAGGCATTTAACATCTCAGAAGGATACTTCAGCAGAGCAGATTGCTAAAGATGAGAAGCACTTTGCAATATGATCTGTAGAGTGTTTCTGTTATTTATTCTATGAGCAACAGTAGAGAAAACAGATCTCGTGTGGAGACTAACCATAGGAAATCAACTGTAGGTTTTCATATTACAGCCATCATCCTATTTTCAAATGTCAAACCACAGTATTACTACCTGGGGATCACAGATTTGTATGACCTTAGCCAAGGCAACAATTGACTACATCAGTCTCATATCTTTAAGACAACTACACAATTAAAATTTAGATGGGGACATAGAAGCTATTGTTCCGTACATGGTTTATGGGGAGATATGTAATTTTTTAACAAAAAGTAAAAAGGCAGATAGGTATGTGCATCTAATATCCTTGTCTCAGACTGCATGTATTCCTCTTACACTTGCTTCACTTAACAAAATCTGTTCTAGTGCATTGTAGATATTTAAAGTACCCCCTTTTCTCTCTCCAGTTCGCTTTCAGGATGCTGTTACTGTTTCTGTTATGAAAATTTTAAAAATAAATACATAAAAAAGCAAAGAAACAAGAGGGAAAGTGTGCATTAAAAATTATCTTACACAACAAGGTAAATATAGTGTATTTTTCAGTCATTTTAATGCTGATGTATGTTAGGAAAAATAAACTGCAACCTGCATTCTTTCTCTACTGCTTGAAACTTGTGGAGTACTTAACTAAAGAAGTTGTTTTTCTCCTTCAAAACATTAATTAAAACACAAATGACTTTCTCCCTCTTTATGTTGCCAAAAGAACTCTCATACTGTGTAATTAAATCTCTGTTTTAAAGTACTTTTCTCAACAAACAAAGGCTTCTAAGTTGAAGACTGCATAATAGATGTTGTTAACAATACATAAAAATAGAAAATGTCTCTTGTAAAACATTATATTTGCTGAATGAGTTTGCCTTTTTCCAAAGTCATCTCCTTATTAATGACTCATGACTTTCCTTTGTATTATTTAAAAATAATGTAATTATAGGCTATTCTGGAATAATTTAATGTATCTTATGTTCATATCCAAACCTATTAATTAAATGAAGCATAAGTATTTATAATGTCCTGTATGCTTCTATTATTCAAGCTAATCCTTTTAATCCAATTTAAATTGAAAGACAGAAGTTAATCCAAATAACATTTCTACATACAAATATTAATAAACCTGTTTCATTCTTTGCTCTCTCTTATCACTTGTCCTGGAAATGGTGAGTGACTTGTCTAGTCTACTCTAGGTAGCAAACAATGGAGATGAAAAGCAAAGCATGCAAAATTGCTACTGTGTATCTAAGGCCACAATAACAAAAACGTGGTGTTAGAAACACTTTAAGGTATTCTCATATATGACTTCTCCTTAAAAACTAAACTCTACTGAATCTTTCAGGAGAAACTAGCACTAGACTGATGTCTAGAGAATAGAGAAACTGGATAGAAGTTTTAATATGTCATGTATTATAGGCTCCTTTTCAGTGTCAAGGTAACCTAGAGGATGGTGGTCCCTGGCAATGTCTGTAATTTGACCTGTTTTTTGGAAACCAACAATAACATAAGGAAGCCATATTGAATGTGCAATTTTGGATTTTCACCATGGTACTATGATCTGCATATGTGGCCAGTCACCAGAAACTGGAAAAGAAGCAATTGTTTTTTCCCTGCTGTGAGCAATGGATTTGAACATAACTCAAACTGTTTTCACACTGGCTTTTCTCCCTTTCACCCTGAAACACAAGTGCAAACTGAGCTTCTGAAATTCCTTTGGGGAAAAGAAAACCATGCAGTGTCTACGCAAACCTACAGGTTGGTTTAGATAGCTTTTGTCCAAGGACATATATTTAAAATAGATCTGCCTGCCATGTCAAGCCTTTGTTTTTTTAAGCAAAAATATAATTCATTGCAGTTGGAAAATTAGAAAAGATACTGAGCTTTATGGATTGCAACACCCAAACTAATTTTTATTTGGAAGCACAGACTGATATTTAGTTTAATTGCTTGTTTCACTTGCCTAAGATAAAAAGCTTAAAAATAATACTTTCTCTAGAAACAGAAACTTCCTAAAAATAACAGCAACATAATTGTATCAATAAAGGTTTGAATATAGATGTAAACTAGAGAGTCATTTGTATATTTTCTGTGGATTTTGTATTTACTGACGAATATCTGCTTTACAAACAACAAACCTAAAACTGAATTGGTGATCTGCCAAGTGAAGAACAGAGTCATTTAAGGAGGATCAAAGTATTGAAAATTCTAAATGATTTTTTTTGACAGAGTATATTAAGAACATCCTTTCCATTTTAAATCATTTAAGGCCTGTCAGAGATTTACATTTGCCAATGTGAATGTACTGGAACAAGCTGATAAAATAAAGAAATAAAAGTAATCAGAACTGGATAATATACATGAAGGAATTCCAAAGTAATTTAAGATTGAGTGGTTGAACTGCTAAGCATAAATATACAGTCTTTGATTTAAAGTGGCCACTATGGCAGAGGACTAGATGGTAGCAGATGTGCTTTTCTTTTTTGAACTGAAGAAAGAACCATCCGGGGGAATGAACCATCCGGAGTTCAATACTTTTTCAGTACCATGAAGATTAGACAAAATAATAAGTAAATACCAGATTTCCAAATACTAAGATGACCTGTCACCTAAGACATAAAAATTAGTTATGGAAATACTCCATTAAATAAATCTGTTCCACAGCTTCATGCTGAATACCCATGGATATCATCCCTCTTAAAAGCTAAAAATGTAGGAAATATTTAAGAATTTATTGTTAAATTAAATCAAAATTATGTGAAGACAGAAAGATGTACAGAAAAGAACTGACTGGAGAAGATATACCAGACATTCAATACTAAATATCAGTAACAAGAGAATTTTAAAAAAATCTTTAAAATATTACATTTGTAAGATTTTCTTTTCCTAAACTTTAATGCTTACTAATTTTTGTAAAAGTATTTTTTTTTCTTTTTCCTAAAAATAGTTAAAGTCTAAGCTCTGTGAAACTCATTTTCACAAGGAACTGTCAAAGTTAATAATCTACAGGCATTCATAATTTACATACACAGTAGATAGTATAGAAAAGGAAAGGTTTCAGAATGAGCTCACAGAATGAATGGCAAATGCATATACAAAAACAAATATGCATAATGGAAAATTTTGAGAAAGAGACACCTGTGGACAGGTTATTTTTTTAAAATCATTTTGCAGAAGTAATAGGTGATTGTGGCTACTGCAAAAGCAGAACACTAGACTAGATGTACTGTTTATCTTATGAATATCTTGTGTTCCTATCATGGGCTTCTGAGCTTGGGCCATACCTTCTGGGAATTACTCTGCAGCACTAGAAGGTTCACACTCATCCTGCAGGTAGCTTCACAGCACAACAAAGCAGATGACTTCTGGACCATGTGAAGCAGGACAATAATGGAAGGCTTGATAGCATGCTTGAGCAGGCCACTGTGGGGGCAGCCAGAGGAGAAAACAGGGAGAATCTGCTTTTGTTTGTTAGCCATCCTTTGTAGCCAGTGTTACAAATGTGGATTGCAACACAATTTTTCCAATTAAAAGCTTCTGCAATTAGAGAGTGAGCTACTTATAAGACGTTGTACTGAGTGGTCACCCAGTACTGACATTGCTTCCAAGTCTCCTTTATCCAGGTAAGCAAGAGGCTAGACTAAACATAACACCTACTAAGGTGCAAATTTTAAAAAGACCTAATTTTTCATTTCTTACCATGATATTTAAAGCCAATCTTATTTTGTGTTCCTTCCTTATTCATATATAGAAGAAGGAGTTGGAACAAACTAGCATTTTTATTTGCTTTAACAGCCGGGTGGCCTGATTTCTTATGCTGTTCCTTTCACTTCTAATATTGATGGATGCCCTAGGCAAAGAATTATTTTACATCACTTTTGCTGCTTACAAAAATGTTCAGGATTTTTGATGTTTGTTTCCTTTAGCCCTCCCCTGCTTCTTCCCCTCTCCCTCCCCCACGCCCCCCCCTTTTTTTTTTCTAGATATCTTTTAATTTTAGGAGAGTGAGGATGAAGATGTTTATTCTTCTTTTCACCATAGCATTTTTTCAAAAGTGTGCCATCATTCTTTCACTTTTTAATTTTTGAAATGGAAATGCATAAGCTGCTATGGGTTTTGGGAAAGAGCTTATGCAAACCTCAGTACCAAAATTTAGGTTAGTCTTTCTTAGTACTATTTATTATGTACTGCTACCTCAGTATGGTTTGGGTTTGTTGATTAAAAAAGATTATTAAAGAAGATACCAAAGCGAAATTTTCAGTAACTTCACTGAAGTGCTGAAGTTACTTAGGGAAACTGTTTTTCAGTATAAATGTATGAGACCTTTTAGAGTATCTTTTATCATACTGGCCTCATTCACACAACTGTACCTGTGCAGGCTAAATTTTGAATTGTGAAGCTTTATGTGAGCACCAAGTTCTTGTCCTATGAAGCCTACAAGCGTGTATAGATTTGTCAGTTTACCGAAAGATGGGGTTTCATATTATTAATCAACTTTTTGAAGGCAAGAGAAAGGAAGCAATATTCACAAGTGCTAATATAAGCATACTAATGCATGTAAGCATATTGCTGCTAGGCTTTCTTGACTCAGTCTTTAGTCAATAATGAGAGACAGGTTATTCTAGAAGAGGATTTCAAATTTAAGCTCCTGAATTTTTTGTTGTAAGAGAAAAGATCTCTCCTAATTTATGCTAGAGGGAGATTGGAGAGATTGTCCTTTCTAGTCTGAGGTTAGTCTGGAAATAGCCAGTTCAGCATAGATCACTTTAAAACTGGTTATATCAATTTGTATATTTGCTAAGCAAGTCATACTATAAGATAGACCACAGAATAATCCAGCTTTAAAGCAGTGTAAGAGTGCTCATAGTTAAAGAAAACCAACTAGTACTTGGTGTAGACTCATGGTGTTATCTATAGACTAAACTGATTAAAAAGATTAAATACTCACTGAAGCCACCGTATTAGGAGAAGGTGAGTTCCTAAGCATTTCAGTTTTTTTCCAAGAAAAGATAACTAAATAAATTTTGAAAGATCTATATCCTCTTTATTTCATTCATTCATTTTCTGTAGCTGTCACTTACTCCCACTAGTCTTCTTAATCAATCGTTATAAACAAATGATGCACAATTGAATTGGGGGATACAGGGAATATTAAGGAAAGGAATTTGCAGACAGCACAGAATGCTTCTGATCAATCATCTCCTAATTTTCAAAGTCTGCCAAGAGATGCCAACCCTTAATGTTTATTTGCGCCATGGTGATAAGAAGTGTTCTTAATAGTAGTTCCCTTGTGTTTTGTTTTCTCTCTCCAGGGCCTCGTTGTAAATAAGAGGCTCCATTTTCATGTGTTTTTATGATGAAGCATTGTAGCTAAATGAATGCCATGGGACACCTCTTAAACAAGTAGGCTACAGAGGAGCAAACCTGTTAAAAGAATATATTTCCTCTTCATATAGAAAAACAAGTCCTATGAAATGAATGCTTGTAGTGAAACTTCATGTGCATTTAAAGGGTAGTTTAAAGAAGTGTTGCTTGTTAAGGGAAATGACCTAACAAGATTTTTGTATGGCAAGCAGCATTACACCATAGTATACACTGGGACCTTTAATAATGCACACTAATTACAGAATCATATAGTTTGAAAGAATTAGTTTTCTGTCCATTTTTGATGGCCTTCAAATAAGCGTCAATGCTATGATTGCTAAGGATCTATACTAGAAGTGTGTACAAGCAGTAGTGTGTACACAGGTGTTTTATGTATGTATATAGAGTTATATAAAATAGAAGCTGCAGGGTTGGAGTTCTCACTTTAAAATAGTTTTACTACGGACACATCATGCATTTTGTCAACAGAAGTATTTATGCCTTGAAATAATTAGGGCCAGAGGCAGCCTAAGAAACTTCGGATTTCCATTGACAATATGAATTTTAGGGAGGGGAGAAGCCCTCTGGAGCTCCTGAGATCTTCAAAGCTGCAGGAGGCACTGAGAGGCCAGGGGCAGTCAGACACCCTATGGAGCCAAGCAGTGGGGGCTGGACCGGGGAATGCCTGCAGCAACATCTGCAGCCCAGTGAGGCAACTAAGCGTCTTAGTCCAGTGAAAAGAGGAATCCTTGAGTCCTTATAAAATACCCATGAATCTTTCATTGATTCAATGAGCTTTGGATAAGGACTCAACTCCCAGCAATCAGTACAACAGGAAAGAAAAAGCACATGTATATAAGTTTTTACAGTATATTGGGCAAGATAGAGCCATATATTTAAACACACATATATGCAGTTTTCTTTTCAAAAGTTGTTATATCTGAATTAGAATCTTCCAATCTTATTTACAATTGCACTACCTTTTTAAAATTGCTAATATTGTTGTTCTGTTTTTACATTCAGTTCACATCAGTCACTAACTTTTTTTTTTTTTTTCCTGGCCAATGAACAAACATCCCTGCAATAAGAGTAGCTTGGTAATTATCCTCTTCCCTACAGCTCCCAACTGGTTGTCACATTTTGGAAGTTATATTAAAACAAACAAACAAACAAACAAAACATTATATTAAGTATCACTGAAAGACAGAGAAACAGAAAACAGCAGAAAAGAAATGCTGAGGATATGTGTGCTATATTTTATACCATTTGCTGTATTTATTGAAAAATCAATGGCAGATCTCCTACGCTGTGACTATTGTGTGACAAACTCTTATTATAGGCTAACATTGCATTACACCAGTTCATTTGTGTAAAACTTTTTTCTGGAAAGGCAAATATTGATAAGATTTCAGACTGAAAAGCAAAAATAGCAGTCTCTTCAAAAGGGAAGGAACATCTCTGACAGAACAGTTCATTGAGGCTGGAAAAAATGTGTTAGGCAAGATTTGCAGTATAAAATAAACCAGTTTGTGGTTGTTTTGCAAGGTGACAACAAATCTTTTATTCACAACCTTCATAGATTCTTAGAGCATATTTGCGCATACATTCATACGCTACAAACATACCATCTACACACTCAATATTTTAGTTTAATTATGTCTTTAGTGGAAAAGTTGTTAGAATTGCAACTATAATGTTGTGGAAAGATTTTAAAATGCTTTATGGTTTCTTCTCAGCTGAGACAGCTGTATGTTTTTGAACTTTTCCATCAGAGAAAGAGTGTCAAACTGTGCTGGAGATAACTCATATATGTGTTTGGTCTGAACTGTGAAAACCCAGTTTTCTCTCTTAGCAAGAAACTGTTGATGTTAAATCAACATTTAGAAAAATAAGTAAGGACCAAAATGTGGACACAGAAGTAACTCACTATATGTCCACGACTCTTGTTGCAGGCACGTTAGCAAGTTACACTCAAGATATTGAACTCCTTTCAATGTTGAGCATTTAGCTGCATTTCTGACTAAAACGGAGCTTTCAGACTGGTATCCTCCTGACAGTTTCAAAGTGGTTTTGACCGTGTTCAACTCCTTTCCCTGTAGGGGGTTAATCTCATAAAGATTTCAGCCACACAAGTACTAGTGTCAGGGGTATAATGATCACTTTGAAGTTTGTTTGCTTTCCAGTGCATTTAAACACTTTAAGTGTTCCAGAAATAGGATTAGATGCCCCAGTGAATTCATTTCATTTACCCCCAGCAGTGGTTTTCCAATACTATATGGTGTTTACATGGTATCAATTTAGTGGCATGCTGATTTCCAAGATTCATCCCCTCCCCTATCAATTTTCTACCTCTTGATCCTACTTGAAAATGCCTGTGATAGGGGGCAACTGATACAATAAGAGGAATATTAGGATTCTGGTATCTTTGTGTTTCAATTTTTTTATTCTGGGATTTTATTCTGTGGAATTATTTGTAAAATGACATTTAGTGACCAAAAATCAGCTGTCATATTGCCTTTTTGCATTCTGAGAATGGTTGCATGTTTAATTGTGAGAACTTTATTCTTTCCTTAAGCAGACATGCTTCACTTGAATAATGATATTCACTTTTTCTTTTTTTTTCTAAGTTTCAGATTTTGCACATTACAAAGCTATATAGGTATTTTAGGTGAGAAGCTGTGAACATTGGCCACGCTGAATACTATTGTTTTTATCTTCTGTAACAGCAGAAGTGTGATGTACAGGAAAAGGGAAATATGTTCACTTGTCTTTTCTTTGTGCCTGATATTTCTTCATTTTAGATTTTTTTACACAAACAAAAAAGGCTCAAAATGCACTTCAAGAAAGTGATCTCTGGAATAGAGCCTTTCTAAACTTTGTATAAAACAATATTCTTTCACACAGTTATCAGCCCTAGAAAAAGGAGGTACTGAATATAGTTTTTTGTTAGTGGAAAAGGCATTCTGAGATCTCCATAGCAATCAGAGTATTAAGTGGCCAACTGTGCATCTAAATGCTCTCTTCCTATTCACGTCTCTCATCTTAATTAGCATGAATGGGAATTCTATGTATTAAAGACAGAGAAAATCATGGGAAATAGCATTTTCTATTACACCACAGTCACTATTTTGTGACATTATATGATTTCTGTACAATGAGGAGTGATTTTTGCTCTAATTCTCAGAAGTTGTAGATGATAAAATTCAGCCCCCAAATAGGCACATAGCACGGAGGTCAATGGATACATTTTATATAAATCTTTATTTACTTCCATGTGAATTGGAATTACAATAACTTCATCTTATGCAAGAAGCAGTAGACAGATCCATTAGCAGGTGATTTCCTGAAATCTGCATGAGTAGCAAGATACCTTTGAAAGAGCAGAGCTTCTGCAAAGCTCTTTGGACTACCTATCTTAATCAATATATTGTTTCCATTATACACTTAATTCTGTTGCTTCATAGTTGCAATTATGGGAAGACAATTCAACTAGGGAGAGAAACACATATACCCCCTAAACCTGTTTGGTATCACAGAATCACAGAATTGTCTAGGTTGGAAGAGACCTCCAAGATCACCTAGTCCAACCTCTGACCTAACACTAACAAGTCCTCCACTAAACCATATCACTAAGTTCAACATCTAAACGTCTTTTAAAGACCTCCAGGGATGGTGACTCAACCACTTCCCTGGGCAGCCCATTCCAATGCCTAACAACCCTTCCAGTAAAGAAGTTATTCCTAATATCCAACCTAAACCTCCCCTGCACAACTTTAGCCCATTCCCCCTCGTCCTGTTACCAGGCATGTGGGAGAATAGTATCTAACATTAGATATCTAACATAGATACAATAGTATCTAACATTAGATTTCCAATCCTACTATTGGAAAAAAAAAAAAGTGTGTGTGTGTATATATATATATATATATAAATATATATATATGATTGCAGTCCTACCAAAGCTTTTTGATACTCTGAGCAAAGGAACATGAATTTAGTGAGGAAAATTTATCATGAGGCCAGCACTACCTCTATTCTCCATTCATCCTTAGCAGGTTTAGAATGTTTTCATTGTTTTTTACACTCTTTTTCCAGTAGTATTTGCTACTGCAGTATCTGTTCCATTTTTCCTTTTCTACTCATGCTAAGTTCTTAGTGATAACTAGCAGATGCATCCCCAAATTTCCTCAGCTACATTAACCACATTAAACTTCATTCACTTGAATTTTTTAGTGTGTGACCAGAAAATGAAGCTTAGATTAGATTTTTTATTTTCTTGGGTGGTGGTGGTGGTGGATTTAGTTGAAATGGGAATTTAGTGTACACCTGGGTGGTGTTCATAATTAAGAGAACGGGAAAAAAAAAGTCTATTATCAATCAGAAAGGGCTTTTTTTTTTTTTTTTTTTTTTCCTGCAGCATTTCATCTCTAATGACTATTTCCATAATAAAATAGCCCATGCTGCTGCAGAACCAGCTAAATGGTTTATATTTGGGGCAATAAAGGTTTTTTCACTTCTATTACCAATGGGAAATATTAGGGAGGTCTTTGACTGTACATGCTGTATGAGCAAACACCACTTAAGCCAGGCTCTGCTTCCTAAACAAGTATTTAATCTCCTCATTAAAGATATATGAAACTAGAAATCAATGAGCACTGGTGGTTAGAGCTTTTTAGCGGAACTAATGGCTACACCTTGTCTAACATTAGAAACTTCACTTGTGGTTTACAGCTGCTACACATGGAGAAACAGGAACCTAGAAGGAGACTTTCATTTGTGCTAATAATTATACTGAGAGTTCTGGATAATCAGGTCACATAAATATGTAACATAAAAAATCAAACATTTTCAATTCACATTTCAGTCTTTTAAAAGACACTGAGCTCTTACTGCAAAACAATGAAAGCAATAAAAATGCTATGCCTTGAATAAAAACTTCATTATTTTTTTAATAAATTCTCTTAGGACAGAAAAAATCACAAATTTGAAATGCTTGTGTTAGGAACAGTCTGAACTGGAGAGAGGTTGGCAAAATTTGCTTGTAGATTTGTAGTGCAGATAGGATCTATTTTGTTTTCTAGGGTAACAATGGAAAAAAGAATTAACCCCATTAACAGAAAAAAAGCATATCACTGTTAGATTTTGCTTCTGATACCATATCTGAATTTCATCTAAATGATTTGCAGAAGAAATACTGCAAAATGTGTGATATTTCACGTAAAGTGACTGAAATAACGTAAGATACTAATGTACAAGAGTGCACAGGAGCACTGTTTTTGTAGCTTTAAACCATGGAGTGTATTACCTATCTTGTGTTGAGGCATAAAGACATCTGGCATTGAAATTGCAAAGCCTTCTAGGATAGTGCAGAGGGTGCAGGACTGTTACTTTCTCACCCACCCAGCCCTTTAGGAGTGATCTCTGGATGGATGGTCTGGATGGTCTTCAGTACCATGTTAAACTACTACCTTGGAGCACAGGATAATTGAACTGAGTGAATAAAAACCAGAAAGAAAAAAAAAAAAAACCAAAAAAAAAACCAACAAACAAGCTAGTAGGAAAACACTATGGATGATCAATAGGCCAAATGTCTGACTTGGTCACTGGCCCTCTTCCTTTATTTGTACAGCTACAGTGTATCTGTAGATAATAATCAATTTACAGGAATATTTTCCAGTTTAATTAAATTTTAAAAATCCATGGGTGGAAAACATTAGCATTATATTCTAATTGCCACAAGTTGCAGGGCTGATCATATGTGTTTTAAAACATCTGTGCTGTAGTTTTTATATTAGTATATAAAAATGGCAGGTAATCTGAATAGTTATTTCATATTGATGGGTAGTTTCAGACACAGAAAAAATGACTCTACACAGAATTCAAGGCATATAATCAACCATCTGCACCCTGTCTTCATCCATTTTGGAAACATGACTACATTAAAGTGAATGGTAAAATGCTGATTTTAGTAAAGTTGGACAACCTGAGTAGTACAGCTGTTCTCCTTTTTAAAATGTCATATATTTTACTAAATACAGAGAAAGATCACACATTTCTTACTGTGAATGGTCTCTTCAGTTACAAAACTGTAGGAACAGAGCTGTAAGACAGAAAAAAACCTCCAGATTTTAAATAAGGAGGCAGAGCTACAAAGCAGTTTCTCAGCAGATAGAATTGCTTTATAGAGTGAGTTACAGAAGGATGAAAACAGATTGTAGTCAACAAAGATGATTTTTATTATTTTATATTAAAAGGATAAAGAGAATTGTGTTTGTTAGACTTGTAGAAATACATTTGTATTTCTGAGCATACTTTTAACATCTGTACAAAATTTGGAGGATTGCCATCAAAAGAAATCTGCCTTTTTATACAGGAAGCCAGTTTTGCCCAAACAAGAATATTATTTTAATTAGAATGTTGCCTAATCTAAGCTAAGCTGGGATATTTCACAGAGAATTGTGTCATATTGTTCCCTGCCTGTACACTGCATGTTTGTAATTTCACAAGTACCCATTTTACTTAGACACAAAAAGTAAATAATTAGCACTAAATTTCCAACCTAAGAGGCTAGAGATTTGTAAAAATGTCCATGTCTTTGCAGAACTACAGGCATCAAATGCCTTGATGCATTACTGATTTCAGTTAAGTTGGAACAGAGTTATATAGTGGGCATGGTAATTGCAGGCATCAGATTATAACATTGATTGTTACTAAAAACTGTCTCTCTATTTGTATATATCTTCAAGTAAATAAATCAAAATAAACTCTGACATGTTTCCAAAATTATTTCTTTCATTTTTTTTTTTTAAATTTTTATCAATGTATTTATTTATTTATTTATTTTTCCCAATAACTGTTTTGATGAAGGTGAAAACACTTACGGAAAAGTTCTCAGGTACTACTAAAATTAGAAGTATGGACATGGAACATTATAAAGAACTGTGACATCTCTACCCCAAAAATAATATCTGAAGTTATCACTCTAAGTAAGCCTAAGTTTCTGCAAGTTTTTAAGTAAATCACATCACAAGGGTACCTATATTGATAAACATTTTCCATTGGTGATGAAAGCAAAGAAATTGAATTGATTTATGCAATTATTGGCTTCTGGGCTCTGTATATTCATATTCTGTGTAAATTCAGCTTGAATGCTAATGGAAAAAGCTTTGTTCTGTTGTGAAATAGGGGGAAAGGATGGAATGAAACAGTGAAATAATCATTTGCCATTTGGGATTTGAATTGGTAAATTTACTACCATTCTACCATGGTACAATTCCATATTTATTGAAGATGACACAATGATTTTATCTTATTTTTTTATGTGGGTTGCATAGAATTCAATTTATTACTCTTTTCCAAATTGGCTGATTTAAGTATCTACTATGTAGTGCTATATAGCCAGTTGAAGTTCTCTCAGAAGTGATATCTCCAGATTAGGGCTGACAGCAGTAAAGTTCACTGAAAATTTTGCCCTAAGAATTGGAAAACACCACAAGGTGTTTAAGAATTTCACAGAGCAGGATAATATATAGATTTTTTCAAAATCCTTACCTCTGTAGCATGAATTTGATTTTCTATTCTTGACAATAATTTCAATTGCTAATGCTTCAATCTGTTGTGATAATAATGAATATGGAAACCAAAGCTTTCCAAAGTGAAATCTTTTTTCTTTTAGTCATTTGTACACTAGAATAAGTATTTATACATTGAGTGATTCAGTATGATTAAATCCTGTCAAAGCTGGGACTAATGCTTAAAACCCAGCTCATCTGTATATAGTCTGTAGATACAGATATGTTCCAGGAGTGGTTATGTTTCCAGGCACAAAAAGAACTTAAATTTGAGATATATTTCTTAGCCTGAAAATTGCCTTGATGCCTGGATATAAAGAGAAGTGCAAGCTAAGAAAGATAAAAGCTTTGGGGAGATCCATGTTTAAGAAAATTAACATCCTTACTCTGCTTAAAATTTAGGAGTTTAAAGTAGTCCTCAAATTTATGACCAATCTGATGTGCACGTATTTCTGACTTTCCCCAAAGTTTTTGCTCACTCACCTAGTAATCAAATGATTCTTTACTCTTTCCTCTGAGGGTACTGAGCTTGTATTTCCAAAAGATTTCCATAGGAAACAACTTTTAAGAAGTGTCATGCCAGTGTGAAAGTTTCCTTCATTGTCCTTAGAAGAGTAGAGCTTTTTTTCTTTTTTTTCAGGAATATCTCAATCCTGGATTCACACACGACTCAGAGAAAGCTGACAATCTTCCTCTTTAGGAAGGACTTGGTTCCAAGTCTTAAGTAACATAACCATTCTACATTCAAGAATAATTGACTAAAACCTAATTCATGATGGAAAAGAGGCCATAACCACAGTTTTGCTCTTCTCCAGGCAGTTCTCTAGCAATTGTATTAAGTCTGTCTTTTACATGGTCTGGTTCAAAAAATTTCTAATTGTATGGTGATTTTGCTGTGGGATACTGGTTAAAGAGTATTTATCAACACATCTGGATTTCTGTGGTCAGGAGGTGGAACTTAGCAGTTCATTTTCTTCAAGGTAAATTTATCCTAGAAAAGTCATCTTCCCATAACTAATAGACTTTTTTTTTTTTTTTTTTTTTTTTTTGGCTAAGGGGGACATCACTAATTTACTAGGTGGATTGATATGTTAAGATACCTAAGTTATTTATTTAATGGGAGGGCAGTGAAAGACAGAGAGAGATATCTATCTCAGGTAAATTGGCAGATCTTCAGAACTCTCTCTCTCTTCTATTGAGTACAGAGGTAATTATTTTAGGTGGACCGACTATCCTCACTGGGCTCATTGCCTGTAATTTCAGTAAGCACCTAATTTAAGTTTAGTACATTCTACCCATGATAAGCAAACTGCCTTTTTAAGTTTCCATTGATTTTAACTGAGAGTCAAGGTGAGCTATTTACAATACTTGTTCATGTAATGGTACACAGCATAGGATATATTATCTTGATTGCAAATTCTTCAATTTTCCTTTTTTATATATTGTGAATTTTTCCTGCTGAGAAAAGTAATTTCTCAGCATCTATTGTATACCGAGAAATATTTCTTGCATAATTCTATGCTTGCATTATATTTTTATTCCTATTGCAAATCTGGAAGATGGCATACTAAAACTTCAATAACAACCACCAGTTCATTGTTCTAGCTAACTTTTTTAAACACCATAAAAAAAAAAAAAATTGCTTTCTGAAGGATACTTTCCAGCTCTTCTTCTCTCTTTTGCTTGTATTTATAATCTTCAGCCCATTCGCCATTCCAGGATGCAGTCTGAAAAACTGTGTTATATAATAAATATTTGTGGTCCAAATTCTAATTTCAGACTAATTTCAGAGAAAAGTTTTCAATATATCTTACAGAGTTCCATGTGCTGGAGAGTTCATGACAGGACCCAAATGCAATGAGAATATGTTTCTTGCATACTGTAGAACAAACTGCTTTATTAATTATATAGGAACAATATATTTAAACTGCTATATTTTTTAAGAGCATAGTGTTATAGCTGTTTATGTTCAGAAGTTTAATAGCCACCTGAAATGTACGCTGAACTCAAAACTAATTTTTTTTTTTCATATTATCATGTTGCTCTTGTTGTTACTGTTTGCTTCAATAGTGTGTAAAATCTAAAAATGTAATTAGTTATATTGCTTGGGCCTGAGATTCTGAATGAAATATTTTCAAATCTAAAAATCCAACATAACAAGAAAGCTTAATATTGTCAACATTAAGATAGTAGGCCAGTATTAATTTTCAACATTTTCCTAAGAAATTTATCTTTTATAATGAAATATACTTCTTCGCTTTTCTCACTATATAAAGAAATATTAAAAAAAATTCACTGTAGTACAGACACACTGTCATCTGAAATAGTGTATATATAGTCCACGTGCAAAACAGTTGCAAGAAAGGAAAAGGTTTTTTCACATGATATGGATTTCTCCCTGTGAAGTGTTATGCATTCATTCTCATTAGCATTACGTAGCTCATATAATTTCATCGATTCTCATTTCCTCTTATTTCTTTATTTATTATGGATACAACAGAACAAAATATATTTACAGTAAACAAATACTTTATTTATGAGGGTTCTTATGACTGTCTATCGTTAAAAGTGAAGCAAACAATACATTTAATAATCCTTATTCTAGTACTAGCTATGAAAGAGTACTGTGTGAAATTGATTTTTTTAAGCTATCAGGAGCTATTTTCCTTTCATAGGTGTAAAAGATATAGTTCAAAATTTTCTGTCATGTTAGCATACTACATTTCAAGCGGTCAGTTACTTTTGTAGTATACTGCAGTGCTCCCTGAATCTGTTAAGTCAAAATAAAAAATAAAATTCCTTCCATATACATTTTCCCAACACTTTTCCCCCTCTTTTTTCAGGTTTTTAAATTATATTTTTTAATTAATGAATAATAGATATTGATATCAAGTTATCAAGTTATCAGTAAAATATATCAAATAACACCGTTATTGTAGATAAAAAACTGTACTCCATTGAAAGGCTTTTGCATTATTTTGCACCTGTACATTACACACCATGAAAACTAAAAAAAAATGGTATTAATTTAAATATGGGAAGTGTACTGACAGCAACCTGTAACAATTTAAACAGAGACTTTTTAACTTAGTTTAAATGTCAGTATTTCAGAGGAGTTACTCATTGTGTAACATGATAAACGCTTGTGACATATTTAAAGCCTTTATAGTTTTAATTTATTGTTCCAATCCTGAAAACACTTACACATTTGAGCAGCTTTAAGTATTCTGATATATTTCAGTAAAAATTCTAGTGTTGAAGCTTACTGATTTGTCTTCTTAGGCTTATATCTTGTTATGTCAAAAATTCACATAATAAACTCCATTAATATTTTATATTGAAAGAAACTGTAAGACATCCAATGGATTGTTTGTAAAGTATCACAGATTGCTAATACATCACTAAATTGTCTTTCAAAGTCAATGAAAAGCATACATTTTAGAGACGATGGTTTCAAAACAAAAAGGAGAATGAAGAATGATTCTCAGACATAGTGTTTATCAATGAGCAGTCCCTCAAACCAATTCACTGAAACAGATAGAACAGAACCCTCTAATTCTGCAGATTACATGAGTGGGAAAGTTTAAAAAATACATTTAAACAGGTCCTGTCAAATATTGCACTACTTAAAATGTTAATAATGCCTTTCTTATATAAAATATATATATATCAAAATTTCACTTATAATACATTTAAATATTTTCAAATATTAAAGTAGTTTGCATTTATGATTACGTTTATGTCTGTCATAAACCATCTGGGATAAGAACACATAATGTCAAATCAGATAAATTGTCCAAATCTATCATATTGCAATACACAAATAAAATTCTAGTTTAGAAACTAAATAATATTTTTAAAATGCAATAGTAGTCAAATAAATACATACAATTATGCAAAAGTAATCATATGTTTATAAAGAAAACGCCTTTATTGTGAAGAAAAAGGTATTTATATGGAGAATTCAGTCAATTTTATATGAAGAAAACATCATTTGCATATAACCATTATGGATTTAATAGTACATGGCAAACATACATGCATCTTAAAGTTTTAATAAAGTTAATCTAGAACTAGGTTAAGTCTCATTGCAGTGAAAGATTTGAGTAGAATATTGTTCAGTATAACTTTCACATCACAGGTTTTAAATTTATAGAGGACATGACTGTAGGATAATGAAGAAAAACAGGTTAGGGTGATAAGGAAAAGAGAAAAATCACTTAGATGGCACTGAACACTAAACATGGCATTCTATATAGCTGTTGACAGTCAGTGGTTCATGCCTTTACCAATTAGGCAATTAGGGAGGAACGTCTTTCTAGTTTCAATGGTAAAGGGTTATCAAAAGGTAACTGAAGCCTTGAAATATATTTACTTTTTTTTTTTTTTTAAACTGAACAAAAAGAGTTTTGAATATGTCATTCTCCAATAAGGACCTTACCAAGTTTTGTTAAGTGATCTCTGGCACAACATGTTTTCTTTGGAAACTATATAGACTATATATATAGTCTATATACATATATAGTCTATGCATACTATATAGTCTATATATAAAGAGAGACTATATGGAAATATAGACTTTCAAAAAAAAAATCTAGTTCCAAATATAACATTTACTTGTGCAATACCTTTGAGAAGTTGTAAAAGTGAAATAGGTTTTGATAAGTAATGAGCCAAGTTTAAATGACATGAAGTATAAGATACTGATTGCTGTGCAGTATTGATTACTACAATATTTTCTAATCACACTTAGTAAACAATAAGGGAAAGGCCAATTGCAATGTTTACTGTTTAATTTACGTAATCTGTGAAGTTTTCCACAGATGAAAAATAGACTTCATTAACCCAATGCCTGGAAACAGATAACTTCATATTGATCATCAAGAATATATATTCTCTTTACATGTAAAGGATGGGATGGATGGGATGTCTTTTTTTTTTTTTTTTTTTGTGAATACATAGCATATGCTGTGCATATTATTTGAACAGATAAAAAGAAATCTACAATCACTATAGAGTATAGCTGAAGATTACTATACTGCTGCTTCTTCTATTATGAGACCTGCTTTTGGTTGTGCACCATGGTCTGACGAAAGGAATGACATGTTCATTCAACCAACATTGTTTACCCTTTCCTTCCCATGTGGATTTCAGCACCAGTTCTTGCCATTCCACCAACCCAGCACCTTCACGTTTTGTTCACTAGTTCTGCTATGGCTCCATGTCAGCATTCCCAGATAAAAACAAATCAAAACAACAACAGCAACAGCAACAACAAACCAACACATTCTCAACTATTTATCTGACTTCTGTTTTTGTATAATATTAAATAACTGTCAGCCTGCACACAAACTGTAGAAAACTGTCAATGACTGTCAAGTGCTGCTTGTCTTAACTTGTCAAAAATGCCTGCTGTCCCTACTTTATACCTGGACCTTCACAGTGCAATTGTCACACACTTGGCCTTCACACATTAATTTCCCCTTTAATTTTTAGCATAACAATTTCATCTATAATTTCTGCAATTCTTTCCAAGCTATTCGGAGTTCTGGATGTTCGTTTCAGGTTTAGCTATGATTTAATACCCTTCACATTTCACAACACATTCTAATTTCCAGACCTAGTCCACAGAAATCTTTCTGCAAACAAATCAATTTTCTTTCCCTCATCCAAAGCCCCTGGATTTATATCTCTTCCTTCATCCTATTTTTTAAACAATGTTCCGTGATGAGTCAGTGTCTTTGATTTATTAGAAATAACAGAATGAAGACCATAAACTAAAAAGATAGTCATATAGAAGAATAAAGTCAAGGATTTTTGTGGTAATCTTGAAGTAATGGAACAGAGGACTTGCCCAACACATATTGGAAATTAAGAAAATAAAAATTGTTGGCTTCTGTATTTTAACTGAACATAAAATGTGTTTGTCTAAGATGAAGATACCGGTGCACACTAACCTGTTTGGTACATTTACTACACTCTAGGTACTTTGAATTACCTTGTGTGAACACTCTAGTGTAATGTATTATAGCTCTCAATTAGTGTAAGAGATAACATTACATCTTAATTTGACCTACTATTTTTATGAAATAAAAAGTTACATGAGTTTCATCAACCAAAAATCCTGAAACTTTGGAGATAGTGTTTAATCTCACCTCAGAATATACAGATAACCAAAGCCAACTTGAAACAGATATGGAGCATCTTTACCTGCATATTAAAGCATACCTCGATCAGCCTTGAATTGCAAGAGTACAGATGTTAGTAAAATAGTTATAACTGTTAATCTTATGTATTTCTGACAATATGCGTAGATGATGGTCTCAAAAGAGCAATGTGTAAGTGCTTTGCTGAATAGATTTTTTTCCCATTTATTCTACCTAGAGAACAATGCGAACTGAATATTTCTTTAAATCCCAAAGCCAGTTTATGTTAAGTTATGTTAAAGTTGCATTGTGATGAAATGTGATTTTATTTCTTGCCTCATAGGAATAATATACCACATGAGAGAAATGGAAGAAGGCAAATGATCTTAAACAACATTCCATAATGATGTTGGGAACTATTGACTAGCAAAGGTTTGATTACAGGCAAACTATGGAAGGCATAATTGGAAAAAGATTAAAAGATGTGTGAGTCAAGATAGACCAGTAAAAATTCAACATTACTTTTTCAAAGAGGTGTCATGTCTTGGACTCCTGTTAAGTATCTGAGGAAACAACAAGAACACAGATAAGGATAGTAGCATTGCAAAAGCTTTCTTTTGTTTTCAAAAAGCTTTTGGTAGAATCTCAATATAAATTTTCACAGAAAACAAGTTATCGTGGAATAGGAGGGAAGGTTGTCTTATGGATTTATAGAAGACTAAAGAGGAAGCAGAGACAGAATTCATTAGCAGTTTTTAAAAGGAAAAGAGGTTTCCCAAGCTCTGCTGTTTATCTTATTTGCTTATCACTCAGAAAAAAATAAAATAAAATAAAATAAAATAAAATGTAAAAAGTGATAAAGTTTGTCTATGATACCAAATTAAGTGAGACAGCCAATTCTTGAGAAGTCTATAAGAACAGAAGAATTTCAGAATTCTTTCAGGTGGAAAATAGTCCATATAAGTATGTAACTTAGTTACGAATAAGAGTGATGTAATCTCAAATACCTGTTGCACTTTTAGAAGATTTGGAATGTAAAAATACAGTACGGTTCTCTACGATTAGGTAAGTTTTGGTAAGAATTCACGCATTTGATTTGAAGTACAAAGAAGGCAACTGATAACTAAAACTAAACTAAAACTAAAAACTAAAACTAAAACTGCTGTCATTAACTGACCTTAATTTAAAATGGATCTGTTTAATTTGAAGGATCCAAATATAATAATCAGAGTTGCATTTTATTCTCTTAATGAAAAGCTAATCTAAATACACATTGATGATGTGTGATTTACCACTACTGTTCCTGTAGACAAGTCTGAAAATCCCAACCCATATTTACTATTCTTGTTAGCGAAGATTTTTTCCTTTTCCCCTAAATTAATCCTGTTATATATATTTTATAAACTCATACTTGTAGAACTAAATATGAACATTTTAAATAGAAAGTACAGCTTCCTATTATGCTTCCATAAAATAATCAGAAGCTATTCTTAGTAACAGGAGTTTAAACACTTTTTAACCTCGAGTGTCAAATTTCTGACATATCTCAGTGCACTAATTTATGTTTTGCCACATTCTTGCATGTCTTGACAGCTTAAGGACACACCTTCTAAAAAGATTAAATCTAATTTTAAATAGCTATTTTATTAATATAAGTTCTTTGGACTTGCAGCATGATTTAAATTAACTGGGTGTTTAACTATACTGTAAATGAATGAAAACACAAGCTCTCAATTATAAGCATATCAAATAAATGGGACTGTTTTCCTTTTTGATAACTGTTAGGGGCCAAAGACCTTTAGTAGCTGCAAATAACCTGATCTTGAAATTTACAAGTATTAAGTAAAACAAAGTGCTGCTTTATTCTTTGATTTCTTATCTGTGGGCTTCCTTGTGCCATACCTGAACGTGGCTCTGGGTCTAAACATGGTAATTTGATTCTCTGCTACATCCCATGAAGTTACCTTAGAATCTAGCTATTTAGGAGCTTATAGTTGTTTTTCTTATTGTGGCATATTCATTCCAGAGGAGATGTTATATTTATTCATACTTTTATTAATAAATTTATGATGGTTGTGTTTTATTTTTCCTTCAGAATTACAGCTCTACCACAGAAGACAAACAAAAGTTGTAAGAAAAAAATCTGGAATTGAGTACTATATACTTAGGTATATACTTAGATTAAATATATAACCGTCCAAACTTTTTCTCAACATCTGCCCAAGCCCTGAGGTTGCTCACAGGCCATACTCTCCCTGCCCAGAACTCCCGAGGCTCCCCCCACCCTGCCTACGACCAAAGACCCCATGTCACCCCCAGGGCTGTCAGCCCTGCCCCAGCAAGGCCCCAGCAGGGTCAATCTCTGGCCATAGGTCCCACTGAGCCAGGCCCACCCATGGGCCCACTTCCCGGCTTGGCCTTGGCCTGTCCCTGTCACCAGAGAGGTGCTAAGGTCTAGGGCCGCCCCAGTGCCCCCCGGTGCTACCCTGCTCCTGGCTGGGGTAGTAGGACAGGCCCTGCCTGCCAGGCCGTGTCCTGCTGCCCCCATGGGGTGCCCCCACCAGTACCAGCCCCCGTGGCACCGTAACAACATGGGAGCAGCATATTTCTTCCTTTAGTGAAGAGGTTCGGATTTTGGTAATAAAAATGACAGTTCAGAAGGGATGATAAGCCTGGCGACAGACTAGTGGTAGGTATATTTGTGCTGTGGGGAATTGGAATAAAGTCAGAAGAGCAGCAGATTTCCTTTTAAACCAGTTAATATGTGCACAAAGTAAATGAAATTAATATTGAACTGCATCATTCTTAAAGTGTCTCCATGATATTTTTACTTATTTCCTAGTTAGTAAACACCTGCAGCTGAATCACAGTATGCTGTCCCATAACTCCAGCATCTAAAACATGTGCTACCAATAAAACATCTGTAGATGCATTCAATAAGGGCCACCCCTTCATGCCAGTATAAGATGAATGGAGAAGTTTATGATGAAAGGTTTGTGGTCTGGCAGAGAAGGAGGAATTCTGGATTAGCCACTGAGTGCAAGATGTTTTCATAGCAACTTATTGTGATTAAAATTGCAGTTGATATATTTTCCATGGCTAATCTTCTACTTGGTGCAAGAGGTATTCAGTAATAAGCTAATTGAAGGAGTGACAGGTAGATTGCACAACTAGCTCTTTCTTTGATCCTGTACCTTTTCTGGTGAATTTGATTCAACACATTACTATACCAATGGGGAGATAACAGTGGCATGAGACTGGTAAAATGCATGATAATCAGGTTTGCTCAGACACCGCAGTTAGTGCAAATGATGATGAGTAAGTTGCTACCTATTGCATTGCTCTGGATGCAAAATATTCTACTTGCAAATTATGTACAGTGTGTTGTAAATTCATGAAAAATCTAATGTTCAAAATCAATGGACCCACACAGCTACAAGCCAAAGATATGCACATTTTATCACAGTTTACATTCAATGCTCAAATTAACATCCTGTTGCTTAAAAATATCCTTTGCCAAGTATGTAAGGAGGCATCTTTGGTATCAGTGTTGTTGTGCTGGAGTGTTAGATGAGTGCAATTCTTTCATATCTTTGGGGATGAGAAATCACAAGGATGACATCTAAAGATAGTGGGACACCAACACTGAGTTTTACTTCCTTTCATCACTGCTGGTTGTTGTCTTTTTGTTTCTCAATGCCCCCCCACCCCCCACCCCAGCCAGTGACAGTTTAGCCTCACAAAGTTGTGCAGGAAAACACTTCTGTGGATATTTTCGTCATGGAAAAACAAGATACTGTGTAAATACTCCATGCTAAGTGAAAACTAAAGCTTATGTCAGGCTTCACGAAGCACACAAGGCTCTGATTTTGTATCATTAAAGACTCATTATCTCTTTTAACTTCTGTTGAAAGCATTCATCCATAACCATAGCTATCACTGAAACAATAGAAGCTACTAGATCAGTAAATCAGTAATAATGCATTTTTGCCAGTTTAAAAAGCCTTTAAGGAATGGATTGGATTTCACAACATAGGGTCACAAAAAGCTCATATACCAGGAAAATATGGAAGGTTATTTCTTAATAACTTAAAAAAAAAGCAGGTGAGAGAGAGAGATGCAATGCTTCCTTAGTTCTACCTTTCAATTTGGGCTTTAAATTTGACTTTGGGTTAAACTTTATTTCCAGAGAACAGGAATGTAAACATTTTTAGTGCTAAATCCTGAAGAGAAAATTCTTGAATGGAACATAATTAAAAAAATCTCAATCTCAATATAGTGACTTTACCATTTTCTTCTGAATTAATATATAGTCTTCAGGCAGCAAAACTCTCCTTTGAATTCAGCAGTGGATTATACAAACAGTAATTTCTACATTTGCAAGTGTTGTTTACATTTTCATTATATCTCTGCTGTATTATCTGCTGTCTTGATACAGTTTTCAAGCTCATAGCCACTTTAATCTGCTCCTGCACTCAGCATATTTGAGTGAGCTTGTTGGCATAAGGGAATTTTGAAGGTTATATTGCAGTACATTAATCAACGGAAAATGAAATGCACTTGAGACATGATCAGCCAGTTTTAATTCATTGCAGAAAGTTATAGATACCAAAATGCATTTAATGTAATCTGATCTCTTTATTCAAACTTGAATTTATGAGCAATTCAGCAGAAGTAGAATGACAACTTTGTTTTAAAAATAGTGGCCTATATTGAATGCCATTTAAATGTATCTCTGACATATTTACATTTATCAAGTAGAGAAAAGTAGAATCTTTGAACATAAATTTCTGTTTTCACAGAAAAAGCAGGGGAATAAGATTCTTTCATTTCCTGCAATACAATATGTCATTATGATGCAGGTCAGGTTGATGATAAATGTTAAATAAATCCTCTGCATTTGGAGGCCTGTAAACAGGTTAGGATCCTGGAAGACTGTTACTGTTGTTTTTTTTTTTAAGAAAGAAATAAATAACATCAGTGTTCACTGTTCTATAAAAGGCTACTTTGTGTCTGCACAGCAAAACTGTATTTTAATCCTGTCTGGCTGAATATTCTTAGCTCAGCATATTAACAAACAAGGGTCTACAACTTGTTCTCTTCCTTAGAAAGGGAAAAACACAGGGGAGTGTAAAAGTTTTGATGAAATATCTGGGGAAAATGTGTTAATACAAGTCATTTTAGCAATTATTCTTCCTTTAACATTTAAAATTTTATTTCATATTTTGTTTTACTGTATTTCAAAATATACAATTTCACCTAAACTAGTGCTTTCAAACTGAAGTATTTTTGGTAAAGATTTTTATTCTGGTTTGGTATGAAAATCAATATCAAAAGATCAGAATTCCAAGAGAAAAGAAACTTTTGCAACCATCTCTTCACTTCAATGAGTAACTCAGAAGTTAAGTGAGTTTCTCAAGGTCACAAAGGAAGTTATGTTTATACCCAGGAAAAAAACCTGAATGGTCTGATACTCATGTCAGTGTTTTATTGACTAGATTTTTTCTTTTCATCTTTCTAACTATGCAATCTAAAATGTCCTGAAAGAGTGAGACATCTGATACCTGTGAGTGAGATTAATTAAAAGCTCAAGTGCTTAACAATCTTTAGTATGCTAGACTATTATAGATGTGAGTTGGTTTATAAACAGAAGTCTTAACTTTCCTATTTAAAGTTCATTTAAGTATCCTCTCTAAAGAGAGTTTGCTAGCTTTTTTGTATTTATATGTTGATTCTTCTATGCATAATTATGTGGTTATATAAACTGAAACTATTGTGTATTTAAACATTAGATGTTGATTTGATTTATATATCTGTATTTTGGCCTTTCCAGAGGGTGAGGGAAAAGTAACACAGTAGGGTTCTGCTGTGTCTCTGAGTGGCTCGGACTACAAAGAGCAAAGGTATAGCTGAAATGAAAGTTTCTCTGTTGATTTGGAGAAACCAAAACAGGGCTCTCAAGAAGCAAATTACTCTAATGATAACTCTAGCATGATTAAGTAAGCTCAGGGTTATGCAGACACATTTTCTTTAAAAACTAAAATATGCTCAGAAACCCTTCTGTGTGAGGAACATAAATCAATGAATAGTATGATTCATTACTGCTTTAAGAAAGCAGGAGGAGCTTATCAAGCAAGAAATTAGAAAACAAATGAAGAAACCTTAGAGAAGGAGAAGTAATTTTTTTTTTTTTTGGTTTTTGGTTTTGTTTTCCAAATCTAGCAGGTGTATTGTTACTATTTTCTAATTGTTTTGTAAATTGAATTCTCTTTTCCACCTACTATATAGTTGCCAGAGTTCTCAGGCAACTTTGGTTAGATAACTGAAAGCCTACTGTTTAATATCACTTGAGACAAAGACATCACTTATAGATCTTCTCTAAAGATATTAATGGATTATCACCATTCCACCCACAACCCTCCAAGTATGTGTATTTGCTACCACCCAGCTGAATGCTATATGCTGCAGATGTCCTTCTCAGCTCCTTTCTCTTTGGTCAGTGTTGTTTTATGTTGTATATATATTTTTAATTATTATTTTTTATTTATTTTTTTTAAGTATTGAGGCAGCATTTTCATTGTATGTGTGTTCAATTAGGCATATGCACCTGGATCTCACACAGCTTCAATCAAGAGTATCAATGAAATTCACTGTTCTGCCCAGGAGTATATAAAGAATATAATTAATATAGCCTGTTCTCCGATTTGCATCTCATGAGAACTGTGGTTGAAATTTTCCCAGACTCTGAGGAATGCAGGACATCTTTTTTTGTGTGTTTGCCTGGTCTCTGAACTCAAACAGAAGATGTTCATCCACTTAAAGCAATTGGTGAAGATAGTTTAGGGTAATCTGCTTGATTTTATATTAAAATGCATTAGTGCTCTTACATGATGAGTAATAACTAGTTTAAAAGATATTCTTTAACCTGTATATCAGCTGTAATTAGAAACATGATTCTCATTGAGCTAAATATAGCAAAGCTTTTCTCTTGAAATATGATACAATATAATTTCCTTTTATTCTGCTTTACCTTCACTGTATTTTATATTGTTTGTAGAAGTAAAAAGGACGCTCAATACAGCTTAAAATATATGGTGACAAAGTTGCCTCTTCAGTATATTTGAATATTTTTGATCCGCCAGGCAAGTCAATGATGAACGTCATGTGGCCATTCTGTAGGTGCTCTAAAACTATGCCCAACTTTAGCCCTTACTATTAGCTATTAGTTAAAATGTCTTAGATTTGAATTTCTGGTTAGTTTTCTCTTTCCTGTTCTAAGAAGAAAAACAAGAGAAGGTAAAAATCTGTTTGATTGGTTAGGTAGGCCTCTGGTCTGCTGAAGGATAAGATAATGGAGGTGCAGTGGGAAATACCCCTTTTGCTCTGCCTGGATGCTTTTGTTTGAGGAAGTGCAGCAGACGTGGTATCTGTGTCCCTTAGCCATGTCAGGCTTAGCCCTTGTATAATGTAGACAGAGCCAACAGTGACAGCAATTTCATTATTTCCTGATTCCCCAAAGTACTGTACTATGGCCAGATTTTATGAGATGGAACAATGCATTCAAATATTACTGCAAGCCACTGGGAGATGATGAAGTGTGAGGGCTGGTTGGCTGGCTTGTTTATTATTTCACACTTCCCCAGTTTGGGCTAGGGAGTTTATTGCATTCAGAAACTCTGTGAGGTCCCCATCCCCAAAATATTTTGGTCTAACTCTTCACAGGAAAATGCAGAAGCAACAGGATGGTGATGATCTGAAAGTAAGATTATTGACTTGGTGATAGCCTGAAAGAATTATTTTTTTATTTTGCTATAAGATGGCTATTTGAGTTTATTCCATTTGCTATTTTTCCCCAGTAAGAGGAAACGACACAGTTGTTTTTGTTTTAGACTTTGATGATGTATTTGAAAGAGAAGTTATAATTTAGGTTTACCTTGCATAAGTTTTATATCATTTAAGTATATATCTAGGTATCTGAAAATTCAAAAATAGGTTTCAAAATCCTGCCTGGTAATACAAGCCTGCAAAATTGTGTTCACATTATAAAAACAAATCAAACTGAATTTTAAGTTAAAAGGATGGAAACATTGTGTAGGTCCGGACTGCTCAGGACATGCTCAACCTAGACCTTACTGCTAATTGTTAGCATAATCTTAGAGCAGTGTAGAATGTCCCTATCAGTGCAATAATAATGTTTTTGTTAGTTTTTTTTTGTTACACTGGAGTGATGCATTGTGTTAGTAAAGACAGAGACATCACATTTAGTCACAGAATCATAGAATCACAGAATGGTTTGGGTTGGAAGGACCCTTAAGGACCACCCAGTTCCACCCCCCTGCTATGTGCAGGACACCTCCCACCAGACCAGGCTGCCCAAAGCCCCATGCAGCCTGGCCTTGAACACTTCCAGTGATGGGGCACCCAAAGCTTCTCCGGGCAGCCTGTTCCAGTGCCTCACAAACTTCTGAGTGAAGAATTTCTTCCTTATTTCTAATCTAAATCTGCCCTCTTTTAATTTAAAGCCATTACTCCTTTTGCTATCACTACACCCCCTCACAAGGAGTCCCTCCCCAGCCTTCCTGTAGGCACTGGAAGGCCGTTATAAGGCCACCCTGGAGCCTTCTCTTCTTCAGACTGAACAGCCCCAGCTGTCTCAGCCTATCTTCATAGGTGCTCCAGCCCTCTGATCATCCTTGTGGCCCTCCTCTGGACTCTCTCCAGCAGGTCCTTGTTCTTCTTAAGTTGGGGGCCCCAAAGCTCAATGCGGTATTCCGGGGGGGGGGGGGGGGGAGGGTCTAGAAAAAAATCTTTAATTATATTTTTCTAGTTTGAGCTTGCTACTTGAATTTGGATCTTCTGAAAAGTATATTTATTTTTCATATCAAGGTAAGGCTACAAAATCAGATGCCTCTCCTGAATAACTGCATATCATACTGTCCCAACTACCTATGAACACAGAAATAGCTTTTATTTACTCTAAAGCACTCTTGAAAATATTTTTCTGTTTTGGAAAAAGGCTAACAACTGTTCTAAAAATAAAGGATTGTGTTGACTTTTAAACACTTTGTGACGTGTACCCTAGTATTTTTATTACCATTAGCTGGGATTTATTACTGCAAAGGATTATTGGAACACATTCCATATTATTAAGACAATCTTGGATTTGTATCTCATGTATTTATTTGTACATATAACTTGTTCAGAAGATTTATTTTGTATATGCCTGATACTAAGAGATGTTAAGCATCTGTAGTTAACATTGAATTCAGCAAACAAAGTCTGCACTGAACATAGCACAAAGTAATAGAGGTGATGCTGATCACTGTTTTAAACCCTGGTCAGCTTATCTGTAGTGCAGCTAAAGATCTACAGCTTTTCTTTCTACCAAGACATTTTATTTTTCACTTTCTTGCAATAAAATTAGGGTTAAAAGAATAAGCAACAAAATCTTTTTTATATATCAAACAATAGAGGACAACTTCAGATATGTGAAAAGATTAAAATGCTCTTGGGACACACCAACTCAGACCTATATTAATGTAAACAATGATTACGTGAGTTTGGGAAACAATTTCTCTGTTTTAGTCATGAGATACCAGATGGTAAAGACTGAGATCAAACAGGTTTTGGTCTGCAGAGAATAGAGCAGCTGCAAATGCATGAACTGGCATTGACACTGGTTGTGAAAACTGACATCACTCTTCTGCCAAATTGCTGAGGCGCCCTTCAAAACTGGAGAGGCAGTTGCAGAGAATCAAAGATAAGTCAGGTCATGGCAGACATGGTTTGAAGAACTGTTCAGATTTAGAAGGTGCTATTTCAAGACAGTTTCCTACTCTGTAGAAGGGAAAAAGTAGAGCTGATGCAGCTGTCACTCACTGAGTTACAGTCACTTATTCTGTGCACATATCTTCCCTGGTCATCAGCAGAACCCTGTGAGTTCTGGAGGTGCTTTAGTGTAATTCCCAACCAATTATTTCTCAAAAAAGTGCCTGTAGTATGGGAAATTTTCTGAGGTCCAAACAAAATGGACTGGCTTTGTACAAAAGGTAAGGAAAAATTAATATTTGATGAAATGCACTGAGTTTAATGATGATGTTTCTCAGCAAAGAAATTCAAACTCCCATGTAGTTCTCTAATGTTCACTACTGTTCACTAACATTAGCAGGAGTAAATTTGCTGGACATTTACCGTATCAAGGTGACAAATGCAATACTCTTAAAATGACATTACGGTATTTACTCAAATATTATGTTAAAATCAATCAAACAACACCTTTCTGACAGTGTAGTTTGCCTTCATTTTATTTAGCATTTTTGGCATTCTGTGTAAAGATCTAATTTTCCATAGTAGTTAGACTGTATCACATCACAACAGTTGTTAGAGCATAGGTATCTAACCTTTGCACTCAGTGGAACAATGTTCCCTCTAGGCCTTCAAAGCCACTGCATTTAAAGCATTGAAGTATCTGTATATTGATCAGAATATACCATAATCAATATTGCAGTCTGTTCATACACAGTCTGCAAGTACTTTTCAACAAAGCCATTTTCTCATTGTTTTTTCTTCTTATGGATTTTTGCCTGGTTAAATTCTTATTTAAAAATATACTTTTTTTTTTTTCTGTAGCTATTCAGAACTTTAGTCCTCTAAACATTATTATTTTTTTTTCTCTCATGGTCTTCCAACATTTTAGTGGAAAGCTAAAAGATAATGTTATCAATTAACAATACTCAATTTTACTGAATAGCTTCATTTATTTCAATTGAGAATGCTCATAAATTGCAGCTTTCCACAGATGTTTTGTCTCTGCTCCTACATGCTCTGTCTTGCATAGAGAATAATGTAACAGTTGAAGAAAAATAAGCCCATAACTTGCTCCCAGGACAGTATCTTATGCAATATTCAGATGTTAATCCATCTGTAACTTCGAAAGACAGTACACACAGCCCTTTCTGGTTCTTAATCAGTGAATGTCAGCAAGCTGAGAAAATCTCGTCATCTACCCAGAGTCTTGAAGGAGTATATATGCCTAGTATCCCTTGTCTGATCACTCTCGAGAGGACTGTTCCTTCTCGTTCTGTTTTCCTGAGATGGATGTAATAAGTACTGAAAACTATTACGTTCTTTTATAGTTGCTCTGTGAAATGCAGGAAAATAATTTAACAAAGTTTGTATTTCCATTATTTTCAGCTTAATAGAAAGGTAGTGGCATTAGCATACTGTAAATAATAAATTGTCTTTAACTGGAAAATAACTGAAGTACACAAGTGATAAGTAAAGCTTCTGTTTATGCCCTGTATGCTTAATTCAAATAACTTCAGTGTTGTTACTGGTGTTCAGAAGCATGGGTTATTCAGGTTTCAGCTTGGTATTTCACTAAGGTAGGGAAAATAAAGTTAGTTTCCTTTGATGAAAGTAGGAATCTTGATATTCCTATGTGAAATGCACTTAATGAAAGGATCTGATCTGACAAGAACTGATTGAACTCTTTCAGCTCACTTTGACTGAAAGTGAACTCTAACAATTACTGTTGTTTTCTGCTTATGAACTTTTCTTGAGTTTATCTTATAAATCTTTTGTGCATAATTAGTTGATTATGTTATATAGTTGTTTAATTTTATGTAAGAATCCATTACTAGTGCTTGCTTGATTCTTACTGATTCTTTATGCTCTGAATTCTGTACCCCTGGCATTTGATAAAGTTTGTTAACAGTGCACCAGCATGGAATTCTGTATTTCTCTTTCGATGTATTTCTCTTGAAAATCCAGTACAGACTGACAAGAATTGAGAGAACTCATACATTTTGTCAGGGAGCAAGGCTTTTATGAGTGCAGCTTGAACACATCTGTGTCTTTGCCAATATATAGCCAAAAGACAAAATGCAACATGAGATTTTTATACATTCCAAGTCCCATCTGCCATGAAAACACACTTATCTTTGTGGCTACAAGTTTGTTATTGATCCAAAATGGTAAAGAAAAAAAAAAAAAAAGAAAAAAAAGGAAAAGGATAGCAGAAACATTACTAGAAAAAAGGCAACAAAGGGGAAAAATGCAGGGGAGAAAAGAACCATAAATCCATTCTTTTGTTGTTCTTCCAGCTGCATCTGTGAGTAATTGTCACAGTTACTAGTCAAACTGTATTTGACTTGTTGCCAACATGAATTTTCCAAAAACCAAATGTAAACAAACTCTGCAAGTGCTTCCTCATTTGCCAAGCCAGTAATTATTTACTTTGTTTGGGCCTAGTATTACTGTCAGTTCAGCTTTGCAGTCTGTAATGTGTTTGCTAATGAAACCATGAGGTCTAAAGCTATGTATTAACCTTGTCACCCTTCAATTTTGAGCTCAATAAAGTTGTACCATGGTTTTGTAAACTGGGGTTGAAGGATAGGCAAATGATTAATTATATTTTCTGTTTTCCTTTATCTAAGTAAATTGTTCATCCTTAAATCTGCCTTGCATTTAAGGTTAATTCACTGAATCTGAAGCACTGGGAGGATGTATCATGTAGAATGGTTATAATTACCATTTGTACTCCATATCTGAAAGCTGGCAAATATGCATAACCATACTTCACTTGATAATGCATGAAATCATCTTACAATGGTAACTTGGAGATAGTAAATGTGTAGCAAGTGGATTGGAGGCACTCAGCTGGGGGAACAGTACGAACATTTAGGTTGAACTTGGGTTGAATGTTTAGGTACTACATTTTATCCTTGGCAAGAAGGATGCACATGTGTTATGTTTGCTTGTTGGTTAGAATGGTGGATTATGGGTCCATTAATTCTGGTATGGGAAATTAATATCAGGGATGAGTATTGAGTATCATTTCACTACATAACACACACTGAACAGAATTAACGTAAATAAGCATGACTACTAATTTTTACTCTTAAACACTGTGGTTTTATTGGGAGTTGATTAAAGTTAGACAATCAAATTGATTAGCACAGAAACAAACTCTTAACCCCATATGACCAGATCACCGGAACAGAAAACATTCAATTTGTATATGATGTGTGCTGAGATTTTATGACTGTGAATTGTGGTCGAAGCCTCCTTTTTCCATCCTTTGGTCTTATGGTCATGTTTCTTGCTGTATTCAGTGCTGGGTTAAAGCCACTTGATCTGTCTACTGTAATGTAAGTCTTTAAACAGCCATGAGGTACTCTGAGAGTGGGCAGATTTTAGTGTGTCACAATGTAATCCTGGCTGCACCCCTTCTCCTAGAAGGAGATTCATTTTCTCCTGAAAAAAAGAACGTTGGACTGTATCAGTTTTATGCTGCGGAAAGACTTATGTTGTATAGGTGATCCTAGATGAGTTAGGTTATCCTCTAAAGTGTTGTCCTACCAAATAATACTTTGATAGAAATCTTTTTTTTTTTTTTTTTTTTTTTTTGTGGAAATTCCCTTTTGCTACTTATGTATTCAAATACCATACAAGATGAAATGCTGTGAATAAAACCTTGTACATAATTTCTGATTCAGATTCTAACTTCTGATCAGAACCATTAAATAGGCTAGTGGAATCATTGCAAATGGAAAATCTTTTGAAATTTCTTAGGATATTTGTCCATGGAATAAATTATTAGAATAAATGTGACTTGTAAGAGTATAATGTGACATGTCACCAAACAAAATAATGCAACTCAGAACTTGAAGTGCATACCAGAATGATGCTAACAGCTAAATAAAAGCTGTTCTAGTGGTGATCTACGGCCATTAGCTTTGTTTTGAGGGATTCTTGAGTAGAATCAAGAGCAGAGTGATCATAGAAGCTTACGATGTAAAAGATGGCTAAAGAAAGCTTCTTGGTCATTCAGTTTTCAGTCGCCAGAAGGGTTTCTTGCAACAACATGTGCCACGAAAAGCTGAAAATATTCATATCCTAAGGACTAGACTAGTGACCTTAAATCTTTGTTCTGGATGGCTTCATATGGATATAACCTAAGATCTAAAACTGTTTCTAACTCCAGTGTAATGCAAATAATACAATAACGAGCATTTACCTTCTGTGAAACGGCTGTTTGGTTTTAAGTCTAAGTGGTTTTAAGTGGTTTGTGATCTAGAATTCAGAATTTTATATAGCTCCATATGACATTTTCCTCAGTCCTGCTCTTGCTGGAAAAAATTCTTCATATAAAATGTGTTTTTTTTTTTTTACTGATAAAATAAGCAAATTGTGTTTTGAAGATTTCATTTTTAAAAAGTTTTAATTTGGGTGAAAGTTAATATATGTGATTAGAAACTGTTGAATTTTTTTGCTTGTTTTGTTATTTTTTGCATCATAGAGTTCTGTCTCATGCTTTTACTATTTCATTTCATGGGTTTCTTTTGAAGGTTTTTTTTGGCTTGTAAGCCAAAGTTTTACACTTGAGTCATACAAAAAAATCCTCCTCTGCAACACAAGTGTACACAAATCACTGGCAGAGGCTAAATTGTGGATAATTGGATTGAGCTATGAGCTTAAAGATGAAGGGGACAAAAGCGTGTCCCAAAGCTGCATTTGACAGTCTTAGAGTCTTATCTGAGGATGTTTTACACCAGGCTTGAAGACTGTATTTGTTCACAGTGATTTGTACAATCTACAGTGACATTTTATTTGAGCTGGAGTCATCCAGACAAACCATAACATGCATTTAGCTCTTTCTTTTTTTTTGGTTTTGATGAGCTATCATAGCAAAACCCTCTGTAGAAGGTTGCTTGAGAAACACAGATTTAAAATGTTGAGATGAATATTGTAATCACTGATGATAAAGGCACACAATGAACTGCAATGGTAAACTTTTATCAGAGGTAGCTTATAGAAGAGATCTGTGTTAGGAGTCAGGTTCTTTCACAGGCAACGCTTGCACATCTTTCATAGGGAAAAATATTATTTTACTTTAGCATGTATGCTTTGCCAAATGAATCTGTAAACTTCTTAAGGACATTTGATCATCCTTCAGAGCATCTTTATTTGCAATAGAGGTAGCTGGAAAACAAACATTGGCTTCTTCTGTTTGCCTGTAGTTACTGTTTTAAAAGGAACCAAGTTGGAAGCTTTTACAAATTACTGTACTTTACTGACACAACACATATGTAACATGGAAAGAATTTCTCTCTGCAAATGTTTGCCATGGTAAAATGCCTCTGAATTTTCCCTGCTCCATAATGTTTCTTTTAAAGTTATTGCTAAAGTAATTAGTCAATCAAGATAATCTATACAATTATCTATGCTGATCTTCATGATAATACAATGTTGTTCTCACCGAAGCCAGTGGTACAAAATCCCATAAGGCAAAATTAGGTCCCATGTCTACTAGGTTTAGTGTATGTATTGGTCAACAGACTGTAACATTTGTATATTTATCCTCTTCTCTGTAACATTTTTTCCTACAAAGCATTTTTGGAGAAAGTCAGCAGATGCTGAGATTAGTAGGAAGTTTTTGATAGCATATATATTTCTTGAGACTAATGCAGATTTTATTGACATTTTTAGAGATGATATAATACCGTAATATGAATTAATTAATGTTAATTAATTAAAACACCTAAGCATGAATTAATTTATTATTGAATTAATAAAAAAGAAAAAAAAAGATTTTTGAAAGGCTATTTTAAAGGAATCTGAGGTTTTAACTTCATAAAATGGCACTCATTTTTGAGTACCTTTGTTTGGTTCAGAGCTCACAAGCGTCTTACATTATGGATCTCCTAGTATAAAGTCAGTTCTCTTACCATCACCAAGACTAACCAGTGGTGCCCTATGCAAAATCAAACATTTACACAAATGTGGACTGTTCTTCATATGACAATGTCTATGGCAGAATTATTTGACAGGACAAATGTGGAACCAATTTATTTTACCCTCCAGATGGATTTTTTAAGAATAATTTTTAATTGATCAAACCCCACATCACTAATCCAACTGAAAGTGCCTATTTGTCTTTAAGTCTTGAATGAAACTTCAAAGTGTTTCAGTTATTGCTCTAATTGCTAATTGTAATAAATCATACTGAAGAAAACAGAGATCCTAAGCAAGGTCAGGGTGCCACTGTGACAATAACTGTCCAAAATATACAGTGATAAATATGTCCTCTCCGATGACCTTATAAACAAGAGGATGATGCTGACAAACAGGAAAAAAGGAAGTAATACTGCTCACATGATAATGATCTGAAGCATGTACTCTCAAAACTGATTGATTTGGAGCGTTTCAGTAGCTGAGATACTTCTCAAGGACTTGGTTTTCTAGCAGTACTGTAATATTAAGCCTGATAGTATCAGGAAGCTTAAGTTGAATAGTCAAAACTCACTAGGTAGTTTTGAAAATGTTGCCTTTTGCAACTTTCCTGTGGTAAAAAAAGGACACTGATTCAAGATCAGAACTGGTCCCAGTTAGTTTCAGTTCTAAAATGACCATAAGCCTATTCTTTGTATTGTGTCTTTTCTCCTAAATGGGACATCTATATAAGTCACTATTTCTTTCTGTTCATATTATCAACTGCATTTTTTCTAATTTGGAAGACAATATATACAGTACTGGTATAATGTCATATAACAATAATTTGTATCACTCTCTCAATAGTAAACACCAACTATTGATAAATGGAGTGTTCTCTTTTCCCCTGCTGAGCTGGGCACTTATATTAAACTGTGATTGTGTCTGCATATTAAATGTAATTGTGGCTTAAATTGTATGTGTTTGAGAATGTGATCAGCATAGAAATAGGATTTTTGAATAATAATCCTTCCATGTATTTTAAATAACACAGTCAACAATGAAAGGGAATTCTTCCTTATTTGTATAAAGTAGACTTTCTTATTTATGACCGTATCAGAAAGGAATGTCTACAGACTACAAAAACTATTCTCAGAGGAACCTAGTTCTGGCAATAACACAAAAATTGCTGTATCAAAATGTTCAGCTGGAAGACTATAAAACATACTCTGATTTCCTAGAAAATTCAGAAACTAAGGAAAATGCAGACTGGAACATTTCTAAGCCTTACTTTGAATCAAGAAGCCGTATTGTGTCTGTGAATGGGACTACTAATGACTATCCATGACAATTTTTAGTAACACTCATGTTACAATAGGGGTATATTCCTTTAAAAAATAGGGTTTAAGATAAAAATATACTCGGGACGTAGCAACCTAGTAGACATATTTATATAATCGCAACCTATTGTCTGAGATGTTACAGAGAGATTTTTAGTGATGTCAGAATCTCTAAGTCCAGAGGTTTGGAAAAGCATAATCCAACACTTGTTAAAAACAGGGTTGCTTGGAAGGCTCTCTCCATCAATTCATAACATTCTTTTCCACCTAAATAAGTTCCTAATTCAAATGTTGAATGCTCTGAGACTAGGCATTGCTTATGATAATGCCAACAGTAAAACCAGGCAGTTTTACAGCATTATATTAATGGTGCAGGGAAGCCTCAGAAACTTCAGAGAAAACTGTTTCTTATTGCCATTATGACAACTTAAAGATATGCAAAAATATAGTTATGTGTGTCATATGGATTGGTTCTTTCTCTACAGGAATACTATGACTTGTAAATGAACTTTCCATGTGTACATGAGTATTGCATTTGGAAATGATGGCTATTGTAGACTTTCAAGTTCCTGAGAGGGGTCAGATGTGTTGAAGAGAATTCATTTTTCCTGTATCTATACGGACAAAGGGAAACCATCAAACAAGAGCTGCTGGGTTGACCTCAGGTCAGGCATTGCCTTGTGCTTGACAAAGCCATCTCCAGACAGTTTCACAGCAAGCCCACTGCAGGCCATGTTTGAGCCTGTTAAACAAGTTTCTGGCACCTTCGTAAAAACATATTTAGGAAAGAATAGAAAAGCAATGGAGACAGAGGTTGAGTGAACATGGAGAACATGGAGAAACAACAGAGGAAACACCAAGGTCAGAAGAATAGAAGGTGTTCCATCACAGAACAGTCATTGTAACACATGATGGAGCCCTGCTTTCCTGGAAATGGCTGAACCTCTGCCTGCCGATGGGAAGCACTGGATGAATTCCTTATTTTACTTTTTTTTTTTTTTTTTTGCATGCACTGCTTTTGCTTTATCTATCAAACTGTACTTATCTCAACCCGTGAGTTTTCTCACTTGTGCTCTTCCAATTCTCTCCGCCATCCCACTGTAAGGGACTGAGCAAGCAGATCTCTGGTGCTTAGCTGCCTGCTGGAGCTGAGCCACAGCAGGACACCATTGATATAATCTGTCACTAGCACAACCCATTCCAAAATAACCAACAGGAAGAACCACCAACTGAAGTGTTTCTTGGGCTTTGCTGATGCCAGCTGCTTGTAGGGATTGAGCAACCTCCTGGACTACAATGTTAGAAATCACTGTTGCAGATAATTATCATTCACCTCACTCTGCTTGTAAAATGCTTTGATGCTATTTGCCCCTTTGGAGTTCAGCCACAACTCTGCTGGACTGGAAATATGGTACTGGTTCAGCTGTGCATATTCTGTCTGAATCTGCTTCTGTATGATAGTTACTTGCAGACAGCTCAGCTCATGCAGCCTAAGCTGCTTCTGACATCCTGCGTGAAGAAAGTGAGACCTGTGCCATAAAATGACATGTGATACTTAAGCATTTGCCAAGTTCCGTACATGGAATTCATCACGTCTTATTGAAGGAAAAGTTTTGAAAGGAAACAATTTATTTTCACAAAGAAATGGCTCCAGGAGCTTATATTTGATCATGATATTGGACAATTGATTATTTTGTACCTAAATAATCCATTTACTTGTGGGTTCTAGTAGATATACTTTACTGCATGTGTGCTATAAACCAATAAATTTGTTCAGCTATTATTTTGACCTCAAAGAGAAAGAAAGGGGAAAATAGTGCAGGTGTTTAAACTTTGATTTTACTTTCTAAGCCAAAAAACAACACCCAAGCAACCAACCAACCAACCAACCAAAACCACCAACAAACTAAACCAAAAAAAGATTTATATAATGATCTTTAGGATCTCCTAGTATTAAGGAATTTGAAGAATTTTCTGTATACTGACTTTAAAAGGTTAATTTAAGCTTGTGGAAAATTGAAAAGCTTTTAGAGCAAATGGAAAGTCCTGTGGCCCTTTATATCTTTATCTGGGAAATTACTCAAACCTGAAGAGAAATGACTGAGGGTATAAAGAGTGCTGAAATGTCTTAAAACCATTCTCACAATGAGTAGAATTCTCCAACGTGCTTACTACAGGGTCTTAGCCCCTCCCACTCAAATCACTAAGAGAGCTTTTTCCATTGACCGTCCTACGTTCAGAGTCCATGTCTGGGACAAGAATATTTGAGAAACCTTCCCAGTGTTTTCAGCTGACAAAAGAAGTCTGAAATTGTCATGAGAGGCAGAATCACAGAATTGAAGGGGTTGGAAGGGACCTCAAGAGCTCATCGGGTCCAACCCCTCTGCCAAAGCAGGTTCCCTAGAGCAGGCTGCCCAGGTAGGCATCCAGATGGGCCTTGAATATCTCCAGAGAAGGAGACTCCACAACCTCCCTGGGCAGCCTGTTCCAGTGCTTCGTCACCCTCACTGTGAAGAAGTTCTTTCGCAAGTTGGTGCGCAACTTCCTGTGCTCTATCTTGTGGCCATTGCCCCTTGTCCTGTCCCCACAAACCACTGAAAAGAGGTTGGCCAAATCCCTGTCTCCCACACTTAAGATATTTGTAAACATGGCAGTTCTTCAAAAGTTTCCCGCTCAGTGTTACAGATCCCGAAGTAACTCAAAATAGTTCAGATAGACTTTTGCTTGAATTCAAGTGCTTGAGATATTGTTAGTAGTCTTTGAAGTTTTTGCGCTTCTATCACTGTTAGTTACAGATCTATTTCTATTCTATGTACACATATGAATGCTGTTCTGTTAAGTATAATTTGATTTGCTGCACATGAAAAACACTTTAAAGAATTATTTTTTAGCAAGGTGGGTTTTATTTATTTATTTATTGCCTTTCCTTTTTCTTGATGCCTGTAAAAGTTTATTCCTTCAGTAGACTGGCTTTTGTGTCTGTTATTAATTTCCTCTATTTCCTTTATATTCCATTTTGTGGCACAGTGCACATAAACTTTTAAGAGGTCTGTTTCAGTTCTTGAAAATGGTTTCATTTTTGTATTCATTGTGTTAAAACACTTATATAGTGTAACCTGGATGCTTCTATACCTTTTTAAAAATAATCTATTTAGATAACTTGAGACATGTAGGACATTATTTGAACTTCTTCATTACTTCATTCTTTTATTTGGTTCCAAAAGTAATTTTCATGTATGTGTCAGAAATTAGTGCTAAATTTAACACCAGATACGCTGCACTTATCCAGAAAGTGTTCTTTCCCTTATAGGCCTTTGTTCCATCAGGCTTTATTAAATTTGCTCTTTCTGGGACTGGCCTTTTCAAGATTGTCTCATTCTTCATTTACTTATGCTTACTCTGCTCCCCGTAGTGTGATAATTGGTAATCCAAAATCTAAAGAAGAAACTGAGGAGGTGACACAGAAATCTTGTATTCCAGGATGACTCTGAAAGCAAATTTTATATCTTTTGCATTATCAACTCGAGTGTCAATTTCTTCGTCTGATGTTTGTGCAGTTGTCATACAGGCCTCAGAAAACTCTTTGTTCAGCAATACATTTTTCTTAGTACACGTTTGCTGACCCAACTTCACCATATGCTGGGTCTGAGTGAAGGGAATACCAGCATGTTGGATAGATGGTCAGAGCAAAGACAAGAGCATGGTGCTCATTCAAGTTAACAGCTGAGTGTATAGCCAGCTCTGCGTAATCTTCTCTTAAGGACTTTTGGCTTAGTTGCTAAGGACGGATCAAATAAACAGGCCCCTGACTCCAATTAGAATTGGTGATTTAAAGTTCCTGTACAATATAAAATCTGAATTCATGAAAAATATCTCCGCCCAACTATCCAAGTATAAATTTATCTGGAAAGCATGCGGTTCTCATCTCTGATGTTACTTTCATTGGAAAGCACGCAGTTCTCATCTCTGATGTTACTTTCATTTGAATCTTTTGACCATTCTTTTCTTTTCTACAGCTGAAGTCATACAAGGAGGTCAAACTAGTTCTCGATGGTGCTTTTGTCAAATGGAGTCCAATCTTGCCCCATCTGAGCTGTGCATATAGTAATATCTACCTCCTTTTGCTTGTGCTCCTGCTTGTGTGGCTATTCCTTAGCTGCCAAAAAAATAATTTAATAAAATAAATGACCTATTTTCAGCCAATCAGATCACTGATCTGGCACAAAAGGGGTTGCAAAAATATATATTTGAACCCATGGGATGGTAAGTTGGTAGCTGAATCTTAGAAGAACTTAAGTGCTGCCTGTGAAATTGCACTCTAACTATGGATTTTTCTTAGTAATATTTTTATTTGTCACAAAATATCTTTTTTTTTTGGTCTTGATTTAGCCAGTTGGAAAATAAACTTTTATTTGATAGTAATTTTATTCTACTCTTCACTACCTCAATTTTTCTTCTCATTTTACTGATCTGTATGCTGTCTTAGCTCTGTCACCAATGTCTTCCTTCCTAACCTTGCCAGAGTTGTCTTTGTGCACAACACTGAAGAAGTGGCTTTAGTGCACTATACCTAAGTAAAAATGCATGCTGTCTGTGCAGATATATGCTTGGTGTAAAGTGGGTGCATTCTTAAATCTGTTAGATACTTTGTGAATTTAGACACTGATTGTTAAGGTAAAGATTTTGTTGTCACAGTGCCAAAACATACCCTAGGGATTCAGGCTTACTGAAAGCAATTTATATTGCATGTTTCAGCCCCCCAAAATGAATTTGTGCCACAAAAAACAACACAGGACTTTTCTCCACATCCTCCTCTCAACCACATAATCTGGAAGAAAGCTAGTAGAAGCACTTCCATATGGAAAAAAGATAGCTGCAGCCAAAACAAGTTGTTCAGCTTATTAGAATCAGTATGAATAAGTTCATTGAAAATTTGGCATGTCTAAATGCTATTTTCTAAAGAAATGATTAAATGTTGATCATATTTCTCATTTAAATGAGATTTTGAACAAATGACAAAATATTTTGTGCATGGGGGCAACAAATATTTTCACTATGTGAAAATTTAGATTGTTGTGATAATTTCCAAGTTTTGTGAATGGCAGCATTCTAAAGCTAGTAAAAGCCAGAAGGGAAAAAAAATAAAATAAAATAAAATAAAATAAAATAAAATAAAATAAAATAAAATAAAATAAAATAAAATAAAATAAAATAAAATAAAATAAAATAAAATAAAATAAAAGTCCAAATACCCCAAACTCTGAATGAGAAATTTATCTTCCAGAAAACGATTTATGGAAAGAGTAATTAGGCTTATTCTTTACCAAAAGTTTTAACAAAGTACTAAGATTTATATATATAATTCAGGCAAGTATAAATTGTGTGTCAGGCAACACAGGTAGCCTATATTCATGACTGTCATGAAGGCAAACCTACGATATGTGTTTTCATTTCCTAGCACTGTGAAGGTGCATCTTGCTGGACTGGCTGATTCAGACCATAATCATAGAGTCATAGAACAACACATTTGGAAGGGGCCAACAAAAATAATCAAGTCCAACTGCAGGGTCTGCACAGGACCACCCCAAAAGCAAACCATATGTCTGAGAGCATTGTCCAAACACTTCTTGAAATCCAGCAGGCTCAGTGCTGGGACCGCTTCCCTGGGGAGCCTGTTACAGTGCTCAAACACCCTCTTGGTGAAGAAGTTTTTTCTAATAACCAGCCTGAACCTTCCCTGTCGTAGCCCCGTTCCCTTGGGTGCTATTACTGGTCACTGAGAAGAGGTCAGTGCTTCCCCTTTCCTTGTGAGGAAGCTGTAGGCCTCCATAAGGCCTACCCTCAGTCTCCTCCTCCCTGGGCTGAACAAACCAAGTGACTTCAGCCACTCCTCATATGTCTTCCCCGCTAGACCCTTCACCATCTTCATAGCCCTCCTTTGGACACTCTCTAATAGTTTTATGTCCTTCTTATATTGTGGTGCCCCAAACTGCACCCAGTAGTTGAGGTGAGGCCACACCAGCACAGAGCAGAGCAGGACAATCCCTTCCCTCAGCCAGCTAGCAATGCTGTGCCTGATGTGCCCCTGTGTACAGCTGGCCCTCCTGGCAGCCAGGGCACATTGCTGTCAGCTTGCTGTCAACCAGCCTCCCCCCCCAGATATCTTTCTGTAGGGTTGTACTCCAGCTTCTTGCGCCCTAGTTGTCTGGTATATGAAGGAAGAATATATGTTACTTACCATTTAGATAAATCAGTCAAATTCAGCTAAATGCATAGGCCTTCTGCCTTTGAAAGGAGAGGACTGAAGATGGGAGCTGTGGATATTTTCACCTTTATTCTGAAATCCTTGAATTTTGTGTCCCAATTCTGTCCTCTGGAATAATAATATTGTCAGTTTGTAATCACCATCCTCATCTAAATTTCTTCCACTTGAAAAGGCAAATTCAGGTCTTATATTTTCTACCCTGCTTCTTACTCATCACTACATTTACTGAACAGTTACTTCCTTAATTGTAACCATTTAACTATTTCTAAAGTTATTAATTTCTAAGGTAACAGCCTAGAATCATATCCTTAGCTAATAAAAGCTATTTATGCCAAGGGACATAACCAGTGCGTGCTAGCATACAAAATGCTACAGGATGAAAGTTTATTTCTGGTGCAACTTAAGGCAAAGACTGATTTTGAAAACATTTTCTATGGTTAAATCTTGGCCAATCACTGTCTACCAGAAATAGCAGTGTTTGTGACTACCTGATTCTCATTCAAGTTTTCATCTCTTCTATCACGTCAGAACAGGCTTTGCATTAGATGATCCAGGACTTTCTGTCTGGCAAAGTCTATATTTATATGTTAGCAAAAGGTTATTGGCACAGGCAACATCAATTGAAGCACATCTTCTTTCTGCACAACTTGTTGTAGCTTAAGATGATCAGGCACTTAAGTGCTCACTGCCAGTTACCTAAATACACTTCCACTCTGCCATGAAGGGTAATTATGGCAACCCTGCACAACAAGACTAATTTTGTCTGTCTATAAAATGTTTTCATGGTATACAATTTCCTTGATATTTTGACAGACCAGACTTAACGTATATATAAATATTTGTGGTTGCTAAGCTACCAAATATATTTATTTTAGACCTTGTATAATGTTATTTTGAGGCAGAATATGTTGCTTTTTTAGACCTCATAGTGAGAGAGGTTTACAGATTAATGTATGCTTTTCTGTCATTTCCCGTGCAAGTCTTTCATGGAGTGCACAAAGGTGAGCAAGTCTGACTTATTTTGCTATGGTGTCTTCCCTCCCTTTTTGACTATTTTCTCTAACACGTGGCTTGTTTTATGTAACAGAATCAAAGAGCCTACATTTACTAATACAGAACTAAAGCATGGAAACTAAAAAGTAAAATGTCTATGGTCTACTTTTAGAATGGTATTGGGAAGAAAGAGGGAAAACTGTAGCTACGAGGACAGAGAACACTGTTGATGAGATATGACTGAGTCTGACCCTCCAACCTACTCTGTGGTGTCATCAGCATATCTCCTGGACCTGCTAAGTCTTTCATTTTCTGGGAGAAGTTTTTGTTACCAGGTGGTGAAGAATGATGCAGGGAAGGATGATGAAGTAAGCTTACCTTCATCAGACAGAACAATGTCTTACTGAGCCTCTCTATTGAGCAGATGGTAGACATGAACTCAATTACTTTTTCTTTCCTTTTCAGTCTCTTGGCACTCATCTAGCAACACTTTAAAAACTTGCCAGTTTTTTTCCAAGCCAACCCATCTCCCAGTTTGGAATAATGTTTGTCTGGCATAGGATCAGTCTAACCAATTTCTACTGCCTCTGATAGAAGGGCTCAGAAGGTTAACATCCAGCCACAGAACTACCACCTTCTGCCTCCCTGTAGTATCAGCTTTGGGCTACAACTGCCTGACACACATTAAAAGTCCTGGTGGGCTGCAATAGATATGACCTTAGAGAGAATGCTGATAGTAACATGTATTTAAACTGTTACGTATAGTGTGGATCTGCATTTTTAAATGCCAGTAGGATTTTTATGCATTGAGAGGCTTCATTTTCTCATTTATTCCATTTTCGTTTACTCCATTTTAGGGTTCTGGATCATTCTAAAAATCAGATCTTATATGCTAATGAGTTGCAGTATAATTGCACTGATTTGTCATCTCAGGTCAGTATATAAGAAATTGTCTTGGGGCAAAAGGGATCACAGTCTGGAAAAGTTCTTTGTACACATTTGTTCTATGCTAGAATATTGTCTAGCACAGCAAAGTCCTTTTCTCTGACTACTGTCCTCAGGTGTTACAGCACAAAAATTCTTAATGCAATGAGCAGCAGTTCAGGCCAGCTCTTACTATGACTTATCAATACTGTCAGGAAGGAGGTTATTTGTTATCAGAAATATTTTGTTCTTATTCAGTATCATGTCAGTAATGTTACCACTGCAACACTTAAAAAGGAGACAATATATTTTCTTCTTTTTTTAAGCTGTAACACACTGTACTTCCCATATCCTTAAGCCCTTAGGAAACACTGGATGCTTTGGTTACTCTGTCTTCCAGAACTGCAGGGTACTTTTAAGTAGAAAGAATGAGACCATTTGCTGTTGAATTGTGGCAGAATAGTGAACAGTACATGAGAATATTTCAGTTGTGAATGAGGTTGTATACCAAGTGTGTTCTTACCCAGCGTTTATTTGTCATTTTAGAAAACAAGTTTGTAAATTACTGCCACTTTTTGCCTTTCTCTTGTACCTTAAATATAGAGAGATGGCATTCTTCTCCTCCACAACTCTCTCTGAATACAGGATAGCATAAAGATAAATGCAAGCAGTAAACCATTCAGTTGCAGTCTTAGTTCTGGACTGGAACAAGTTGGATTCTTCAAACACACAAGAGTAATAGGTTCTTGGCTGCATTAAATCAGTGAGTGAGAAATCCAGCAGATCCTGGGGGCAAGCCACATATCACATCTGGCTAAAATTCAGAAACTGGCAGAGTTTCACTGCTTTGGGAAATTTAAAGTGAATGTGAAGTTCAACTTCATCAACAATTTTAGTTACTGCTTGGGAAATGGAAATAGTACAGATGTCTAGCATTTACAGTCCTGTACTAAAACTTGTAAATCAAGAAGCAAAGCACTGCTAGTTTTCACTGAGTATTCAGTTTCATTATAGTCTATTTCTGTATCCCTTCAGTTTTCTTCTAAAAATAGTGATTGTAAGTACTAAATAGTTTATATAATGTTAAATAGTGTATATTCATACATAAGATTGATCACAACAGTGTTTTAAAACATATGTGAGATTGCCACTTAAAATGTTATCCCCCCCCCCCCCCCCAAAAAAAAAAAAAAAGTGGATGTATTGGGTTGGATTTATTGCTTTATTAATTTAAGCATCCAGCTAATGAATATTTTACACAATAAATTATAAAAAACCCTCACATAATAAAACTGTTTTGTCAACTTCATAGCGTCACTCTGAACAGCAGTTCTTAAAATATAAAGCCATTGTAGTTACTGAAAATATTGTCGTACTGTAGAAATTCACCATATCAAACTGCTGTTAATCAAAGTCGCCTGTTAAACTTAGACAAAAAATTTACAGCAGTAAGTATTGCCTGTCACTTTCACCACCTACCTAACTGAATGAGCTTGTCTCATAAGTTAACTATTTCTTTCTGAACACCTCTATCACTCTCCATGTATTTCTTTTGTACCTCCTGTTTTTTCTTTCTTCCCCAACCCAATCTCAGATTATCCATTATCTGTTTCCATAGAGTCATAGAATCATAGAATGGTCTGGGTTGAAAAGGACCTTAAAGATCATCTAGTTTCAACCCCCCTGCTCTGGGCAGGGTTGTCAACCACTAGAGCAGGCTGACCAGTCACATCAAGCCTGGCCTTGAATGCCTCCAGAGATGGAGCATCCACAACCCCCCTGGGCAGCTTTCTGTACTCTGTGGCTGAAAGTCCACTTTCTCTTTCTCCATAAACTCTTGGAGTTTAATTGTATCTTATCTTAACTAACAACACTCCCTTTGAGATTTCTCTACTTCCAATCACTTTCTCATTTTTTTTTGTGTTGAAGCCACCCTACTGTTTTCCAATTGCCTGAATTGCCTGTCATGTTCATAGTCACTTTTTTTTCTTTCCTTTTTTTTTTTTTTTAACTTGGAGGATATATGTTGTAGTTTTCTTGACTCTTCTTGTTAGCTAGGAAAGACATGGATCAGGCTCTCAGTCTTTATTTGAGGTTTTCAGTGTATTTTGACTCAAAATTTCATTAAAAATCAAAGAAGTGAGAATGTAACTTGGAAGCATTTTCCTTAACTAGTGATTTGTCTCCATCTCAGCCACTTAAATGGAAACCAAAGCAGAGATATGTAACATAAATAAGTGTTGTTTTGTACTGGTGTTGCAATGAAATGAGGAGCTGAAATTATCAGAGTAGGAAACTAGGAATCCATACAGTGCTGGTTGTGGGGGCATTTGTAAGAATAACTCTGTGGTGCCACACCTTTTCAAAACTAGTATTTTTCACATCATTCACCTATTATTTGTTCAGATGTTTTACTAGTGTCAGTAGTTGTCAGTGTGTTTTGCCTTATAGCACATATATCTTGTTGCACTTGTATTCTTATTATGTTAGTTGATGTCATAGGTTTGCAGGTGTTTTTCTGCCAACTGACTTCACCTGTTTCCCAGAAGGCCTGTACATGTCTTCTGAATGATCCTCTGATGATTATTTCAGTTCAGTAGCTTGCCCATAAGAAGTCTTTTTTTTTTTAATTTTATTTTTTTTGCTTGAACTGTGATGGTTCTAATGGGCTTATATTGTTAATGTTTTCATCTTCATTGTCTTTTTTTTTTCCTCATATATTTTAAAATTTCTTTTCTTAATAAAGTACAGCCATGTCTATTAAGCACAAGTAGTTTTGCTCATGCCTGAATCTGTATTTGGTAATAATGCCTGCATTTGTGTTTTCTCCAGTATTTAGGAGTCTGTGATGAAAACTGTGGTTTCAAAAAAGTTTTGTAACAGACTCCATGAGACAAGTCAGTCTTGTGAGGCTTTTATGTTTGCAAAAAATGACTGTACAGCATCTTTTCTTTACACCCTGACAGAAGCACAACTCTGAGGAAGCAGTCACCTTTGTCCATGATCATCAATGAAGACTGAGATAGGTGTGTGCAATTCAGTATTCAGCCTATATATTTCAGCACATCCTCTTAGAGGTTGTGCAGTTTTGTTTTCCCTGGGGTTGTCTTTAGGAGATTAGACAGAACCCATTAATCTCATTAAAGGTTACTGAATCAGACAGAAATTAAAGTAGTTTAAAGAAGAGAAGTAGTTTGCTTACAGATTGTAACTTACACACAGAAAACATGGTTAGGTATTTTGCACCTAACCTGATAACACTCTCTGTTGAGCCCATAGTAGTCCTGGAGGCCTGTATTTACATGCCTTTGGTAGGACAAGTATCAGTAAATTTCTTTGGTAGGGCTAGCATCCTCTTTGTACACCAATCGGTCCTCAGATAGTGTAATTCATAAACAGGGTGTAGTTTCAATATAATTTTGGAAAATATTTGATTGATTTTGATTTGAAAGGAAAGCTATATGAATTCTGACCCTAATTTCAACTGGAAGTTTCCACTATATTTTCTTTACAAGGGCCTTGGTGATGGCCAGTGCTAAAGGTGACAGTTTTATGTCTATTATGAGAATGATAGTCTTATTATTGTTTATTTCTGTTAAATAGCTCATGCTGTGATCTCCAGCAGCAGCAACCTGTTTCAGAAGGATCTCTTACACTTTTCCCTTGTTTTTTTTTTTAAACTGTACTATGAAACAGAATTGATTGCTATTGAATAGCCACAAAAATTGTCACAGTATAGACAATATGTGAAGTATGTCTTTAAAAGCATAAGAAACATGTATGTGCACCTAAGAAGTATCCTCTTGTGATAACAGACCAAGACATGAGTTTGAATCTGTATCTGATTAAATTTTAGAACTTGAACCATGTATAATTCACGGCATGTGGTATTTTATCCTGATGACACGTCCTACCTGTCATCCTATCTGAGCAATTTCTCAAAGAAAGATGATATGTATATTTCTAAGGCTTTTTTGCTCCCTGCCTTTTATGAAGGATGGCAATCCAAAATGGCAATTTAGAGTAAACTTGAAGGGTAAAAAGTATTTATTTTTAGAGCTGAGTATAGGAATTTCTAAAATGCAAATGAAATGCTTATAAAATTAGGAATCGTATCAAGCACTGTTTCACTATGTAAAATAAGTGTAGTTCAGTTTATAAATACTTTAATTACTAAAAAGCATTTCTTCAATGTATGCTTAGAATTAGCAGTGAGTTTTCTTTTTAAGAAATCTATTCTGATGTGTTTGCTTTTAAGATATGTTTTAGGAAATCTAGATAAATAAACAGAGATGATCAAATCTGTATTCCATTAAAAAATACCATATGGCTAGGCATTTACTGTGTTACAAAAATGAGAAAGTGAAGGGGAGGGGGGCCTATATTTCCCTTAATGTGTATATGCAACTCCATTAAAATTAATGATTAATATATTCTAAGTGTAGATAGCATCTCATGTTTAGGACCACATCCTGGTTTTATACTCCTTAGAGGTGGTTCATTTAAAGACTAACATATCATTCTTCAGTACTGTACTACTCCTCAGAATCTATTAGGAAAGCTGAGAACCCTTTTTCTTAAAATTTGGAATTTAGCTCCTTTCTAAAAATATCAAATCCAAGGTAACTGTGCATTCTTATCTGCCTCAATTTGTTTCCATTTGTCAGACTGTGGTCACAGCATGCTTTGTTATAATTGGCAGGTTACCAGTAGTAAATCACTTGCAAAATTTGTTAAATCAAAGCTTTTATAAGAGATCTTGCTTTATTGTACTGCTGAAATCTTCCTTAGTTGCTGAGTACAATGCCAGGTCCCATCACCATGTTGTGTCTATAAACCAAGGCACTATGAGGCATTCACACATAACATAGCATGAATCTTAAACTATATAGTTATTTAACAACAAATAAAGAAGTTCCACTTCAGTAAGACCCCTAGGCATAGAGGCCGTGCTGGAAATCTTTGGAATGCAGAGGAGACAGATTGTGAGGGAAGCTAATTAGAATTTATGTCTAAAAAAATAGTGTTCATAGTTTGTACATCAGTGATATTACTCATGAACTCACGTTACCATGCATGCTATGCACTGGATAGCAATATTCCTGGCACAGCATAGCCTTTGATGACAGAAGGCTCTAAGATAAGGAAGTAAACTCCTGCACACTTTGCACATCTTTTCATCGTCATGCAGTGAAAAATGTCAGATAAGATGCAGTCATGAGAGAGTTGATTAGGAAAAGAAAAATATTCCCTTTCTTCAGTTTTAATGCATGAACTATACTCTTTTCCTTCTATGATTCTAGAAGGCTTTGTCCTTCAAATACTTATGTATATGAAAACCTTTTCTTGTTTGGTTATTCTTATTATGGTCAACAAAATTATTCACCTAGAAGTATTGTTTGTGAGCTGAAATTATTTTCATGCCATGAATGAGCTAGTCTTTTTTAAATATTTGCAACTTGAAACCGAGTGTCATTGAATTTCAGCTGTTGGGAAGTGGAACATTTTATGAATGATGTCCTTGCTAGAGTTGTATTATACATATTTTCATCAATACAAGCGAACTGCCATGGATGATGATATTAATAATAATAGCAAAGAGCACTGCTGTATTATACTAGCAAATAAGAAAAAAAAAGTTGGAAAGATGTGAGCTAGGAAAGGTCTGTTAGTGGAAGGAACAGATTTAACAGCCATGTGTGTAAAGGTACTTAAAGCTGTTATCTTTCTTTCTAACTTGTTTTTTAAAACTCTTTTTTAGATCCAGTGCTTCTCTTGGTAAATTTTCAGCTGTTAAATGCTTGTGTAGTTAATGTCACTCAATTAATCACTTAACATGTCAGAGAAAATATTTGAAAATGGAAAACAAGAGAATTTCAAAGTATTTGTGTCAAAAAGCAGGGAGTACTGAGTGTATTCCCTTACCTCATTTGTTTGGAAAAAAGGGAAAGGCAAATGCTTCCAGTATTACTGTAAGCAGAAAGAGAAGTACTTTTAAAAGAGAAGCTTCATAATGAATTCTGAAACCTAAAGTTTCTTACTTGTCTACTTTCGTATTATACCAACTGATCTAGGAGTTTTATTATAGCATAGTTTGAGGGAGTAAAGAAAAACTTCTCTTTCTTCATTTAGTTGGTTCAAACTCATCCCTAGAGGTCTGATTCTTCTTCTGATAAAATCAACAATAAAAGTTGTCTTTACTACTTTGGGCTTTGAAACACACCTTAAGTACATGATTGGGTCCTGGATATACATGTAGAGCTGATTAACGTCTTTAAAACAACCACCAATGTTGAACAGTTTTTTTACTTGTATATCTTGACAACTACCAATACAGAGATGATTTTCTACATAAAATTATGAGGAAGAGTTAGTAAATATTTCAAACATAGAGACATGACCTATCCTGGATAGAAACAGACACAGCTTAAAGGACGACTGCTTCAGGTAATTATGATGTTAAAAATAGCAGAAAGTGAGCTTTACTGTATCTGGATAAATACATTACAAGGTCATAGAATCATGGAATGTTTTGAGTTGGAAGGGACCTTAAACATCATCTAATGCCACTCCCCCTGACATGGGCAGGGACACCTCCCAGTAGACTAGGTTGCTCAAAGCCCCATCCAGCCTGGCCAAGAATATTTCCAGGGATGGGGCATCCACAGCTTCTCTGGGCAGCCTGTTTCAGTGCTTCACCATCCTCTTAGTAAAGAATTTCTTTCCTATATCTATTCTAAATATACCCTCTTTTAGTTTGAAGCCATTACTCTAAGTGCTATCATTGCACTTCCCGGTAAAGAGTTCTCCTGCTTTCTTGTGAAAAAAATAACATGAAGATGAAATCACAAGCTGAGGAGCTACTCTTCCTTCACAAACCTTCATAAATATCCTGCAAAAGCTGAGGAAAGAGGAAAAAATATTCGTTCTATCTGAGGAAAGAACATTTATTCTCTGGCTAAATTGTCCAGAAATCAACAGACTCCTGTCAATAAATCTTTAATGACACATCTTTGTGGATCAATGTTTAGTGATCCAAATCACTAAATCAAAACCACAGACCAATTATATAAACTTTTATAAATTTTATGAATTATTTTTATAAAATTATATAAATATATATTAAAAAGGAAACAATCACAAACAAACAAACAAAAAAAAACCACCACAGAATAATCTGAACTCCCTCTTCTGTTCTTGTGATTTTTTTCCCCTTAATATCTAACCAGAACTTCTTTTTGTAATATCTAAACAGAACGTTGTACCTTGTATCTGTTTCCCATTGTCCTTTGCACTTCCAAGTGCACAGACTAAGTGTGGTTTGTCTTCTCTATAGCTTCCCATTAGGTAACTGAAGGCAGAAATAATATTCCCTCTCTACCCTCTTTTCTTAAGACTGAGCAAACCTAGCTCTCTCAGCCTTTTCCCATAAGTCAAGTTATAGCTGTAAGAGTTTAATCTAGTTCAACATTTTTTACAATATTTAAGATTTCAATGTACATCCAGGTCTCTGGTAAAATACCAGTTCATGTGATGATTGCTGGTGATCAGACTGAGCATATTCCTGATCCTGAAGTCCCTTAGTTCTTGTTTTTTTGTTTGTTTTTTTTTGTTTGTTTGTTTTTTGTTTTTTGTTTTGTTTTGTTTTGTTTTTTAGTCATACTTACTGGTCAACATGTATGTGATTAGTGCTGGGGCACAGATGTTGGACATATTCTTTAGTTTCTTTAACATAGGAGTCAAACTACATGCTTTGTTGGTCCAGTTCCATGTTTTATAGTTTGGAATAAATATAATTATGATCTAAATGGAAAATACAGTAGTCTGAATTGCAGTACAGCTGCATTCTTTGTTGAGTGGGTTGAATACCAGTCAAGCTGTGAACTTAAGAGACTGAAATTTCATATCCTCCTTTAATCATGCTGCATTCTTTGTTGATGAAGCAATACAATTTAACTGTAGAGAATATTTGCTGATCTGCAAAAGTGTGTTTTTGTTGTCAAATATACTTGAGATTCGTTGCCAAATATACTAGAAAACAAACAACTAAGATAAAAATGTTTGCAACCTATGACATAGCAAGCACATTAACAGGCACTATGTATCTAAGACTAATAAAGAGGCTTATTCTGCTTTCAGATACTCTAGAGAAAATTAGACCTTCTGAGATTCAGAGATTTAACTAAATCTATAGCACTCTACATTAAGATCATACTATAGCCCAGGTCTGTAATTGTATCTTTGGTTGTTATTTACTAGTATATAATAAATTTAGTAAATAGAGTAAATATATATATATATAAATACTACTTTGCAGTACAGTATAGTTGCTATTCTGTACTATACTGTATTTGTGTGCCCTGAGCAGGATGAAAGATGCTATACAAAAGCTATTTTTTTCTTACAAAGATATCTGGACTGAGAAAAAACATCATGTTGTGCTGATTTCAGAAATTACTTAAATGATAAGATGTGTGCAACCTTAGCTTATGCATGTCAACTGCAACATGTGGAAAGTGTTGGTAGTCCTAGTGACTTTAGTGATCTTCGCTAAGCTTTTCTACATTATTTCTTTTACTTTCTGCCTTTCTGATGTTAGATTCAAAGAAGTGACTAGAACCATGTGACTGAAAAGTGATAGGAAGGTATTTTATAACTTGCTAATGAGCTACAAATTAAATTTGTAAATGTTGTGAACCTATGGAATTATCCAGAAGATGAATAATTTTAAAACGTTGTTAACTTTTTATCTGAAAGTCTATGTTCTCTTAAAATAAAAGAGATCCTTGAACACTAGAATAGGAGTATAATACAAATAGGTTTTATTTTCTTGAAAATAAAGTATTATGCTAGAGAGTACAGTATGTTTTCCCCTATACTTATGAGGTATATGTAGGTGAATAATTTGATTAGCAAAATGATTTCTAACTCTGTATATGAAGATGCACTGTAATTCACCAAAAGCAGGAGAGAAGTTTTTTAAAGAAAAGAGTGAAGCAAAGAAACTCAGAATAAGTCTACGCACTAACAGATATGGCTCTCAATTGTGGTGCATTGCTCTTTCAATAAAAACTGCAATGTAAGCATACTACTGACACATCGTATTTGAAATAAGCCAAAATGAATGCAAATAATAAAGTATCAAAACTATGGCATTACAGTAATGTAAACTCATACCTTGCAGCAAGAGATAATATAGAATGATATACCAGCTTTTAAATCCAGGTATTTCTTTGGAATACCTCATAATTATTAGACCGGACAGGAAGACTGTAGGACTGGCAGGTAGTATGCATGTCTGTGTACTTTTTGTCAGAGTGCTGATATGTGTACGTTCATGCTGATAAGAGTGGTGACAGAAATACAAAATCCCCAACTGCTTCAGGGAATGAAAAAGAGGGCTGGAGAGCAAAGCTTCCTCCCCCTGCCTTTCTCCACACAACGTACACCACATCAAAAGGCAGAAAGAGCTTCTCTGTTCTCTTCACAGTTAACCAAAATTCCTTTTCATTAATCTCAGACAAACGACCGTCAAACAGGCATGGGACTTTACTCTGTAACACAGGAATGAGATCTTCACAGCATCATTAACATTCTTTAAAACTGTTTCTTGGATATCAGAAATTCTTGGTGTTGGACCTGTGAAATACATTTTTCCTGTAAGAGCTATGTTTATGGTATGTATCTCACAATCTGCTTATAAGTGCCTATAATGCTTATAAGAACATTCAGAGGGGAATGACTCAGCAGGAGATAAATCCCATCACACATCACATAACTGATCTGAAAATGTTCATTAGCAGATATGTAATACTTGCTTTGGCACTTTTTTTGCAGAGCATCCAAACATTCTGGAATGGGCATTCAGGCTTTTTGGTATCACAACAGATACGTGATCCAGGTAATAAGCATATATCTCCCAAGGACCTAGAATTAGAGATGAACAAGCACTGATGTGTGGCCTTGTATGGCCTTTTGCGGACATACACTCTTCCAGTGCAAATGTGAATGTAACCTTTGTCTATTGTCCACAGAGAGGTACATGCACAAACTGTAGCTGGAAAAAGCAGAGTCTGCAATAGAAGCAGAGATCAAAGATCCATAGCTGAAGAGAAAAATCTGGATACCTTCCTCACCCACCCACCAGAAATAAAAATATCCCCAAACAAACAACAAAAAACATTCAAACTACAGTAAGATTCAAGGTTAAAAGCTTTAAGGCTCTTCAAGCATTTCCAACTTTGGTCTGAAATTGATTTAACAGGGCTGTTTTCCATACTAGAATACATTTATATAGGTTCAGATGATCTGAAGTTAAAAAAAGATTGGGGTTCAGACTCCCTCTTCAGCCTGGGTTCATATTTCACAGGCAAAATTCAAATTGCCTTGCCTGTGGACTAACAGATGGAGTTAATCTACTACTGTAGGAAACTACTTGCAAAACACACAGGCAAGCCAGCATCCATGCCCATTTTTGTATGAAACTACCACACACAGCAGCAGAAAGGAAACTTTTACCTTCAGAAATTGGCACTAGGATTCATGAAACTAAAAGGGTTTCTATCAAGAGATAAAAAGTTTTAGTGCCATAATATTACTTCATAAAAAGAAAACTGTCTGATTTCATTTACACAAATGTTTATTTCAATCTAAACTGTTTCTGAAGGTATTTCAAAAAGACAAAATAGTTGCCTGCTGTAAAATATGTATATTTTGCTTAAAAAAGAATTGGAACCAAGCTGATACACAAAATAAGGAAAAGAATGTATGATCTGTATTTTTGTTCTGCAGTCTTCTTTACCTTATACTTCCATGCATGCTAAGGAAAAATAAAATAAATCACTCATTGATTAGAAATAACTGTTTGTTTGTTTGTTTGTTTGTTTGTTTGTTTGTTTTTCCCCTTTGGAGGAAAAGAACAGAAGCTACCACTTAATTTTCCTTAGTGTCTTAGTGCCAAATTAATAGTAATTTTGAGAGATTAGTTGTGCTTCCAATAATTTACTTTTATTCTTATGAACAAAGTCAAAGGATGATAAATATCAGGTAACAGCTAATAATAGAGACTCCAAATTTCTCTAACTGGTTATTTGTTAAAGAAACTGATTACAGGGGTATTATGGGTGCAGTTAATGTTCAAGCCATGTGGAAACAGGAATATCTCTTCCAAACTCTCTCTACTAGCAATATTCCCAATTTCTCCACCTTCACAACTGGATCCTCCAATTTTCAGGCAGAGTAGATTAGATGGGAGAAAACATCCCCTGTTTTTTTCTTTATGAAACCAAAAGTTCAGCTTTCGGATTATACACGAGTAGAGTAGTAAAGGTGTACTGATGTTTGGAGAATTACTGTGGTCTTCTGTTTTAATTAATAGCTTAGTTGCATCTAATTGTCTTCTGAATACGACCTTATATTGCTATTCTTTCTACAGAAAATATCAGCAACATGTGAAGAGGAACAAGAAAAAAAAACATGTAAAGATACAGCTAAAAGCACTACATTAGATTAAAAACAAAAAAAAAACAACAAACAAACAAAAAACAAGTCAGGAACTGCTAAATTGGTGGTTGCCTATGTACTCTTAAATCTCTCCCATGTGTCTGTCCCATGTACTGAATGAGGCAGGGGTCCTGTGGGAAAACAAGATAAGAGTATGTAATTAAAGACTCTATCATAATGCATATGCATATAACACTACATTGCACACACAACGTGTGGTTCATTTTCTTTCTCATCCTGTCCCTGCAGAGAAGATGAGAGAGAAAATGAACTACACATGACAGATGTTAGCAACATCAGTTAATGCATT